>NC_086197.1:53119034-53422064 GCF_035770615.1 Melospiza melodia melodia
GGAGGAGCTGCAGCCACGCGGGTGACCAGAGGTCACCATCTCTGGAAAACACCGAAATCTCTGAGGCATGTTGTACCCCCTGGATGACTTGAAGTCAGTGTTTCTGAGGACTCTCACTGCAAAAATTTCCTGTTTTTCAGGAAGTTGCTCAACCACTTGTCCACTCGTAAGAGAGATTGAGCCAGAGTGCCTTTAGCAGCAGAGTGAAAGAAGCATGGAGGGGCTCAGAAAGGTACAGGGAGCTCAGCCTTGCCTTGGGTGGGAGCAGGCTGGCCCCTGTCCTTTTCTGTCAACAGCTGCAGCTGCTGGGCACATCTGTGAGTCACAAAAACTCCTGGCACTCTTCACAACAGACAACCAGAGTATGGGAGTAGATAAACATGTATGTATATACACATACACCTGTAGGGACCTACCTTATTTCATGCAGGCCATGGGGAGAACCCATCCATTTTAGTGCATTTTTATTGTGACTTTTGGATCATGAGAGCCTAGGAAGTCAATGTGAGGTGGGAAGTTGGGTGCTGCCCTGTCGCCTGCAGCTTCCAGCTGTCCTCCACCCTCAGGACACGAGCAGCTCCAATGTCCCCCTCTGGCCTCTCCTTTGTAGGCTGTTTCCCTGTCTCACTTCCCACCCTTGGGCAAGGGACCCTTTGCCACCAGGAAGGCAGCCACAGGGTTTCCCCTCACTCCATTCCCACTGGGATATGGGTAGACCCATTTTCAATCTATCCCTGTAGGCCTCTTGTTTTCACCCATTTGGCTCCTCTGGTCTAAGACATTCAGGGTTTCCCCTGCTGTTCCTGCCTCCATCCTTCCCTGGCTGGTAGAATGCACAAAGAGAGAAAGCAACCAGGCATGCTCAGCACAGCCTCTGCCTCCAGACTGCATCTAGCCTGGAACTACCACTTTCCTGAGAGTTGAAGTCTTTGGTTTTTGCCTACAAAAGGTTTTAAGGGGAAAACTGTTGCCAAAGTTACAGAGCTGCTGAGGCAGAGAAACCACAAAGCTCACACAGGTACCCCACATCCTTGAAAAAAACAGGACATGGCAGAACACCACCCCTACGTGGTGATGGACAGTGTCCTGATTTAGACTGGGACAGAGTGAATTTTCTTCCTAGCAGCCAGTGCAGTGCTGTGTGTTGGATTCAGTATGAGAATAATACTGATAACATACCAATGCTCTACTTCTTTCTAAGCAGAGCTTACTTTAAAGCAAGGACTTTTCAGTTCCCTATGCTCTGCCAGTGAGGAGCTACACAAGAAGCTGAGAAGAAGCGTGGCCAATAGAGCTGATCCGAACTGGCCAAAGGGATATTCCATGCCATAGGACATCATCTCTAGTATATAAACTGGTGGAGTTATCTGGAAGGAGCCAGTCACTGAACAGGCTGGGCATCAATCAGCCAAATGGTGAGAAATTATATTGTGCATCACTTGTTTCTCTTGTGTTTTCTTTCTTTTTGTAGTTTCCCTTTTCATTACAAGTATTTTTACGTAATTCTTACATTTTACTTTATTCAAATTATTAAACTGTTCCTGTCTCAACTTTTGGTTTTGCCTTTTTCCCCCCGATTCTCCTTCCCATCCTATCAGGAGAGGTGTGAGTAAGCAGCTGCCTGGTACTTAGTTGTCAGCTGGGGTTAAACCACAGCTTGAGCCTGGGTGTGTTGCAGGGGCAGGTAAGGAGGACAAGAGACTGTGTAACAGGTGATCCAGGCTGGTTTTGGCTTGGAAATTAAGCCTATGGTAGCTTTATCTTATCTTTTTATTGACTAGACTATTGCAGCTGCTGTTATTCTTTAACTTGCAGGAAAGTCACAGCAAACACCTGCCACCATTTAAGCTCTGAACAACACAGAGCTTAACATTGCTGCTAACAGCCTTGCAGGGCTGGAGAATTTAACTGCTGATTCTGTCTCAATCCTATAATTACTTGGATGAGAAAAATGAGGTGTGTGAGGGGAAGCTCAGAGTGATTAACAAACTGTTTGGGCCAACAGCCTGGCTGGGCTGGTGAAAGGCCCTGCCTAAGGCAGTGTCAGTGGGGGCCATTTCCCTGTTGACATGGAGCTGGTCTTTGTTTTCTTCTTTGCACAGGAGGAATCTTATTTGTTGATAGAGCAAGGGATTTACTAGTGAGGCTGCCAAGGTCAGACCTCACTGGAAACAAACTGGCCCAGACTATCCCCTTCAGAGGACCATATATACACAGCCCATTGTGTGCTGCAGGCCAAGCAACCTGAGTTTTCCATCCTCTACCAGGCCTTGAAGCTGGTCTTGGCACAGCACCTCTAGCAGAGAAGACAGCAAAGCTCTCCCTCCCTCCTTGCAGATATTCACTGAGCCAGAGCAGCTGGAGATGAACTCGGAGTTCAGCAGGCAGGCACAAACATCTTGGGGAAAGGAGCAGCTGTGTTAGGGCTTGATACAAAGTGTAAAGCCAACAGAAATGAATGGAAAACCTCTGCTTGCCTGGAATCAGGCGCCTTGGACAAGGCTGTGAGGACAGAGGCAGTGTGCCTGACCCTTGGCGTTGGCTTCAAAACATGCATGGGGAAGAGACGTGGGCTTAGCTGAGTGTTGCTCCCCTTGGGAAGGCACTGATTGCCATGTACTCTTAAAATAGAAACGAGGAACATTAAGAGCTGAGAAAGCTGCTGTTAAATAGACAGGCTTGGGTAGGAGAGAGCAAATGCTTGACAGATCAGAGGAGGATTCAAAGTGCTTAACTCCAAAAGGGAAAACAAACTTCATCCTCACTGGAGAAACATTTTCCCAGCTGACATGGAAAAAACAACTACTGCTGAGGAATTACCCAGTGCTTCAGCTCCCTTCAATTGGAAAAGGCCAACATCACATTCAGGTGCCATGAAAATTGCTGTGCAGCCCCTCTTTAACCACTGCATAAATACACTGCTGGCACTGCTTCCTGCTTGCACCTCCTGTTACTAACACCGCTGTGGGAATCCCTGAAGCCTTCTCCAGCAGTTGGCAAAGAGGGAGCTGAATTAAAAACCTGGCAAAGAAAATATCCTTCGGCTCTGAGTCCTGTCCTGTGCTAGAAACCTTGCAGGCTACTTGAGGAATCTCAAGCTGTCCCCAAACCCTTCCTCCTACTGTCACCTGTTACACTGTTCTGAAGGATTCCCACAAGGCATCAAGTATGTGGGTCTTCAGCATTTATCTCAAAGAAACAGTTGTGGCTTTCCCATAATGCACCCTAAAATGTGCTGGCAATTTAACAGCTGAGTGACACTTTAGCTTTGCTTTTCCTTAGAAGGAAGCAATAAAATAACTATTTTATACTGCCTCTTAATCACACAATGCAAAGTCACTGTGTTTTTTCCTGTTCTGTAGGATGGTAAGGCAAGAAAGTTCATTATTGTTGGGTATGTGACGCTGTTCCCCTATTTTTCCTGCTTGTGCAGGAAAATGGAGAGTCTTTACTAGAAGTGTTTACTGAGCAGGAACACTGAAACTGCAGGGGAAATTGCCCAGCCTGAAACCCGAGGAGGTCAGGAGCAGCACAGCTGCTGTGATCTCTGGAATAAAATGAAATGCCAGTTTTTATTGATTGTAACTGACCAACAGTTCTTTACCAGATTACATTCAAGTGACATCACCTCTAGTAGCGTGCCAGGGGTGAGGTCAGCCCAGCCCCAGTGGGAGGCACCCACCTCAAGAGACCAGTACCACCTTGTGCTGTGGCCCTGGCTCCAGGGGGACAGAAGCAGGTGGGAGCAGTGATGCCAGCCAGCTGCACTGCAGTTGCAGCAGGACTTGGATCACCACTCCCCCGGTTCCTTCAAAAGTCATAAATTGTTACTGCAGAGGTGCAGAAAAAAAATTACCTGGCTGCTCATATACCAGGGAGGTAAAATGGAGCAATGCCAAAGCAGATTTAAGACTGACTGAAGGAAACAGAAGCTGTGGTAAAAAAAAAAAAAAAAAAAAAAAAAAAAAAAAAAGTAAGCTTGTACATAGTTATTAAGCATTTACAATGTTCTCATGCAGCTTAGATAAGCAAGCTGGAATTAAACAGTACAGTAATCATCAGTGCTGGTGCTGTGCTCTGCCTGCAAGCTCAGGAGGAGGCTGGGAGCACTCAGAAGCCAGGTTGACAGGAAACAGGTGTACGTGAGGAGGAGGAGGAAGAGGTTAGAAGGGCTGAAGGCTGCTCAGATAGAAGCCCACGGCTGGTACCCTTAGTCCAAAGGTCAGGGCAACTGAAGTCAAAAGGCTGCCTTCTGGCAGGGCTCACCCGTGTGGCCACATTGAATTATTCACGACAGGGGGAGGGAGGTGCTCAGCTCCACAGACAGGGAGGGAGCACAGCTCAGGTTCCCTGTGTGCAATGAGCAGCTGTTCATCTGTGTGTGAGAGGTGAGTCCCCCCTCTGGCCCCCTGCATCCAGCAGCACACAAAGGGGGTCCTACAGGCAGCACTGTAGTCCCATGGCAGGAATAGGCAGTCCCATGGAAGGAATACCCTATTTTGTTTTCAGCACATTACCTTTTAGTAGGGATCAAGTCATAACCTGCACTTTCACAACTCATCATTAGAAACTGTGCTGCTGATACTCCCAACTCACCTCTCTGGACAGACAGATTTGTGAGAACTGAGTTTTATTCTCCTGGCTAGACAGCAGTGACTGATAAAAGTTCTCTACTGCTGCAGACAAACAAAAGGAGATCTATAAAATACTTCTCCCTATTTTCTCTTACTAAATTATGGTGGGAGCCCATGGATTTGTGGAGAAGTTGTACCTGTCCCATCAACACAAGGACAGAGGAAGAAAAAGACAGGTTTCACAGACAAGGCAGAGGCATTCTCAGCTTTAAACGATCCCACCCAGGGCAGGTATGTACCATCATCCTGCAGGGAGCAGCTGCCCTCTGCTCTGGGCTATCAGATGTGAGGCAAAGACAAAAACATTCCTCCTCTTAACTCAGCAGCAGCAGCAGCTCTGCACGTCAGCTCTTGGCTGATAAACACAGGCTCCTAATTCCAGCCACATTCCCCGTTTTGAGAATAAGCAGCCCTTTGCAACTACTGCTGCTCATGAGAAGGGGGAGAAGGAGGGAAGGGTTACAACATTTTCCATCTCCTAAAAACACCAAAACAGAAGAAACCCCCGGGTTGTACAGGGCAGGCAATTGACCTGCCCACAGCCCTCCCAGGCAAGGAATGCACAACATGGACGTGTCCAGAGGCAGGGGTACAGCCACCCTTTTACTTCAGGCTCCAATGAGTTTCTTGAGGAACGCCTCCAGCTGATCCTCGTCCTTTATGCCCACAAATTTATCCACAACGTCTCCGTTCTTCATAGCCAGCACAGTTGGCACTGCTGACACCTGAAGCAAGAGAAACAGGGAGACAGGTGAGCAAAGCCTGCAGGAAGCCACCTGCCCCTGGTCTCCCAGTGAAGTCTAAGGAAGTGGCTACAAGGGAGCTGAGCACACACTGCTCTAGGGTAAGATGTCCACTCACAAAACAGGCCAGCTGAGCTCCATGTTCCCCCTCTCTGCACTGACTTACACCACTCTACTGGAGATAAGGCTGAGCTGCTTTCTGAGTTTAAATAAGACCCAAATGTTTAAAGACAAAACCACAACTCATACAAAAACAATCTCCAGTAAAAATCTTCTTCTCCTCCTTCCCTTTTGTCCTCTCATAAACAAACACACCTAGGACACATCTCAGACATAATGACCTTTGGACATTTTATGGCCAGAGTAGCATGAGACTGGACCCGTGTTCTTCTCCAGACAGGACTGGAGCTCTAACCCTAACCCACCCCACCACTGCACAGGCAGATTTCCTGCTCATATTATGGAAACGACAATCCCCTCCAAGCCTTCTTCCTTTCCCCAGTTCTGTTTTCAGTTATTTAACTGGTCACAAACCAGTGGTCATTCAGTGCAGATCCCTGATGATTAGGTAAGAAGTGAAAAAGTCCCTCTGACCAGAGCTAGCAGGCAGCTGTGCTGCTCTGGGCGCTGCTTTTTTAACTCAGAACAAAGTTTGCTGGGAATTATCCACGAGAACAGTGTTGGAAATGACAACATTCCCCAGGGACTTGCTGGTTGACTGGTGACAGCAGAAACCCCAGGGACATGACTGAAAGAAGGAACAACCAGAGCTCGGAGAGCTACAGCAATGGAAGATCTGATCACATTTCTGACCCCACAGCTTATCTCTGCAAGGTTTTCCCCCCAAAACACATCCTGTCCTTATCTTGCCCGCTGACTCTTCTCCAGCCTGCAGGGCCTTCCTGTGTGCACTGCCAGCCCTGCTGCCAACAAAGATCTGTAAATCCCTCTGGAAACCCATCAGAGGGCTGGCTTTTCTCCCAGTGGGAGCCTGAGATGAAAGGGACATTTTGTCTTCCCTTCCCACCCGGTCCCAGCTGGGCAGTCCAGCGTGGCTCCCCACAGTGTCCTTCAGGGCTTGCGCAGCCTCATCTGAAGGGATGGGAGCATCGAGGCTGCTCAATGCACAATCTTCAGCTCCTCCTAGTGACTGCAGGGAGCAGATCCAGAGGGCTTGGGCCCCAGCACCGCCCATGGTGCCAACATGTTCCCTTGTGATTTTGTGAGAGAGAAAAGATGCACTGCACTCAGCTGCTCTGTCCCTGAGAAGGCAAACCTCCACTGAGCCTCCCTCTGGTTTGCACAGTGGGTTAATATCCAGCAGAGTTGCTCCAGTCCTATCCAAAAAAACAAGAGCTGGCCCCTGTAAGGGCTGGGGTGAGGAACAGGCAACTCCTGGAAGCTCTAGTGAGAAGCAGCCAACACCACGTTGCCAGGCCCTGCAGGCTGACCAGCGCACCCACCAGTTTCACATGGCCTTGATTCCTCTGTCTCCTTCCCTCTTTGTGCAGGTGAGCAAATCCAAAGAAAGAGTGGAAGGTCTGGGGCTGGTGCTGCAGAGCCAGATGAGAACTGAGGGCACAGAGCAACATTCCTCTGCTCAGAAAACACGATGTTTTTGTCAGCTTCCTTCCTGCCAGCTGCAGTAAGGGCAGCCTATTAATGGAGCATGTACTTTGTTTTGCTGGTTGAGAAGCAAATATCATGGGAATTTCTAGAATGCAAAGTTGAGGGCACTTTTTCTTTTTTTGAGTCCCATCTGCACTGAACCTAAACAAACTTTATTCCTCCCTGAAGAGCATTTCTATAGAAAAAATCAGTCTGCTTTTGATTAGTGTTGACCACAGATAAATAAACAAACATGCCCATCCAGGTTATTTGTGGCAACACCCATACCAAGGGAATTCTCCCCCATCTGAAACTTTTATACAAGCTCAGATGCCACATAACAGAGCAGGGGGAAGTATTTCACCCAGGCCTCTGAGTGAGGAGGTAACAGGATGGAGCTCCACTGATGAATGACCACCTCTGTACCCAGTGGCCCTCCTGAGCTGCCCACCCACAGTGGCTACAGAAGGGGCTGCCCTTTCCTGGTCACCACACACAGAGGCAACTGGCTCAGGCAAGAGATGAATCTGAAGAATTTTAAGAGACTGCAGATAAACAAAAGTATTTCTTCTCCCTTTCTGCTCTTGGGGTGAGAGGTCAGGATCTGGCTGGAGCAGTGGAGAAAGGCCACAACCAGAGATGAAAGGTATTTGATAAAACAGGGAGTCCCCAGAGAAATCACTTTTGTGCTGGGTATAACCGGACAGGGAAGGGCACAGGGGACATTCCTAGTTGCAGGAAATGCATCCGTGCTTTGTGCTAAGCTGGGATGGCCAAGAGCCAAGGGCTTGTATAAAGGAATGTGCCAGCATTCCTCAGCTCTTCCAGGGGGCCTCCCCCTCCCACTGCCTCCCTCTGCACCCAGGAGGCTGCTCAAGAGGACATTGTGCAAGCAGGCAGCAAGCTGGGGGTGCGTGTGTGCGGGGGCAGGGGAATAAACATGGATGGAGTGAGACTTCCTGGCAGCTAGTGAAGGAGTTTTGGGGGTGGCATGGGCACTGAAAACCCCAAACAAAGACTTCCTCAGCGCGCAGACATCTGATTCCCTAAAGAATGACTTTAAAACAAATGTTTTCTGCTTCCCTCTAAACACCACCTGTGGTTTTCCTGATCTCTCACAAACACTCTGGTCTCTCTTTGATCTCAGCTTAGTGCCTTCCCATCAGCCCTTACATTTCTCCTTACATGGTAACATCCCAGAAGATGAAGCAACACCAAGCACATGCTCAGCACATGAACAAAACTTCTGCCTCAGAAAGGATGCTCCAAACTTTGAAGATCTGAGCACAAAATTCTCCCATTCCCCCTACCTGTGTGCAGCTATGGTACATGCAGACAGTCTAAGGACAGTGTTTTAGCCACGGGGATAATGGCCAAGACAAGACACACACATCACTCCAAAAGCGGAGGAGGGCTTCTTGCAAAACAAAAACTCCACCATGTTTGTAAATAAGGTTCCTGAATGAACTGCTAGAAGCTGACCCTTCCCTGCAGCCTCAGTCCTACCTGCACACAAACACACACAGCAGGCAGAGCTCTCTCAGCACCCGTAGGGAGAGGACACCCAGCACATTATCGAAGCTGCACAACTTGGGACTTTCAGCCTCTTTTCACCGACCTTTCTCTGCATGCACACACCCTGCTTGTCGTTTTCCACTCATCTGAGATTATACTCTTGTAATCTCAGCTCATTCTATCTACTGGAAGGTTTGGAACAATACATGAGTTGAGCTAATAATCTCTATTCTCTTCTCCTTAGCTCTGATTGCTACCAGAGCTTTCCCTGCATCTATTAGGATTTACACACTTTCAGATCATCACTAAAAACACCTCATCCTCTTCAACTTCTCACCAGCACCCTCTGAGCTATGCAGGGTTTTGGGTTTGCAGCAGCCAGCCCTGCTCAGGAGCCAGCAGCCATCTTCCTTGGCCTGGGGTGCATCTGCCAGCACGCCTCCACCCTGGAGGCTCTCATGCTGAGCTTGTGGGAACTGCAAATCATGACTGTGGCCACCAGCTGTGTGGGCACTCCACCACAGCACAGCAGAAAGGTCTCCCTGGGGAAAGAGTGGGAGGGAACAAGCTGTTCCCGCTTCCGTCTGCTTCTGGCTCAGCAGGGTGCAGGAACGGCATCTTCTCCAGGCTCAATAAATTGACAGCTTGCTCAGGAGATAGTTCACACTTTTCAGGGCGGTTTGAGGAGCTTGCTGAGCTAGTTGTCACCCTGGCAGCAGGACTTCATCTGCAGAGGGGGAGCAGATCCATCTGCATGATACCCAAGTGAAAATGAGGCATGTTTTTCCCCTGTAAAACATAACAGCAGGATGCCCAAACTCCATGGGCAGAGTGGTTGTTTGCAAGGAGAGACAACAGAGGCAAGCACGGCCCTCAGAGGGGCTTTTGTGTTTCTTAAACTACCTAACTACTGTCAGAGGGGACAAATAAATGAATCATGTAAACTAAAGCCATGGCCTTCTCCAGTCATTCTGCTTCTTCCTGGGAGAAAGGCAGTACAGGGAACACACCCAGCAGTAATGTCACACACTACTGTAAGCACCAAGGTCCTCCCCTTTCAAGAGCAGGATGTGTGCTCCTGTTATTTTTTCTGACCTGGCTTCTACCTGTCCAAACAAAATTCACTGTGTCTCCTTGTGCTGCAGCTTAAGGATGGGGACGTTATGACCCAGCTCGAGATCCTGAACAAGGAAGGGAAAGAGGACAGGCTGGCTGCACAAAGAAAAATGTTCAGCAGCACAGCAGAGTGGGGTTTGTAACTTCACGATCTTGCCCGGCACCTGAGCACCCCAGCTGGCAGCAAAATGCCATATGTACTCCAGGCTCCTCGAGGAGTGTTTACACTCACAGGGAAGTGCTTACCCTCACAGCCACATGCAAGGCCTAGAGACACCTCCCTGCAGAATCAGAGGTGGGGATGCTGGGCACGACCAGCAGAGCTGGAGCAGAGCCAAGCAGCAAAATCCACCTACTGACAAGTGACCCAATGGATCAGGAACCTGTAGGCTCTGGGCTTCCCCTCCCCTCCAGTGCTGCTGCTGTGCAGGCACAGTTCTCCTTAGGGAGGCACCTCTGCACTGCCAGCCAAACAAAGTCCGTGCTCTTCCACCTCCTACCTCGTACTCGATGGCGAGGTCTGTGTGATCATCAATGTCCACCTTGGCCATCAGCACCTTCCCCTCCTGCTTGGCCACCAGCTTCTCTAACCTGGGCCCGAGGATCTTGCAGGGACCACACCACCTGATGGAGCAGGAAAAGAGAGGGCACATCAGGAGAGGCAGTTTCAGCCATGGAAGGCATGCTGGAACACCAGTGCCTTTGCCACCACTGCTGTTCCACTCAAGAGCCAGCCTGGAAATACAATTCCTGAACCACGGCTTAGAAAAACACTTCTCTCACAAAGGAGCTGTCAAAGGTTAAGGAAGCTCTGCATCCAGCTTCAGGCTTCACTTAATTGTCCTCTCCTCCCTGGATGATCCCAACTAGTGCTCACTGTGCTCTGTCACTTGGTTTATTTAGAGCAGAAGTTTTTTGGCTGTTTTGTGTTCTCTTTGCACCAAATCAGGTGTAACAGGCTCACGTAACAGTAACTGGAGGACTATGAAAATACGTGAAAAACTCAAAGATAGTCAGTTAATATTGTTAATCAGTTAAGACAATTGTTAATAGAGCAGATAGCATCTAGGAATAGTTTTACTGGCAGGTGGATCACAGCATTTTTATTGATGACAAATGCTGTCATTGGTGTCACATGGCTGTTATTAACACATAAAAACATTTGCTATAAAGAGCCTCAAAACCATGCATCTTTAAGAAACATGGAATGATACACCATGACAATGGTGAGGCATAGCAAGTGCAGAGCTCCCTGAGGACATTGCATCCATGAAGCCAAATAGGGCAGATATCAGAGCTTTTTCCTGAGGAATCTTTTGTAGGATGATGCAATACTGGGGCTGGGGTGACACCTGGAAGGTGCAGCTGTGCCACCCTGGGGAACGCCTTCCTGGCACTGCTTGACACTGCTGCAGGCTGTAGCTGTGAGGGGAATCTTCATGGACTGAGCCTGACGAACAGAAGCATCTTTTAACACTGGACTCCACAGCTTGGGAAGCCCTCAGGCATGCTCCTCCATGGTGAGCCCGGAGTGCCACCACATCAGGAAAGTCACAGGGACACACCTGCACGGGTGGTGGTGGAGAGGGGTGCAAGAGCCACGAGTGGAACTTACTGCGCATGGAAGTCCACCACAACGGGCTTGGGGCTGTTCACCACCCGGTCCTGGAAGTCGCTGCCATCCTGCACGTTGAAAGTGTTCCTGCGGCCGGCTGAGGTGCCAAAGGCCCTGCCGTGGGATGGCAGGGGCCCCCGCGTGGGGAGCGCCAGCAGCCGCTGGAGCGCCAGCCTCTGGGCCATCTGTGGGAAGAGTGGTTGGTGGGGCGGGTGCACCCCACGGCTGGTTCCCCTGCAGCAGCGCCCCGATCCCGCCCCCCGCCAGGAGAGGACCTTATGGGGTGTGACGGATTGCTTCCTGCCCCCTGCCCAGCCCTGCCCGCTCTGCGGCTCCAGCCCAACGGGCACGGGGCTGCCGGCTGGAGCCCGCCGGCTCCCCGTTCACAGGGAGACAGCCCCAGGCACAGACTCCCCGTTTCGCTCAGCCCTGCGGAGCAGAGCTGCCCCCACGGCCCGTTCCCCCCCAGCCAGGCCCGCTCCGACACCGCGGGGCTCCGTCAGCCCTTGTGCAACAGGCGGCACAGGGCCCCAACGCTGTGGGGGAGAACGGCCCCAGAGGCCGGTGCCCCGTTGCTCCCCGCGCCCGAGGGCGGGAGGGCAGGGCCGGGAGGGCCCCGCTGCACCCGCCGGGCCCGCGGCCCGCCCGCACCTTCGCGGCGCGGAGGTGACCGGACACACCGAGCTGACCCGCACACACCGAGCTCCCGCCCGCCTGCACCGATTGGCCGCCGCCGCCGGAAGGCTCTACGGGCGGGCCGGCCGCCCTCGCAGCCCATTGGCAGTCGCCCGGAGAGCCGGGCAGCTCTGATTGGCTGCCGTGCCTGTCCTTTAGGCCGCTTCGCCCCGCCCCCGGAGGGACGGTGGGATGTGTCACGCGGGGCGGACCCTGCCCTGGGCGCGCTGGCGCAGCACGAGCCGCGGCGCGGTGCCGGTGGCACGGCCGGTCCCTCCGGCTGGCGGCTCTCTTCAGCTGGAGGCTGGGCAAGGGGCTGCCAGCGTCACCTGCTTTAAGCTTTCCTGGCAGCGCACAGCTCTACGGTCCCCCCGACAGCAATTAACTCCGTTCCACAACGCGCCCGCACGGGAAGGGCACCGGGAGCAACCTGGAGCCCTGCACTCAGGGGTGACCACAGACCATGCCACCCTCTCCAGCTGCATGCGAACAGGCACTGCCTTCCAGCAGCAGCATTGCTTGCAGAGCCCAGCATCCTCAAAGAGAGCAAGAATTCCCCTGTCACTTCCTTGACCTCTTCTGCTTCCCTGCCTCTGCAAGGAACTGAGATTTTAGGGACACAGCAGCTGAATTCAAAGGATTGGGAGAGCTTTAGGTACATGTAAAGTACAGCCTCCCCTCAGTTTGGAAGCAATAGTGTGCATTTTGCAAGAAGCTAGAGAGTTGGAAAACGTGTGGAGAGCCCGTTCCCTTCATCCCTCCTCTATTTCCTAGAAATCACAGGGACATCATGAGGTCAAGCTCAAAACTGCTCTTGCTTTGCAACTCCAGGCCCATGGAAGGAGTACAAAGGGAGGTGATAGCCAAGCATATGTGGATGACAACGGGAGCAGTAAAGTGCAGACAACCTCCCCGTCAGTCCCTCTAAAATCTCAAGGTGACTGGAGGGGAATAAAACAGAGAAAGAGCATTTTAACAACATCAAACTTTCTTGATGGGACATAGTGCAAATAGGAGAAATATTGGTCATGCTTTATAAAAGACAGGCTAACCTTCTAGGCTGCTTGGTGTGGGAGAAAAAAACCATGAGGACAGCAGACCCAAACTCTCTGTGTCCCAGGCATTCCAAGCAAGCTACTCATCTGTTGTGGAGGAAAGAGTCCCTTGTAGTGTTCTCTAGAAATTATAAATTATCTGACCTATACAGCAACTAAAAGAAAATAATCTTTCCTCACTCAAGCTACACAACTGCCCTAACTCAAATGCAGGAAAAATACCAGGAAGTTTGCCTGGAGTACCACTTCAGGATTCAATGCAGAAACAAATCTTCAAGTATACACAGCGTAGGGCATCCAGGGACCAGAGAGCCACAGGCTGTGAGCAGGCCATCTCTGAGGGGGACGTGACATCTGAAGTTTCCCAGGCATTCCTGCGCTCACTTCTGTGGCCTCAGTCACTGCAGATCCTGGTCAGTGAGATAAACACCAACACCATCTTCAGGCCACTCTGAACTCTGCAAGGACAACATGGGAACCTCAGCATCGCTGGGTTTTGGTCCCTCAGTCCTTCAGAGGATGTTGGTCCTCTTTGTAACAGCAAGATCTGAGCAGGTCTTTGGTAACTGACGATCAGTGGGAGGCATGGGGATGGAAAAGGGATGCTGGAAAGGGCAGAATCCTGCTGTGGATCTCTGTTACAGTACTGTCATGAGAGCACCTATGGATTTCAGTGTGCAGCAAGAAAGGTTAAAGCTCATCCTTGGCATTAACAAGATGCTGCAGAGGACGAAGTGGTATCCCATGATCTCTCATCAAGTGCTCCTGTGAGCCGTGGTGGCTGTCAGGGGGTCTGTCACCCGACAAGTCTGTGTGAGTGTAATCCTGGAGCAGCCCAGCCTGTACCGCGTGCTGCCGGAGCTCCTGGCTCCCCAGCAGCCCCTGCATTCGAACGTACCCCTGCTGGCAGGAGGGAGGCAGCTTCTGGTGGGTGAAGGCAAACAGGAAACAGGACTCTGCAGGGGAAAGGAGCAAAGGTTAGAGTCAGCAGAGACACCCCGTAGGGAAATACTCCCATAAACTTACAGGGACTTGTTCAAAACAAAAGGCAGAAAGGATGAGGGAAGATGGCTGGAGTTTCCCACTCGCTCCCCTTCCCTGGGGGGCAGCACAGTAATAGATGTACTTCTGCAGAGCTCAGGAGATGCAGAGAGGGATCCCCAGTCTGCACACCGAGAGAAAAAGGAGCTGGATTTGAGCTTGCATCCATCTGGCATATTCTTTGTGCTACAAGATGGCTTCCCTCTGTGCGCCACATGGGCTTCCTGCAGGAGGGCCCCACACCAGTGTTAATACCAGGAAGGGAGGCAGCAGAGGCTCTTCACCTCTCACATCAGACAGCACTCCCATTTCCCATGGGAAAGCAATCCAATCACCAGTACATGAGATCTAGTACACAATGGCACAAAGACATGTTCAGATAATGAAGAAGAAAGGAAAGCTGCAGCTACAAAAAGGATTGAACCCAACCTTATACGCCTTTCTCTAAGTCCTGGCATGCCTGGGCCAGTCTCCTTCTAATGGTGACAACAGCAAGGACTCTTTGGGAACATACACACAGAACAGCACTTTGTACCATCTGGTGAGTGCCTTGAGGAGGTGTGACTGATGGTGAGACACAAGCAGCTCACCACAGGGAGATCTCAGCTATTTACATACGAGATCACTCCTGTCCCTTGTTCCTCACATTGCTCCTCCTCTTCCTGCCACTTCGACCCTGTGCACAAATTACCTGCAAAGAAATTGCGCAGGTCGGTGCCGAGGCAGTTCTCCAGAAACCGCCTCAGCGGCAGGATGTGAGCATTCGGGGCTGTCCAGTCTGTCAGAAAGTCCTCCACAATGTGATGGATGGCATTTGGCCGTGGCAGAGGCCAGTCTGGGGGACGGAGTCTCATCTCACGCTCTGCCAACAGAACATTAAGGGAGGCTCGTAGAAGCAAAATGGCATTTAAAAAGAGCTTGGGGAGTGGAAAGCAGCTGTGACAGCTGTTTCTGCTTTTGTCCTGACCTTTTAATCCGTTACTTTCATTTGCAATCCCCTCTGCTAGCTCTGTCCTCAACAGCCCTGCCACTCCGCAGCTGCCCTCTGTCCCTGTCTGTAGCATTCCTGTCATTTCACTCCCGTTCCCCCTGGGCAGGGACTGCCAGATGGGCTACGTTGTGTTTAGTGCTGCTACCCATCATGCTGATTTCTGAGAAGGCAAGTTGGACCCTTACCCTAGGTTTCTGGAGATGAAGATTTTAACAGTAATGTCCCAAGGAAGTCTACCCTAAGCCTGTTTGCTGCTGGATAGAACACTCCTCTTCAAATCCTTGCCTTTGGCTGCCTCTATGTCTGTGTGACCTCTCAGACCTGGGCCTGCCAGAGAGCAGCTTTTTCTTCGCAGCAAGATGGCCAAACAACAACACTCTCATCTGTCAGGTTCTGCAAAGTTCACATAGGGTGCCAGCCAAAGGGAAGAACTGTTCCTCTTTTTGGGCATGAGGAAATTTCCAGCACGCCTGTTTGTTCCTATTTTCAAACGTGAAGTCTCTGGTCCAACCCTCCTATATCGGTCTTACGGATAGAACTTTCTTGCCAACTCTCAGCTTCCTTTTCAGCTCATACCATGGTGGGAGGTGTCTCACAGGAAGGGGGAATAGTGCTTTCAGGTACCACCCCCACTCTGGCTCTGATTTATCTTTATCCCTCTTTGTTTTGGTTGTGTCACACAAGTAGCAGGAAAGCTTACCTGTTGGGAGGTGTTTGTAATAGTAAATAACAGGATGTAAAAAGTTGGACTGCCAGGCATGCTGCGCCTCTCCCACAGCACGGTTGTAGTAGAAGACATCCTTGTCAGCCCCAGAGAAATTCCTGCCATACTCCATAATGATGACAAAGAGCCCATTGCGAGCCTTTCTTCCCGTCTGCATTTCGAGCTCAGCCAGGACTCCAACAGGGTACTCTTCCAGGTATTCAAATGCTGTGGCATTCCTGTGAATTGAAACACCATTGGAATTTTCCACCAGAGAAAGCCGGCTGGGATCCAACCCACCCTCAGCTGGTCAAGGCTAAAGCCAAAAAGTCATCAGATAGTAATTTTGTTTGGTCATTACAAATCTGAGCTGGACTTGATGCAGAGCTTATAAAGGCTGCAGTTACTGTTACAAGACACCATTATTTTCCTAGATTATGGGAGTCTCTCTACAGTAGCACTGCTCAACAAAGTTTTTTTCCTGGGGTCAGTAAAAGAGTACTACACCTCTGAGCCTAGAGGGAAGGTCTGGACTGTTTCAGCCCTTTAAGAGGGAGAAACAGAGTGCACAATTGGGCACCAGTTGGAGCAGTAGTACAGG
Organism: Melospiza melodia melodia; assembly: GCF_035770615.1. Classification (NCBI taxonomy): domain Eukaryota; kingdom Metazoa; phylum Chordata; class Aves; order Passeriformes; family Passerellidae; genus Melospiza; species Melospiza melodia. The sequence goes on from NC_086197.1 coordinate 53,135,332, forward strand.
TTTGGAGTGGCTACCTATGCAATGGCAACATCCTTAGGCAGGAACAGCACAACTGGTGTAGGGGCAACATGGGAGGCAGTGGTAAAGAAACAGAAATGAAATTATGGAGCGCAGTGCTGGGAATAATTACTCACTCACTCACTCACTCTCTCAGCAGTATGATGTCAGCCAGGACACTGAACATCTGGTAGAGGCCTGAGGCCTCATTCACCCTCTTGATGATGGAATTGGTCAGCTGTGTAATAGGGTGGACTGTGGATGGCCAGGGGACACCATGGTGACGGTTTTCCAATAGGCGATGGACTGCCCGAGCTAAGACATGAACAGAAACAAAGACAGCTTATTTAACAAGGCAAGCTCCTGCTTTAAGAAATCCAATCTCTGTGCTGCAGCAGGAGGCAATAAACAACCTTTACAGCTCCTCTGAGCTCAGGATCTCCCACCCCAATCGCCAGTAACTGCAGTGGAGATGCCCTCAGAAAGCTGATGTGATGCTAAGTGGTGGGGGAGGGGCCGGGGGGTCCTTGGGGATATTTTATTACTTCTCAGCAGTCCTTTAATGATAAGGATGGGCACACACACATAAAGAAGGAAATTCTCTCTACTGCCCACAGCTGCTGGGTTTTAACTCCACAGCACAGACCTCTCACCCACAGCCTGTCACAAGGCAGAGCATCTGGCAGGAAGAAATCTATTGTGTTACATAAATAACAGACAGCGGGCAAGAGAGATACAAGACAAAACAAAGACAGACAACCAAAAACTTCATATATGACCCCAAGTCACTTCTCCTCCACTTCAGATGATGCAGCTGCAGCTTGACTGTGTTTTGTCCTTTTTATTGCCAAAACAAGACTAAGGGCAATCTCTTTCCAGCAGTAAGCTATGGATTGTTCCTTTGCAGGGAGGGAGAATTTCCACCTCTGCCCTTTCTGTACACCCCAGTACTCACTTGTATACCGGAATCCATGGATGAAGCCCCCAGCAGATTTCCTGAAGTCAACTGAATGGCTAGCAGTGCCAAGAACAAAGAGCCCCCGAGTGCCTCTAGATTCGTAGCTGGGTTTGATTTGAGGATACTTCTTAATATTCCCTTTTCCTGGCATCATTCTCAGGGATCTGATATGCAAAAGAGAAGAGCAGGCTATCAGAAAGGACAGGAGTAGAAAAATAAAAAGGGTTTCTGATACACATTATTTTGCAGCCACTGCAAGATTCTGCTTCATACCCCTGCTGCCTTCAGTGGTGTTTACTACTAAAATGAGGATCTTTGGAGGGTGTTCATCTCAAGATAGCCCTGGACAAGGTCTAATTCTCAGCTGAGCCACCAACAATGAATTTTGGAAGACAGTGAAGTTAGCAGTATCATTTTCAACTGCAGGATGTACCAAGGTGGAATGAAGGTTGCATCCTCAGAGAATTTTTTTTCCTCGACAAAACCTTTTTGTAGCAATCTGCACCTTTATCATCCTCATTTCAGAAAAAAACCCCAAACATTGCTAGCCTTGTCCATGTGATCTGGCAGGTCAGGATGTTAAGTTCTAAAGGTACAAGCTTTTCTGTGTCACTCAGGTCTCACTGTTCCCATCGGCACAGCCTTAAAGCCTGTTGGTCAGAGGGCAGTGACACACATTCCTGCTGAGACACAGCCTTACCTGCAGGATAAACAAAGGACTGTGCAGCACCAAGCACCTCAGAGGACACGGAGGTCCAAGCAACGCTGCCAGGAGAAGACCTGTTCTTCCCTTTCCTCCCTGCCTAGGCCCTTCATCCTAAATACCTTTTTTCATGGAGATCCTGGTTCTCCCTCACCTATTATAGATAGAGAAGTCAAACTTCCAGCCCAGGCAGCGGATGACACGGTCGTAAGGTGCGCGGGTGGCAAAGTTGTCCAGTTCATCCTGAGGGAGGGTGATGGAGTCGATGCCTGCGCTGATGTTCCTGTTCTCCAGGTAGAACCGCAGTGTGATGTGCAGCTTTCCCTTTTTGTCCTTAACGATAGCCAGATCTTCCAGGTCACCCTCCAGAAGCCCATCCAGAGATTTCAGCTGGTAGGTGTCCAGCAGGCCATTGTTAATTGCTCTATGGAAAATACAAGAATGTAAAGAAAGGAGGTTCTTAGCTTCTGAAAATGGGATAATTCATCAGGCATCCCATCTCCTCTTCAGTGTAAGGGTTACTCCCAGAGTCTCAGGGCTCACAGGAACAGCAGAGGTAACATTGCCTGGCTGTCCTTGCAGGATGTAGCCAACCTCCTAACTTTCCTCTGTAACTAGAAGCAAGGGAATAACTTGAGAGCCAGTACATTTTAAAGATTATAGTTTCCAAGCAGACATGTTTCTATTTTAGGTCCTAAAAAGCTCTCACCAAGCCTCTGTGTTCAGCAGCTGCAACCTGGATTGCTTTAAAGCAAGGACCTATGGAAAGCCCCATGTTTTCCCTATGGCCCCCATGACCACAGCACCAGTCCAGCCTGGTGCCTGGGAACAGGAGCAGTTCCTTACCTCAGATCCCCGACGTAGTGGGTGGCCCAGGAGAGGCGCACGCGGGAGCGGCTCACCATGTGGATGAAGTTCGTGACACCCAGGATGTTCTCTGCTGTCTCAAAGGCCGAGTTCCCTCGGCCCAGGATCAACACGGTTTGGCCAGTGAAGTCCTCCGGGTTGATGGACACGGTCTCGTAACCCTCAACATACTCTGAGCCAGGAAAGTTTACCACATTGGGAACCCACGTTCCAGCAGCAACCAACAACGAGCTGCAAGAACAGGGACAGCACATGGAAATGCAGGAATTTCAGGAAAGGGGCTCCATCTCCTCATTCCTTCCTCCTCCCTCCTCCCACTGTGGAAGGTGGCTGCAATGTGACCCCCACAGTGACACTGGACCAGCTGCACAGGCCATGGTTTCAAGAGAAACCTCTACCTAGCTTCAACTAATGACATGCTCCTCTCTTCCCTATCCTCAGGACAACCAGGAACACTGTTATATATAGCAACAGCCAGTGTGGGTGCTGTGTATATATGCATCTCCCTCGCCTGTTCATGAATGCAACTTCTACTCGTATGAACTCACTGACAGTATCACAGGTTGATTACATGTTGCATAAAAATGATTTGGATTTAAAATTTGAGTTGACATTTGGCAGAGCAGAAGTCATTTTTAAGACAGGAAATAGTTTTGATATTTTGAAATGTAACTGCCAGTCATAAAAATACATTAGCAACATCGCTAATTGTTAACCTCAAAAATAACTACAGTGATCTTTTTATATCACTCCATAAGAGCTTTTACTTGATTCTTGAGGAAGCTTTTGTGACTTAGATGGAAGCACCAGGCGGCTGAGGCAAGCAGCACTGCCTGCTGTCCCAGCCTTGCTTACACAGCGTCCCGAGAGCAGCTCGCTCGCGGTACGTGGGCGTCCGGGATTGCCTTCTGTCCCCTCGGAGCCTGCCAGCAGCACACCGGCAAGTGACAGCCAGCACGACCTGCTGTCGTAGAGCTGAGACTCTCAGGAGAGGTGAGAAATATACTCCGTATGTTCACACGAGTAACTTCGAGGTTTTTAGGAACGGAGCTCAGTGGTGGTACGGGATACACACACGTAAATAGGACGAGTGGCAGGGGAATTCAGCGACCAGCAGCCCTGAGGGTTATTCTCACAGTCCTTGCCCTCCCCCAAAAACTCCCCACTTTCCTCTGCTTCCCCGCTGCCTGCTCCAGCTCTGTGCTAACCAAGGGCTTCACTTGTCTGGGACACACCCCTGAGCACATGCGGGAAAATGGGAGCAAGATGTCACTGCTCTGACTCAATCCAGTTTGTAATAAAGGCAGTGCTGGCTGTGAGTGCAACTGAGTTACTTTTTTCACAGACAGCAATTATCTAGTGATAAAACAAAAGCGCCTTCAAGCATACTTATCAAGGACAGACGCTGCAGTGATGGCCATGGCAGCCAATTTGTGTCTGCCCTCGCAACCTCCTCAGCTGCCCAAAGCAAAACACTGCTCGTGAAAGGCAATGCCTTCCCAGGAGCAGTTATTCCACCCATCTGCCTGCCAATTCCTAAAAAATATTTTCTGCCCCTGATGGTGATTAAGGTTCTAAGAGGCTGTGAAATCTCCATCCTCAGAAATACTCATGCCTCAAAAGGGCAAAGCTCTGAGCTGCATGTCAAGGCCATTACCTGCACTTGTAGTTCTTCCTGTCCTGGTCGGTCAGGAGAAAATAATGGCCGTTCCAGGCCTGCTCATTCTTCTCCAATGTCACATGGATGATGGCTGTGTTGTACTGAACCCGTAGCTTCAGCAGGGAAGCAAAGTCCTCCAGGTAACGCACCATGGTGTCAGCGTTGGGGAAGAAGTCGCGAGAGTAGCGTCGGAACAGCAGCCGCCGGTCGTGGCTGAGGAGCGAATTCCAGTCGTGGCGGAGGTTGAACTCGCTGTTGGACTTGCCCGTGTACTGCTTGTTGATGCTGATGAGTTTGCGGTGCCGAGGGTAGAGCGCGAAGAAGCTGCCGGGAGCATGGCTCCGCTCAAACACGATGTAGTCCCGGCCGGCTCTCTGGAGGAAATAGGCCGCCTGCAAGCCCGCGGGCCCGGCCCCGATGACGCAGTAGTCGTGGTACAGGAACGCGGCTCCACTCACGGCGCACAGGCCGCTGGCGTACATGGCCAGCCCCAGGAGCGTCCCGCAGACCGCCGGGGCCATGGCGGGGCTGGCGCAGCCGGCCCTGAAGGGAAGAGGACCGGGAGGCATCACCCCGGGGGCTGCAGCCTCCCCACAGGAGACCCTCGATCGCACCAGTCTTGGCCCACCGCCGCCTAGAGCCGGCCGCCATGACGCCCCCACACAGCGTGGGGAGTTGGAGCGAGGCCCTGCTCCCTGCCAGCCAATAGCAGCAGGGGTCCCGGGCCTTCCAGCCAATGGGCGCACAGCGGCCCCCGCCACACCACACAGGTGGCAAGGTGGGGCAGCACCTGTGGACGGCTGGTCGCGAGCGCCTCTGCACCTCACCAGCCAATGAGGACGGGCGGCGCAAGCCCCCCAGCCAATGGGAGAGGGAGTGCCCTGCGCTGCCCTGGCTCCCCCGCCAATACGGTCCCGGCCCTGATGCCCCCGCCCCCGCCAAACGGCGCACGAGGCGCAGCGCACGTGACGCGAGGGCCCGCCACCGCCCGCCCGTGGCCGTACCTGCACCATGGAGCTCCCGCCGCTCCGCTCCGCTCCTCCCGCCCGCTCCCTCCTCCTTCCCGCGCCGTCCGGGCAGGGCGGGGCGGGGCGGGCACGGCGCTGCCTCCCGCCCGCTGCGGGGGCGAGCGAGGGGGGCGGCGCGCTCCCCGCGTCACGTGACGCCGCCACCGCCGCTTCCCGCCGCCGGCACCATGGCGGCGCGCGCACCACGTGTCCGGGGGCGGGCGGCGCTTAAAGGGGCAGGCGCGGGACGGAGCCGTGACGGCGGGGGACACTCGAACCAGGTACACGCGCGTACACACACACACACACAGAGCCGGCAGTCGGCAAAATCAACTTTATTCCGCTTTCCCCCGTTTATGATCGATGTGCAGCACAGCCGGGGCAAAGGTACAGTCACAGCCCAGCCCCGGGACTGGGGCTGCCCGGGCACTGCAGCCCCTCCCCTCGGTGCTGGTTGCAGGGTTCAGCTCTCTTCCTCTGAAAAAGAACAGAAGCAGAAATTAAGCGAATGCAGCTGGAGGAAGAAAACCCCAAAACTTAACCCTTGCTGTCAAGGAAATGCCACAAGGAACACAAAAAACCAAGGCTGTCACTTTGGGAGATTCATCCCACCTCCAACTGTCTCCTTGCCTCTGTCCAGCTTCCCAACAAACCTGCCCATCAGCCAAGACCACACACTCGTCATAAACAATTTACATTCCTAAACAAATTACGCAGCAACCCAACTAACATTTCCATAATAAAATCCAGAGCAGCCGGGCTAAGCTTGCAGCCTAAAAATAATCTGGGAGATATTTTTTCTATCACAGAAGCAAGAGCTCTAGGATAAATGGTTTTCCTCTGTCAGTGGAGCACATACAGATCTCACATCAGAGATGGTTTTAGGCAGCAAAGGGAAGGCAGCAGTTGTCCACTGATGCTCCAAAACTTGTATCCAGACCAGCCAGTGATTGCTCAGCTTCAAGAGTCACTTCAGAAAAGCCTTCACCACATTACCTCAATTGCGCTCTGTCACCACGCGTTTGAAATGTGTCACCTTATAGTCACTGCCATTTCTAAAACGGCAGTCAAAAAATATCCCAGTACCAACAGAAATCAGCACCCACCCACTCCTGCAGACCTTGGGGCTGCTGAATGAAGGGCTTCTTGGCAGGCTTCATTCTGCCAGGCAGTGCTCTGGATGTGGGACCTCCCCCCAAACCCTGCTAAAATCAGTCTTCATCGAGTATCTGTACAGAGGCACAACATCTGCATCTCCAACTCTGCGCTGTTCTTCTTCCAGCTGAGTACTCCCAATGTCACCCACACCTTTTAAACAGAATCCCATCCTTGGGACCACACATTCTCCAGCCCCATTCCTCTCCTGCCATTGCACTGGTCAGATCTGACCCTTTAACTCTGGTCTTAATCATACATAACCCCGTTTCATCCAGCCTAGAACATCACTTTAAAGCATAAAGCACCAAGTAGGCTACAAACCTTCCTCTTCCTCTTCTTCCTCCTCATCCTCCTCATCTTCATCAGAGCTAAAGGTGCCATCAGGCAAACTGTAGATGCGGATCACCTGCTTGTTGGGGTCCTTGAGGATGAGGTACTTCCCCTCATCCAGCTTCATGCAGATGTCAATGACACATCGCAGGATGCCCCAGGCGTTCTCTATGCTCAGATTAATCTGGCTAGCAAATTCATTTGGCTTGAACTGCTGTGTGCCCAGGATCACGTGGCGGGCAGAATCCTTCACGTGGTAACGGGATACGTACCTAGGGGGGCAAGAAGAAACCACAAGGGTATCAGGAGATTACACCCAGACAGCAGAACACCAGCAAGAAAAGCAGCGTGATCATCTTATTTTTGTTTTCTGGGCTGAAAAATCCTAATACTCCAACACTGAAAGCTAAGAGGATTTCTTGGCTACAAACTGTCAATTTGCAATGCACCTGGAAATCCCCAAATCGGATGGAGAGGTACAAAAGATAAAGAAGAATTAGCCCCACAGATAAAATTAAGAAATAGCATGATTAGCTGGGAGTTTGGAATGAAAAAGATGGAAAAGAATCAATTCTGTGTCTGTGGACAGAACTGAGCATGGCAGAATCGCTAGAATTCATTTAGCAAAAGCCTCTAGTTCATTACCTGCAGTACTCAACTGATTTTAAGCAGACAGTTTAAAAAAAGGTGTAGCTGTATCTCCCCCCACCACCTAATTTCTCAGTTACATGGCACTGAGGATCTCAATCAGATTCCTGACAGGCACCACAGTCACTGTATTTATTTCCCTTGTTGGTGACCACAGCAAAGAGGCTGAGAGCCCACACAGGCCACCTGTCCCTCCTGTGTGGGTCAGTCACAGCTGGATGGTGAGAGGAAGCAGCTTACACCAAGGCTGGTGCCCTCACCACAAGCTTTCCTTTTTTGGCCACTCAAACACTGGGTGATTTTAGCATTACTTGTTCTGTAAACGCTTCACTCAGCCATACACCAAGTTTAATACTAGAAAATGCACCTGGAAGACGTTTGGTGTGAACTGCCCCCCTTACCCGAGTTTAAGGTACTCTGATCCAGCCAGCAGTGCACAGCATGTCCAGCGGGCCAGCTTGTAGCTGTTGTTCTTCAGCTCCGTGGCAATGACAGCCCCTCTCTGAGAGTCCAGCTTCTGGCGCCAGTCCACCCCATTGCAATACTGAGAGGAGAATCAGAACCAGGTTCAGCCTGACAAGCCAGCAGCTGCCATCCCTTCAGCCACCTTGTCATCACATAGGGAAGCTGTCTAGCCTATGGTACCACCTGAGGGAGTGTGATGTGCAGCCTAGAGAGAAAACTCTTGCACTGGGAAGGGAGAAATGCAAACAGCTGGGATTGCTCAACATTTGTGGCACTGGTTAGAAGGGGCAGTTCGTGAGGAAAGAATTCTAGAGAACCGTAAGAACAGACTGACTACTATGCTGAACACCCAGGGAGACAAGAGGGTTCAAGCCAGCTACCTCACATTTAGAGGAGAATCTCATCAGCATTGCTTGTCCACCAGAGTTATACTCCTTAGTGGAATGTAACACCCGGGGAACACAGCCAGATGTTTGTCTCATCTTCCCTGCTGTACCTGGCATGTCAGGCAGCAGTGAAGCAGTTAAGAGCTAGTTTGGGGATCCTGTTCTTCCTCACCCTCGAATCCCACTCGTTCAGTGTTTTGATGTTGATGAATGACACTTCTCCATTAGCTCCTGTCATCACTCCATCATGCTCGCAGCGGACAATGAGATCTATATCATCTCCCAGCTTCCACCTTCGGTACCTGCCAATAAACAATCCAGCTGGTTATTTCTGACCTTTGTTCTCTTCCAGATCCATGTAAGCATTCAGCAACATCCTTTCCTCCCTTATCTTTTCACTGTGAGGTCATCCATGGATCCCCTCTCAAGGTAAAGCTTCTATCAATAATGCTCCCAACCTGTTTTGCCTCCGTGTCACACTGACATCCTGCCCCCCTGCCAAATCTGGGCATCAGAAATATCAACTTACCTGTATGCAACAGAGGCTACTTCATTTTTATCCATGTCATCCTCCACAAAGGGGTTTGGGTTGGGAAACTTGTACTTCTCCTTTCCCTGAAGGTGAAAACAGCAGAGCATGTTAGGAGACAGCTTTCCTCTATTGGAAAAATATTCTTTTACAGTAACAGTAGCTGATTTCCCTTATGTAGAGAAACACCAAAACATTAAGACAGCTGATGAAAGCCTCATGCCCACATTAGTCACAGCACTATAAGCAGTACTTGTACTGGCACTTAGGCTTCATTAAGTGTACTGAGAAGCCTGTCTACATCATCAACGGGAGTAGGATGATTTCTCTGTGAAATCAAGGTGAAAACCTTTCTACAACAAAGTCACACTGCTCACCAGAAATAATCCCACCTCTTTCAAAACTGAAAGACCACTGGCGTAACACAACTGTCAATTAAAATGCTTCTGTTCTGTATTAAAGCAGCCTCAATGAAGTCTCCTCTTGAGACTCTGGAGCACAGACCCACTACTCATCACAGTTCCACCTTACCATCCTCAGACACTGCTGGGAGAAGTTATGATTGATGTAGGTAGCTTCCATGGCCAGGTTGCGTGGAGAATTAAAAGAGTTGCCTTCTTCCTGAGGTGGTTCATTGGCTGTTTCACTCACTGTCAGGAGGTCTGGGAAGAAAACCAGATGCAAATGGTTATACTTGGGGGAGTAACTATGTCAGCTTTAATGAATTTCTAGCCCCACATCAGAGCAGATCAATACTGAAGTTCCCCGCACAGCTATCATACATACTGCAGTAATAAGCTTGTTCAGGAGGCTCAGTGCAAACACCTAAATAAGCATTAAGAAAATCAGACCCTACAGCTGCAGAAATTCCTTTCAGGACTTTTTCTCACCAAAATCTGAGTTGTCCCTCTTGTCAAAGAAAAGCTTGGATCCAACTCTCTGGACAATGATATCCCAGGAATAAACAGAACGAGTGCAGCTCATCAGTGTGGCCAGGATGGCATCTGTGGCAAACACATTCCCTTGTGTCTTGGCCAGCTGTGAATATAGAAGGAGGTGAAAACTGTTTCAGCAATAAGAATAGATATCCCTTCCCTAGGTAGGACAAGAAGTGCTAGCAAACCAGATCACTGACTTCTTCTGCTGTTATGACTGAGAAAGCTGTACTGGTGAGTACCCCATGGACGGCCAGCAAAGTGTACTGTACTACACAGCAATCCTGGCCCACCCTCACCCACACAAGGGGAAACTAAGAAACTGCTATGAAATATTAATTCTGTTGGAAAATGCACAGCTTCTCACTGCAAATCAAGTCACAAAAAAGAAATGTCTGAGCCTTCCTCACCTTCAAAAGCAAGGCCCAAGGATCATGTTTCTGACCTAAGTTTTCTTCCCAACATACCTCAAGTACTGGTCTGCTTGCCCTTCCAGAATTTTAGCTTTTCCTTGGCCAGTGTTCCTACCTCTGCATTAATCTAGCTCTGCCTTCCACCTCAGAAAAATACTGGTACCAGCTAATGCTTCTTGCTTTTGCCCTTTGGTCTGATGGTGACAGCTGGTCTCCAACACCAGCCCACACTGAGTTTCACAAACTGCTGCATACCTTTCGGATAACTGGGTCATCCGTAGTGGTGACGGTATGGAAGATGCGCTTAATGCTCCTCAGGAGTTTCTCGTTCCTTGTTGTAATGCGGTCGAAGGCTTTGTCGTAGTACTCTAGGGCTCCACAGCACTCTCTGCAAAGATAAGAGGACCATCTGGATACCCCTCTTACAGATAACACCACCCATGACCCACACAGGGCCTGCTGGGTGTTCCATTACCTCCCCTTGGTTTTGGTACTTCAACGAGAACACTGGGACCAGGCAGGAGACCCCTGAGCTCCCGCTTTCCAAAAATCCTGTCACCTCAAGGAGCAAGCAAGGGCTGTCTTAGGAACTCACATGTCCTGTGGCTCTGACACCTCCAGATAGCGCATTTTCATCAGCCGAGGGAAATCCATCTCCTCCTTCACCTCCCAGTCGCTGCGAACTTCAACAGAGGAGTCACGAGGTTTCTGCTGCGCGGCCAGAGGGGGGACACGTACAGAGAGAAATGGAGACACATCAGGATTTGTGTGAGAGGAGCTGCCCTGAGAGTGCAGCCATGGAAACCTAACCATCAGAGGGGGCACAATGCTCATCAGTTTGTCTACCTGTGATTTCTGGTCCCACTTCTGCCTCACTCCAAACTGCTTCTGAAACTTCTTCTGTAGGCGCAAACGATCTCTAAAATGACAAATGTGAGAAAAGCCGTGATTCCTATATGCCACAACCACTCCTCCACTTCCAAACCACTACCAGAGGAGCACTGCTTTCAGACACCGAGCTGCTGAAACATTTGTTGAGCCATCTGTCGATCAAGACGCCCAAGGCATTAAGAAGTCTGTTCTTTGCTCTGGGCAGCTCTTTATATAGTTCTACCTGAAGACCGAAATGCAGTTTTCAGAAAGGATATTCTCTCTTTAGAATGCCACCATTACTTTCTAAACACAACTAAAAAACTCTCCTAAATTATTAGGCAGCCATTTGAAATCCATGCTTTTAAGTACTACTGACACTAGAACAACACTGGACTCAAAACACCCTGAAATTCTTTGCTGACTGTTTGCTCCAGCAGATTCTGTTACTGTAAGTTTGCAAATTCATCAACAGAGTGTTCACACACTCCAACCCGAGCTCAGTATGCCCATCTCTGCAGGCTCACCTCTCCTTCTGCTTGGCACTCTTGGGCAGTGTCTGCATGCTGAACTGCAGCATGTTCCGACGGTCCTTATCTCTCCGAAGGTTTCTCTGCAGAAATGACAGAAAGCAAAAGGAACAGATCAATTGGGAAGAATCCTGTGGGGCTGAAGCTCCCTCTGATCCCGTCTCAGGGACACCCTACCTGTGCAAACCTCATGCGGTTCCTCTGGTACGCTGTTTTCTGCGTCCGGGCCGTGTCCACCAGCTGGAAGCTGGTCTCATCCTCCTCGTGGAAATAGGCATATTGGCTTCCACCACCAAACTGTGATGAGTACTTGTCTGGGAACAAAACAAAGCAACTCAGCACCAAGATCCTAAGGAAAACCCTGATGCTTTGCCTCTTTCTCTCCCCATCTGCCTTCACCAAAGTCTGATACCTAAACTAGGACTCCTGCCTTACACCTGCATGTCTACACTCCCTCCACACCTTCCATACAAGCCCAGGCAGTGCAAAAACCCAGAGTAAGCCGCAAGGACAGGGAGAGTCCCACAGAGCTCTCCCAAGGGTAAAGCACACTTCCTAAAGTAAGCTGCCTGTCTTGCTGAGGCGTGCAGGTAATTACAGGGCGGCTACGAGACATGAAAGCAGGAACGACGCTTGGAAGGAAACTTTGCAGAAAATAAACCCCCGAAACAGCCAGCAGACCACACGTACTTGTGTATCTTTTATCCTGGTACGTGGCTCCTGTCCAATCGGCCACCTAAGAACGAGCACAAACAGTTAAAAGTAAGCATTAACACAACATATGCTCCACGTCTAATCCTTCTGACTCTCAGCTCTGCCTGCCAGCCCTGCTAGGTGTTCACAGTGTGTCAGGACGCACTGCCAAGGGTGCCGGAGGAGCAGCCAGGGTAACAAAATCGAGCACGGCAGGCAGCGTGCAGGGGGGCCCAGCACGGCACAGGTACCTTGCCCAGGCGGTCTCCTTTGCTGAACGGCTGGTAGGGCATGTCCTTGAACTGCTCGGGCACAGCACACGGGCCCCAGCCGGAGGGGTTGTCCTGGATCACGGGTGCCACAAACTTCGCCATTTTTTAATTTTCTAAAGGTGAAAAAATGAAAAAAACCCAAAAACTCTCAAACCCTCAGCTGCCGCACGGTGTGGCACCGCGACCTGAGGCCTTGCTTCGGCACAAGCCACCGCCAAGGAAAGGCGCCTCCGCCAACCAGGCCCGGGGAGGAAGGAAGGGTCCCGGTGGGCGCTGCGTGTGCCGGGAAGGGCGGGGACGCGGCCCCACCGGAACCAGCGGGAGCGGCGGGGCGGGGCCGGGGGGTCTCGGTACGCGCGGGAGGTGCCGGCGCGGCAGGCGAGCGGCTCTGGTGCGACCCCAGCGCCTCCCTCACCTGCGCGGCCCCGGCGCAGCCCCGATGGCGGCGGATCCAGCGGCGGATCCGGGAGCGGCTCCGACGGCGGCGGCGGCGGGCGGGGAAAGGGCCGCGCGCAGCCCCGGCGCGCCCTTGGCGTCAGCGCCGCGCGATGGCAGCGCCCTGCCGTAAAGGCAAAAAACCGCCAGCCCCGGAAAAGCGAGCACCCAGCGCGGCTGCCGTAAAGCGACAGCGTTGTCGCAAAATGTCAACTATTAAAAAAAAAAATTCTTAAGAGAAGTTGTTCTTTAATGTTTGATCTTTGTGTACTTTCAACTCTGATCAACAAGAAAAGAGGTTTAATCTGTGGAACAGGAGCTAACAAACAAGCTCCAAGTGATGTCCAGGTGTTAGAAAGACGAATTACTTGACAGTAGAACTGCCTTGTTAAGGTTTAGGGATCAACGTTTTTCAGTGACCTCAGGGGAGGTTAACAAAGCTTGGGAAGAGGGATGTACCACTGATAGTGGACATGAAGAATGCAGAATTTACAAGCCACAAAGACATTTGGCAGAACCCCCAAGCTAAGGAAGAAACTAATAAAGACAGCTCAGCAACTGTGCTGAATCAGCTCCAACAGAGAAAAAGGTAATTCTGGCAGGGGGAGATCATGGCCACTGACCCAGGAAGCCACCAGCTCGAAAGGAGAGACACACTGAGCATGCAGACTAATTAGCATGAGCAGGGAGAGGCCCATTAACCAATAGAAGACAGAATACTAATTTAAAAGATAACTAGGTATCTTGTAGCCAAGGGTCATTAATGCCTTCGTTTGCCAAAACGTATAAAGAGTGAGAAGTTTTGGTAGTTGTTGTGCTGGCTTTGTGGATTTGCCAGCTAGCACCCCTTTTTATGCAGAACTGTAAATAAATCCAATATCTGGATTATGTGTGTGGATTGGCCTCTTGCAGACTGGGTGAAAAAAACAATTTTGGGACAATACAGTCATTTACCAAAATTTCATTCCTGCTTAATCGCCACTTAATAGAGAAAAAATATGCAGGAGTGGATGAGAGTATTGTTAAGGATAGTGTAAATTTGCCCTGCTGATTAAAATGCTTGAGTTTGGCTTTTAAGTGTAAAAGCTGGGGGTGAGGTGTGACAAAAGCCATTCACTTTGTACCCAGATGTCATAAAGAGGAGGAAAACTTGGCTTTCTGTGTGTGCTGAAGGCTCAGCAGAGCACATCAGCTCAGACAGTGGTGGGGTTAGAAACATCTCCAGTGCTAATTATGGCTTAACTTCCTGGAACTATGGAACTTCTCTTGGCAGAGGTATTCAGCCCTATGGTAGGCAAATGCCTGTTGGGAATCGTTTTGGTGTCAATGACTTGCCTTTTTGTTTTTTTTTTTTTTCCTTTAGAAAAACTTGAGTTCAACTTAATTTACAAATCATGTATTGGAAAAATATTGATCCTCAGCTTAGTCAAATACAGATTTCAACTATTAATGTGCAGTTCCCATCTGGTTAAGTTTTCTGTACATACATATGATGGAGTTACTGTGAAGTCTGGTTGGTAAATTCCTGTTTTCCCAGATAAAAATGGAGATAGAGATTAAGAGATGACTTTGATAGAGAACAGACTTACAGGACTCTGGACAAGAAACATGTCAATAAAATCACATGCTAGGACAGGAAACATGACTTGATGGTGTGCTTCTTCCTTTTCTCATACACACAACTTCTTAAAATAAAAATTTATTCCAAACTCTGCAATGATGCTGTGGAAAATCAGGTACTTTTCAGGCTGTAGTTGTATGATCATTCAACCAGCATTCTGTTTTTAGAGGGTATTACAAAAACCACTTGACTTTGAGAGTTAAAGATGGGTGAAGAATGGGAATTGCAGTTGCCCTTGCTATGTTCACAGTGTGATATTTGAGCTTTCCCATTGTCCCTGATGGCTTCCTTGGACCTGCTGGAGGCAGACCTAGGGCTGGAAGTTGGGTTCAGCCCTACAGCCTCTCTAGGAGACCATGAACCAGTGATTTAATACAGCAGTGCCTTGGGTCCCTGTCTCTGTAATTGGGTTAGTATTTCTTCTCAGGGAATGAGGACAATAAATCATTAAATCCCAAATGTTCTCATGCCAGAGTGATTGAAATTTTCTCTACCCCTAAAAAGAGCAGGATCTGGTTTACAAATCTCTTCAGCTCACAGGCTAAAAAACTCTTTAGAGAATTTTACTGAGTATCTTTTACCTAGGAAGAGTCCAGATCAATATTTTCCAGGCAGAGAGGTTGTGCATTTTCTTCTTTATTTTCCACTTGTGATTGCTCCTCGAGAAAGAACCGATGCTGCAGCGGTCTTTGCTTTGACAAGACACCCTGCCATTAATCACAAGTGGGATTATTAAAGTGCCTCTTCCCGCTAGCAAAAAAAAAAAAAAATCCACTTATAGAAATACAGTTTATAAAATACAATTTGTAACTGTCTCACCTAAACAGCCTTTTTGGAGACAAACATCATTAGAGCTGGAACTGCCTGGTTTGTCACTTGCAGAGGCTCAGTGGGATGCCAGCTCCACAGTGCCTGTCCCTTGTGCCCCCAAGCTGGCTTTGTGGGCTCAGAGGGACTTAGCTCAGGAGATGGTGAGGAAAAGAGGAAGAAGTTCCAAAGAGAGAAACAGACTTAGGAATGAAGGAATGAAGAGAAATAGACTGATAAAACAAAATCCTGTGCTTTCCTCCATTTCCTCTCCATTCCCGGGCCTGCGTGAGGTGCATGCAGAGAATGTAGTGCTGCTGCTGTCTACCAGAGATGGCAGATCATGTGCAGCTTGGTCTCAGCCCTTCAGATTTCCTCTTCTGGTGACACAGTTGAATATAGGTGTGGATTGGAGGAGATGGCATGCATAGGGAGTGGCTGGTGCCACTGTGATAAACACTCCCCTGGGCATGAATCCAACCTCTCATTTTCTTAGCAAGGAGAAGAAGAGTTCTATGAAAAAAAGAACACAGTTCTTAAGCACGGGAGATTTTCTGCCACATTTAGAATCATAGAGTGTTAAGGGTTGGAAGGAACCTTAAAGATCCTCTAGTCCCAGCCACCCTTGCCATGGGCAGGGACACTTCCCAATAGACCAGATTGCCCAAGGCCTTATACAACCTGGCCTTGAAGACTGCAAGGGTTGAGGCATCGACAGCTTCCCTGAGCAATCTGTTACAGTGTCTTCTCACCCTCACAGTGAACAATTTCTTTCTAATATCCAGCCTAAATTTCCCTCTTTCAATTTGTAGCCATTAGTCCTTGTTCTATCAGTACAGCCCTTGATGAAGAGCCCCTCCCTGGCTTCCTGGTAGTCCCTCTTTAGATACTGGAAGGTTGCTATGAGATCTCCATGAGACCTTCTCTTCTCCAGGGTGAACAGAACCAACTTTCTCAGCCTATCTCAGCTCACATTTCCTAGGAGAGGGAGCAGGTCTGTCCTACTTCCCACTTCACACCAGGCACTGCACCTCCCGTGTCCTGCTGGGGCCCTGGAGTTCCGTGTGCCTCTGCTCCTGTCCTGCTGACCCCACACTCTGCTGCTGCTGCCAACAGTTCCCCTCCTGGCCTCTGGTTTTCATGAAAGGCACGTGAAATACATCGCTGCCTGGAAAAATACTCCAAATACACTTGCCTTGCAATCATTTGATCCTTGATCCATAATTTCAGTTCATCAGTTAATTAATCATTTAATCTGTTAATAAGACTAATCACTCTTCCCTGGAAGATGCTCATGAGAACAGGATAAATTGCTCCCATCTGTTTCTCTGTTCTTGTCTCCCACTTCTCTGGCTTTGGGCTCTGTGCTGGTGTTTGCAGGCCCATAAAACAGGGACTCATTCCAGCACCTTAGATGTTCCAGTCCAAAACCTTCTCTGCCATCCATCTCCTCTGCAGTTTGGGGCTCGCTGGAGAGCTGTCACCCCCTGAGCCGGCACTGTGTTGAGCAGCCTCCTTCTGCTGAGAGAGGATAATACACGGCTCAGGCCATGTTACCGGGGCTTGCCAGGTTTAAGTGAAGGACAGCATGTCCAAGCACCCAACCTGTTAGGGACCTTTCCTAGAAAATAGATCACCTCTGCCTTGAAAAAGCTTTGGAAAGCCTTAAGATGGGTTGCTTTCCAGCTTGTATGATGGTGCTTCCAATCAAAGAGGCAGCTGAGGATTGGAAGACTAATGTTCACATTAAAGCACCATTTCCCAGTAGTTCTTTTTCTTATTCTTATAAGAAATGCATCAAAAATAGACAGTTGGGTTCCTGTTCCTCACTAAAGACCAAACACACCGTATGCCTGTGCCATATGCTTAGTCTCCACTGCCCCGTGCTTCTTGACAAAGCCAGAAACCAAGGGAAATAGTCTTCAGCCTTAACACCTTCCCACTGTGGGGAACCCTGATGTTCACACACACCTCCTCAGGTCAGGTTCCTCTTCCGCAGTCATTGTCATCATCTTTAAAGCAGCAAAGCTTACTCCTGGCTCCAGGGCTTTTGTTGTAACCAATTTTGGCCAAGTATGAACTGGCTCATGCCCCAGACCGATGTTCACAGGCTGGGAAGCCCTCCTTCCTTCCCTGTCCCTCCCCTTTGCATCCTGTCTTTTCCATGCACTTTTATCTGCCTCCTCAGCCTGCTGTTCTCTCAGGCCAGGTCTTTGCTGCAATGCTTGGCCTCCTTTCCAAGAGCTTCATTCTACTTGCTGTTGTCCTGGTTGCTGAACTATAAACCTGTCCTCTCGACTGGTGGTTGCTCACCAGCTTTGTCAAGGAAATTCTTGGTTGGATTTCCAGGAAAATTCTTGATTGAATTTTCAGGAACCCTGGAAAAATGGCCACGAAACAGTGTTACAGTGTATGTGCAGTGAATCTGATTTTTAATTTGCTGCCTGTGCAGTCTGGCGGGGCTGGGAGCAGGTGGCACCTGGCAGATTTGCTGTGTGTGTTCAGACCAGCCCTGGCTGTCCAGTAAGGTCCACACAAGAAATGTGCTGAGTTGTTCTTGGTAGCAGATAGTGCTTTCACTGTGAGGCTTTTCCCCTCTTCCTCCTCCTGCTGTGCTGAGCTCTCCCTGGCTGCTGGGCTGGATTGTCTTGCCCTCACAGACAAACAGAAACTGAGCAAGGACACACTTCCCCTTCTTAAACCACACCGCTTCTGTAGGCTGGGCTCAGAGCTGTCTGCTCCTTCCATGCTACCCTGAAAACCACAAAATTTGGTGTATCCAAAAATTGTCTTTCTGTGAATTAGTGTTGTCTCTTGCCTTTTTTGACTATTTTTGCCACCAGTGTCAGACCTCTCCCAAGGTTTCTGTAGCTTTGACCACCAGGGTCTGGACCACATGCATTGATGAAGAGGCAGTGTGTGTGTCATGCTGCATCCTCACCCTTGGCTGCTGAGCACTGCCCTTTCCAGAGCTGCAGAAGGAGCCCTGGGCCCGCTGCCTCCCCTCAAAGTGCCAGCAAGATTGTCTCCTTTGATCTGCACTCAGTGCTGGATTTTATCCTAGCAGCCAACAGGCTAATTCCACAAGTTTATTCTACAAAGCTCAATTAGAGCAGCTGGCGCCAGCAGCGTCCCTGCTGGCTCCAAGCCTGCATCAGGAGAGGAAGGCTGGTGCACTGGCTGGGGTATGAGCCTGGGAGTCCACAGGCTCAGCCGCAAATTCCTGCTCTGTGGCTGTTTTCTAGGCCACACCAGTGAGCTTCTGCAGTGGGAGCTTGTCACCTCCATGCTGTGCAGGGAGGGACAACATTCCCTGCCTGACTGAAGGAGATACAAGCTATGGTGATGGGGAACTGTGTCAATAGAGGCTGCTGCTGCTGGGAAATGCTGCATAGATCCAGCCAGATCTACAGCAGGGAGGAGGATGTGGCCCTGGGCAGTGGAAGGCACACAATGCCTTCTCACCACTGAGTTAGTGGTTTGCTTTTCATCTGCTGGAGCCCCGCTCTGTGCCCTGTGATTATCCAGTGCCTGAGTTGTATGCTGCACTGCCCTCAGAAAGGATCTCAGTGTGGGCAGAGCTATGGGCAACATGGGTTTTCTTCACAAGGGCCCTTGCCCAGCACAGAAGCACTCATGGTTATTTCCTTCAGTATCATCAGTGTTAGAGTAACTTCCATGGAAAATCAGAATCTTCTGGGGCTAAACATGCTGTGCAAATGCTCTTGCCTGGCTGGTCTCTTCTCTGGAAGGCTTAATGTTTATGCCAGCCAGGAAAAGAGGTCTAAGTAGAATATCAGGAGGCAGAAAAAGAGTGCAAGCAATTTCTGCTAGGAAACACAGTTGAACCCTATTTGCACAAGACCTACTTTCAAGGCAGTAAGGAGCCAAAAGCAGATGCTACCTCTGTATAACATACTGTTCCCTTCCCAGGGGCTGTCAGGAAGGGCCCCACAAAAGAGAAAGGCAGCAAGGGATAAGCAGCAGCCCAGCAAGTCCATGGTAGCCATTCCCTTCTCTGCTCCTTGGTAAGTCAGAGACGGGGCTGGCCGACACGCTTGGCCGCGGACAAATGTGCCTCTCGGGGTACAGGGAGTGCGGAGGGTACAGGGAGTACGGAGCCTCGGGGCCATTCCTTCCTCTCCTCTTGAGCAGATTTCAGCGCCATCTGCTCTCTGCTGTCTTTGGAGGAGTCAGCCGGGTGCTTTTGTCCCTTCTGGCAAAGCTGTGCTGCGTATGTCCCCCATCGGGCGGCAGGTACCCCGAGGCAGCTGGGACGGATGCGCACTCTTAGCCTTGCTCCAGAAAGCTCCCACTGCAGCAGTCCAAGGTCTTTCTTTCTCTTCTTTTTCCTGTCTGCAGCCTGTTCCTCTGGATCAGGCACTTCCCAAGGTCACAGCTGACTCTTAAGGTCAGGCCCAGGCTTTGCACTTGGCCCCTGCTGTAGGGGATGGGAAGGGGTTTTGGCTGGAAAGGAACCTTCCCTTCACCCCTTTTTCCCCAAAGGATCCACAAGCAGCACCAGGTACTCGAGGGAGAGTAGCAAGGGCAGAAGGAGACATGGGGCAGCCATGGGACTCTCTGGCCTTGGAAATGCTTTGTGGAATTATTCTTTTCTCTGCATGCATGAAATATTACCCTATTAAACACTCGTAGATGATCCCTAGCCAGGCACCAGTCAGAGCTGCAGATTTTGGAGTAGGAGAAGCAGGGGGACTTGCTGATGATAAGCAGCTTCCTGGGCCATGCTGCCTCCTACCTCATGGCCACACCAAGCTCACACTAAGAGCTCACTGTCTGCCCTCCTCTCCTAAAATAATACCTGCCCCTGTGCTGGCTGGAGCCCATCACGGGTGGGTCTAAGCTGAACCCCCATGTAAATTATGTCCCTGTGTTCCCTCTGAGATGCTGTCAGGAGAGGAGGAATGAGGGAAAGCAGGTAGTGAGGAGCCCTGGAAGAGTGGAAGAGTCCGCTGGCCACCCCTGTGCGCCAGGGGGACACCGGGCAAGGGTCCGAGCGCTGCATCTTCCCTGGAAGCTGTGGGGCTGCTCCAGCTCCCGCACAGTGCGGCTGGGAGGCTGCGCTGCTGTGCCGAGCTCGTCCCACGGGATGGCACTGCCTGCTCAGGAACAGGCAGCCCGGCCGGCGCTCCTGGCAGGCATAAATGCAGCAAATTAAACCGTGCTGGCAGATTCTGATTGACAGGTCCCTAGAGAGCAAAGTCCCTTGTTTTTTCCATCCCCGAGGGGATCAGGAGCAGCAGGAGGAGCAGCAGCAGAGAAAACCCTTTCCCGAGCCCGGTACTTTGCCCTTGTGGATCTGTTTCTGGGACTCAGCCCGCAGCCGTGCATCTTGACCCCTTTGCTGAAGCCGCGGGTGTCGGCCGGCCGGCTCCTCCGCTGCGGGCTCCGCAATGTCAGCCGCTGACCGCTGCAGAGGATGTGCCGAGCCCGCCGGGGCCCGGCCCTCGTGGTGTACATCAGCCGCGGCACCCCCGTCGCTCCGAGCCCAGGGTGCAAGGCCCGGAGGTTTCAATAAAGGGCAGGCGAAACGAGGCCAGCGGGGTTTGGCGTCATTCGCACGTTACTCCTCTCCACGGTGTAAAATTGGCACAAGTGACAACGCTCTGCCAGAATGGTTCGCGTCTGTGTTGGCTCTGCCAGAGCCAGGTCAAAGCTGGGATTTGCAGCCAGGAAGATGGAGGCAGTCACCCAATTTTTGCTGCTGCAGTTGTGGGAAGCAGCATGGCCCATTGGGGTGTCCTGGATCCTCTGGCAGGGTCCTCAGTGTGGCTCCCATGTTTGGCAGGTCCTCAGCACCCCTCTACGGGCCAGCAGCGGATGGCTTGAGTAAGGCATAGTCACCATGGACACTGGGACATCACAGATGTCCTCCCTACCCTTGTGGGCAGAGGTCCCCAGCTAAAGGTGTTTTTACGGCCGTGTCTGGTGGCAGGACCCTGTTCCCTCTTGGGCTGGAGGGGAGTTTCTTATCTCCATGGGGCATCTTGGTTGCACAGCTACTCTGGAGCTCTGTGGAGCCAGCAAACTGTGGTACAGGTATGCTTGGCTTGATCAGAAGTTCTGTAAATGCCCTGCCTGGGTGAGGAGCTGCACACTACACAGCAGCTTATGTGTGGTCCAGCTCCATGCCTTAGCTTAGTCTGTGGGGTGACTTGTTCCCCACTCTTGGAGGTAAAACTGAAGCTGGTGGCATTTAATTCACATCTGCTTAATCTACATAGGTCCTACTCAAATTTTTTCCTCCATCTGCCACTCTTCCTTACCAAAACTGTTGCCTCTTCTTTCTGTTTCTACAGAAGATGTCCAGAAGAGCCTGGGGAGAGGAGGGGAGAAGGCCCCAGCAGCTGGAAGGCCCCTGGGAAGGAGATGCCAAGATGTCTGGACCCACCTCTACCTTTGGGGATTCTTCCAGGCCATTCAGATAGCCTGTCCTTTGCCATCCTTGCTCACCTAGCAGCTTTAGTTATGTTGACTGTACCTCTTCACAGACCCTCCTCCTCCATCAGCTCTGCTTCTCAAACCTTTCTGTGTCCTTGGCCTCGGTGCTTGGCTTTTGAAAGGCGAGCTGTGTGTCTGTCTCCTTCCCCCGTGGCAGTCCTCACACACAAGCAAGACAGCAGGCTTGCGTGTCTGACGCTTGGCCTCTCTCTGTAGTCATCTGGCACTAAAAATTATCTGCAGAGAAAAATACTGGGCTCCATACCTGGGACTTAATATCCTCCCTCACCAAACCATAATTACTAATTACCACTCCTGGGTGTTTAAACCATTTGAATGATGCAGTTAAATGCCCGATGTTAATTTAATAGCCAAGTATCTGGGTTTCCCCACATGAGGAGCTCTCAGAGCATCTCCCACTGAAGCAAAGTGCAGCCAGCTCTGGCTGTGGTCCATATGAGAGAGGCAGCAGAGGAGCAGCAAGCACATGTTGACAGCAGACCCACACACGTGAGGGCCTGGGCATTACTCAGCAGCAAGTGCTCCCTTGCCCCACACCATCCCCCAAAGGGAGCCCCCTCTCCAGCCATGCTGTGCCTTCATGGGATGGAAGACCTGGCACTGCTGCCAGTGCAGGCCAGCATCCCTTGGGCACTGCAGGCCCTCTGGAGCTCAGATCCTTTGCCAGAACCATCCTTGCAAATTACTGTGTCTGAGTAGGGCAGCACTCTCTCTGGCAGATGCCCTGCCTGCCTTCTACCCATCCCTGGCCAGCATTTGAGAGTGTGTCCTCAGGTTTGGAGGGGCACTGTCCAAAATCATCCCTGGGCAGGGCCAGACACTGCATTCCTCTGGCACCCGAAAGCAGGGAATGACCATTGGCCCCAAAGAGGTCACGGGCCGGGGCATGACAGGGACCTGGCTGAAGGCATCGGACCAGACTCTGCCTGCTCCATCTCCACTCTGGCTGTGTTGCAAGGGGCCTGCTGTCTCTCCTTCCTCACTGCTGGGGCTTGGGACTGGGGCAGGAACTTTTCCAACCCAAATATTTTAACTGACCTCTCAGTCACGAGGCCTCAGTGGCTCAGTGCTGTGGAGGAGAGGACCCTGGTGCCCTGCTCACCCCTGGCATACTCAGGGCCTGCCAGAGCACACAGTCAGCAGTGGGAGAGGCAAGCACATGGAATGGGGAGTGCTGAGAACTGGGAGGGGAGCAGGAAAACATATTAGGGTCTCTCACCTACCTAAGTGTTAACGTGTCTGGGGAGAGATGGGGAATGAGAGCTTCTGCCCACGCACAAGTCGTTTGCTTTCGATGCTGCCCCTCTAAGACATCACTTAATATGACATTAATTAGTTAATGTTTGCAAAGTGCTTTGAACATGAAAAGTGCTGTATAAGTGCTGAGTATTAGTACTAATTATTATGGCATGGAGGCTGGCACAGTCTGAAGAGAATTCCCCACACCTAATTTCAGGCCGGAGCTGCTTCGCTGCCTCATCCCAGACAGAGAAGGGGAGAAGCCTCTGCACCCTACGAGGAAGTGCACCCCTCATGGAGTTATGTGGAGGGGGCGAGCTGTGCATGCCCTTCACTCCAGGCAGGACATTGTGTGGGAAGTGTAGCCACCTCTCCCCAGTGCCTCACTGGCACTGAGGAGGATAAGGGAGCATGCTCTTGCCCCAAGCTCTGAAGCAAGCCAGGATTGGAAACTTCACATCGTGGATGGAGGATATGCAGGGAGGTTCCTTCAGCTTATCCCACCCATGCCCAAGCAGGAGCACTCAGCATGGAGGGAGGCTTCAGAACCAGGCAAGGAGATGGGGAGGAGGTGAGAAGGTTTTGGGGTCTGTGCACTGGATGGGGTGGGAAGACAGGTGCCTCCTAGATGTGCATGTGGCAGGGCCAGGAGCTCCCTGGTATCCCCCAGACAGGCTCCTGGCCTGCTTTGCTGCCTCTCCCCTCCCTGTGCCCTCCTTCTTGGTGAGGACGCTGCTGGGAAGGGTCCCTGGAGGAGGAGCAGAAATGGGTCGGCGGGTGCCCCCAATACCTTGGCAGTGGAGCATCCTGCCAGCTGGAATGCTGGGGTGGGTGTTAGGTGCTGCCAGGGGCCCAAAGGAGGGGGATGAGCTGGAGGAGCTTGTGCTAGAGGGGGTGCAGTGAGGGCCAGAGTGGGGACCCACTGGTGCTGAGCACAGGTATCAGCATGTGTGAGGTGCGTTGGGCAGCGGGGACAACTGCAGTGCTGTGATCGCGCTGTGACCCAGCAGCGCCTGCTGGGACTCCTGGAGCCAGCTGTGCCTTCCTTTTGCTGCCAAATCAACTGCCCTGCTCTGGCCTGCTCATTCAGCCTGAGGGCTCACTTGTCTGCTGTGGGTCACACACAGAGAGCTTTGTCACTCAGGTGGCTGTCCTCCCATGTCATCCCTCCAAGTCGGCGGTCACGGAGTCTGATGGGGATTCTGGTCTGCTTCAGAAAGGCACGGAGGGTCTCACGGGAAGTGAGAACCCAGTGCAGGGGGAAGGGAAGGTCATTGGTGACACCCTTGCTGCCAATGGTGAGTGGGAGGGGACATGCCTAGTCCCCTTTGTGGGGATCTCGCCTCCCTGCTCTGCTGCCGCCTTACCTGTTTCTGAGTCTGCATCTCCAGCTGTAAGTTATTCCCCCGCTCCAAGCTCCTACCTGAGCATTTCTACCAGGCACCCACTGCCAACCCAGCTAGTGAGGAAATTGCCATGAGTGGCTGAACAAAACCCTAAAACAATGCTGGAGTCACTTTCTTTTTCCGTTTTGAGCCCTCCAGTGTGTATGAATTCTGACCTTGCCGGCAATTCTCGGCTTGCCGTGAAAGCCACTGCTTCCAGTAGGAATTGGAGCGTCAGCCTTTGTGGTATCTCCACCCCAGGAAGAATGGCACAGCAGGGGAGATGCTGAAGCTAAAGACAGGCTGGAGCAGGTGTTTTGGAGGGCAGCAGAGAAAGCCCATGAATGACTTGAGTTTACCCACACTTACTTAAAGTAAAAAGTTTTGGCAAAACACTCTTCTCTTGCCGCATCCATTCCTGCATCTCGAAGACTATCTTGAAGCAAGCCCATCCTCTGAATTTCCAATGAGGATGAAATTGTCCACAGCAGTACCTTCTCTTGCTGGGTTTTGAGGTATTCTTCAGGCACTACAAATCCCCCCCAAGTAAATCCACATGAATAAGGACCAAGTTATATAAAAAAAAAATCTTTATTTCATGTACCAGGATTTTTTTTTGTCATTTTCTCTTTTTAAAATTTTTTTCTTTTTAACAGTCTGAAAAAAACCCACGAAATAAAGGAAATGGAGGTTGGTTTCTTGTACTGGTTTGAGCTGGACATGAGCAACACTCTGGGGAAAATTCTTCCCTTCCAGCCCTTGCCTCCTGCCCACACTCTCCCGGCGCCCTCCCGCACTCTCCCCGTCCCTCCTGCCCCGGGGCGCGCTCAGCCCTGTGAATGCTCCCCAGCTCCGAGCAGTGTTGGGTGGGGATGGAAACCCCAAAGCCACCTTCCCTCTACGCTGGAATCTGGGGAACTGGCTTTGACTTGTTCCTCGGGAGGCTTTGGAGGGGGTGAATATCCCCTGTGAATCGTTCTGAAGGGGCTGGGGGGCCACGGGAGGGGATGTCATTAGCGGGGTGGGGTCCGAACAGCCAGCCGAGGCCCTCGCTGCCGCCTCTTGCCCCGCGATGCCGTTTCGGGGGTGACGCCGTCCCTGTGCTGCCCCCGGAGCGGGGAAGGGGGGTGAAGCAGCAGCGGGTCGGGGAGCGGGGAGGATCTGGCTGCTTTACAGCAGAACCCCCGCTGGGACCGGGAGCGGGGACTGCGCAGCTCCTAAAACTGGAGCAGCAGGAATGGGGACGGAAAAAAAGACGAAAAGTGGGTCTGAGCTGCCGAAGGGCTCAGCGGCCCCATCCTGCAAACTCTCGGCTTTGTGCCTGCCCCGGGCCCTCCTGCTCTCGGTGGCAGCCCCAAAGGGCTCCTGTCCTGGCCCCGGGCTGGCCGCTGTCTGTGGGTGTCACAGGGGCACCCCATCACCCCTGTGCCACCTCCCCTCCAGCCTCCATCGGCAGGGCTCCCGTGGAGGGAGCAGCATGGAAAGGAAAGCTGGCACCCCGGTGCCCCCTTCCCTCCCTGAGGGGCGCCAGGGAGGGAGGGGGCGGCAGCCAGGCCAGGGGTCGGGGGGCCGGGGGGCCCAGCTGGCCTTGCCCTGCTGCTGTGGAGGGCCCCCCAGGAGGAGGAGGAGGAGGGCGCAGAGCGGCGGGCGTGGGGACACCCGCTGGCCTGGCACCTCTCCGGCTCGGCTCGGGGGCTCTGCCGCGGGCACTGGCAGGGGCGCGGGTCGAGGCCGGGAGCCTGTGGCCGGCTTTGGCTCGGGGTGTGCTCACCGGGCCCAGGCCAGGACGGGAGCGGTTTCAGGGGCGGCTGGGCGGCCTCACCGTGCCCCTGCATGGCTGCAGCCGCGCTGATGCGACCCAAGGGGGATCTGGGCAGATTTGAGGGGTGCATGGCCACCCTGGGGAGCCTCTGGAGCATTCACAGGAGAGCGTGCGCCCACCAGGGCAAGAGTGTGTGAGCATGGACACACGTGTGCGCGAGTGCTGTCCCCCCCACAGCATCCCCTGTGTGTCCCCCCCCACAGCATCATCACCCTGAAAGGATGGGAGCCCCAGCTGCCCTCCGCCAGCCCCCCCCACCCTCTACCTGTGCCTCCCACACAGCTCCCTGCCGCCTCTTTTCTTTTTGTTCACAGTTTAAAGCTGAAGAAAACAAAAATTAAAAGAAAAAAAATACTATCTGTTGTTCTTGCAAGTAAATCCACTTATTATATTTACATTTATTTATAGCTGTTGTTTTATTAAAAAATTGCCACTTTATTTTTTTAAGAAACCTCTTTTGTCCTTTTTTTTTTTTTGTCTCTGTGTGTGTGTCTTTATTTACTGTGTCTGCTTGTTTTTTGCACTGTCACCGTTAACCCCAGGGTCCCCAAGGCAGGGGAAGTGGGGACCCCCCTGGGGACACTGTGGACGGTGACTCAGCATCAGCTCCTGCACTCCCTGGGGTCACTTTAAACCTCTATGGATCTGTGGAGGATGAGCAGATCCCCACGGATCCCAGGGGAATGGAGTGGATCCCCGTGGGTCTCAGGGGAACAGAGTGGGTCGTGGCTAACTCCAGCACCCAGGATCCTCCATAACTGGCCCGAGGACACCGAAGTCACTGGCAGCCGAACCCCCATCCTCTGTTCCCCAAGAAGCCTGTGCTGGGTTAAAGGTAAGTGGGAAACAAACCATAAAATAAAAGAATAAAACCTCCCAAAATTAAAAAAGCTGCCTCCTCCTCCTCTTCCTCCCACTTGATTTATTGTCATTTGTTATTTCTTTGTTCCCTTTTATTTTTTTAATCTGTTTTTATTAAATGTTAAAATAATGGTACATGGGAAATCATGCATTTTCTTTTAAATTTATTTCTAGTTTTTAAATCTCTCTCAGTTTTAAGGATTTTCTTTTTTTTCTTTTTTCTTTTGCTTTTTTTTTAAAGAATTTTTTTCACTGTTGTCTCTTTCCTCATGTTTCCTTTTCGTTTGTTTGTTTTTTTGTTCACTCGCTTGTTTGTCTGCTTATCTGCTTGTTCCTTCGTTGTTGTTGTTTGTATTTTTTTGTCAGTTTTTTTGTTTGCTTTTGTTGGTTTTTTTTGTGGATTTTTTTTTTTTTTTTTTTTGCATTGGGAAGGTCCCCACTCCACCAAGGGGCGCTTCCACCTCCTCCTTCCCCACCCCCCTGCTGCCCCCTGCCCCCTTCCACCCTCCCCACCCTGCAGCCCACCCCCGTCTCCTCCTGCCCGTTCCTGCCCCATTGTCAGCTCCTGGCGACGGCTTCATACCGGGGTGGTCCGGCGGTTGGCTGTGTTGGTGTGGATAGAGTCCTTGTTCTCTTTCTGGATACAGTTGTGAACCTGGAGGAAACTGTTATCCCTGTCGGAGTTGTAGGTGGCGGTGGGGGTGGTGCTTGCCTTCAGCGGGTCCCTGGTCAGGGTGTACATCGAGATCTCTGTTGATGGCAGGGTGTTGAACCCTTTGATCCCGACGGGAGAGGCATCCCTGGAGTGTGAAGGCTCGGTGGAGCGGGAGCTGGAGCGACTGCGTCTCTGATAGCGGTACCGGTAGCTGGGGATGCGGGTGATGGCGGAGGACTGGAGGTAGTCCGTGGCACGAGCGTTGGCACGCAGCTGTTTGTGCCGGTCTATGAACATGTGGACAGCCAGCACTCCCACCATCTCGGCTATAATGAAGGACAGGGCCCCGAAATAGAAGGACCAGCCGTAGGAGTAGCTGTTCTTCTTGGAGTCACTCTTGGAGGGGTCTCCAGCGTTGGCTGATATGTATACGATGATGCCAATTATATTACTCAGACCTGCAAGCCATCCGGCGGGGGAGAGAGAAGGAGATGTCAAGAAGGTCACACATGGCAGTGGTGGGTCTGAGGGGTCGAATCCCCTCCTGGATGGGCAGTTTGCCTTGGCAAAACCCTCCTCATGGGCCTGCCACTTCCCTGGACCACACTCCTGGTCCCTGAGAGATGTCGGATGTTAGAAAAACTCTCCCTCTGTCAGCTCCCAAGCGGGAGGAAAAGCCTCTGCCTGCCTGCCTCTGCTGGGTGAGCAGGCAGGATGGAGAGGCATTCTTGTGATGCTGCTTTCAGCCCAAATAAGATTTAACAGGGCTGGGAAATGTGCATGCTCCTGCCTAGGCAACTGTACCCCAACGTCCTGGCTGGGCAGCCCCCCAAGCCCTGGAGCCCACCCCCCAGGCATCAGGCCCTGCGCACCCCTTTACCTGCAGACACGAAGAAGATGCCGGCACTAAGGATGATGTTGTGTCGGGTTTTGTAGAACTCGCTGGCTGCAATGCAGAGTCCACCCATGAAAAGCAGAATCACACTCAGGATCGGGAAAATACTAGAGGCTCTAACAGCCCCTGCAGAGGAGAGAGGGAGGGCAGGGCAGAAAGAACAACACAGGTGTGAGAGAGAGGAAAAAGGGGCATGGAAATGGCACCAGAGTGAGGGGGACACGCAAGCACGTTTAGTGGGTGGGGGTGAAGGGGAGAGGCAGAGGGCAATGTGCAGTAGGGGAGTAATTTAAGGAGAGATAAAGGCATTGGGGGATGGAGGGAGGGAAGGAGAGAGAAACAAAGTGTGTCAGAAAAAGAGAGTGGTCCAAAGCAACTGTCCCATGCCCCGGCCACTGCTGCTGCCACAAAGCTGGTGGTTCTGCATGGCGAGGCAGAGGAGGCTGTGGGCTGGTGACTGGGCTGGGAGCCTGCCTGCATTGTCTGTGCCCCCTCACACTGTTTTTTCCTCTGTTTTTGGGGGGACTGTGGGCTGGAGGGGGAGCACAGGCACCATTCAGCTTCTCCTTCTGCAGGGCTCTGCTGCTCAAGCCTGCACTTCAAAGAACAGCAACCCAAATGCTTCCTGCAGAGCTGCTCAATCTCGAATCCTCCCAAAAGGACATGAGCATCTCAAGGAGATTTTTTTTTTTAGGGCTGAGAAGGAGCTCGTGGTGCCATGCACTGCTCTGCAGCTGCAGTGAGGACTGAGAAGAAACAGTCCCAGCCCTGTGTGCTGAAATGCGGGGCTTAACCTAGTGATTAAATGACTGGGCTGCTTCCAGAGGGCAGTGATGGTTTGGATGTGCCAGCTCCCACACACGCACACTCTCCATCGGTCGATATGGGAAGAGCTCAGCCAGCAGAGGGCAATGGCATAGATGCACAGATGCACGTATATGCTCGTATGTGCACGCAAAGCATACCCCAAAGCTTCTGGGGGGCCTCACTTGTGTTCCTGCAGTGAAAGGCCATGTCTGTGTGTACGCACACCCACACACACGGGCACACACGCACACACTGCTCGTGGGCGGCTCGGTGGGAGCCAGAGCTCTGCCTGAGTCTGCGTTAGGAATATTCCTATTTTTTTTTTT
This sequence comes from Melospiza melodia melodia, assembly GCF_035770615.1. Taxonomy (NCBI): domain Eukaryota; kingdom Metazoa; phylum Chordata; class Aves; order Passeriformes; family Passerellidae; genus Melospiza; species Melospiza melodia. The sequence goes on from NC_086197.1 coordinate 53,165,089, forward strand.
AACTAGGAAGGCCTTCTCTCCTCCCTTCACAAGAGAAAATAAGCTGTTAAAGTGTGAAATGAAGCCTTGCTTGATAAAGAAAGGTATCAGACGGGCTGGTGCAATTCTGCTTGTGGAGCAAAGATCTGGGAGGGGGGATGAAAACTAATCCTTCCTTGCCTGCAAGAATGAACCCAATGAAGCAAATACAGGACTTTTCCCTAAGTGAGCAGAGACCCCATTTCAAAGACCCTGTTGGCCTCTGGATCCTGCTAGGCACAATCAATCAGCTCTTTGAGGGGGGCCTAGCCCACTGCTTGTGCATGGGGAATGCAGAAGGCAGGGAGAAACCTCTCTTGCTTGCTTTCCAGCTCTGCCTGGCTGTGTTTCAGGGAACAGGATAACAGTAATAACCACCTTAATAGCTTCTGGAAAACAAGGTGGCATTTGACGATGGGAAGCTTAAATGGCAGGAAGAAAACGTCAAGCAGACACCCACTGTTGAGAGGCTTTCTAGGGGGATGCTTGGTCAGTCCTGCAACCTGGTCTACATCAGTTTTATCTGTGTCTTAATTCTGAAATTCACGTCTGTGGAGAGAACACAAAGTTGCTGACTGACATGGGAAGCTGCAGGTGTCATGTGATGGAGAAGGACAGCAGTCTTCCTCAGCCTTTCAGGAGGACCATACCAGCAAGAGAGGAGGAAAATAGCATCCAGCCTTCCTGGCTTGAGAGCCTGGGGCCTAAAGAAAAGGGGCTGGTGGCATATGCTCCCTAAACTCACCTGTGTCTGCTAGCAAGGAAACACAGGGATGCTTCTGCTTCCTCTCTGATAACAGGCATTTGATTTCAAAAATCCTAAGACACCTTATGTGGATGGTTGGCAGAAATAATGGCTAAAACCTTCTAGCCAGGCCATGGACCCTGCTCCATCACTGTCCTGGTCCCCTGGGGCATGAGGGAATTGCCTACTCTGACACAGATAATCAACTTCCTAGCTGCTCCTGATGGCACCGCCAGGCATTGCCCATGCAGAGCACCCAGGGACTCCGGTTTGACAGAAGTTCTGGGAAGAAGCTGTTCAGTGGGGTCCTTCTTCAGGTAGGTCTAAGCCAGCAGAAATCTCAGCTCCCTCAGGAATGACCCAAGTCATCCTTTATTGACTTGCCAAATCCCTCTTTGAACCTGGTTCTTTCTTAAAAAGGGCTCTACCCTGGGGACACTGTCAGGTCCTGACATTGGGCCAATTTTTGTCTTCAGATCTTGTTCTCTCTGAGGGAACAAACCCATCCTTCTTGTGATGTTTGGCCCCTTCCCCAAACTCTTTTTTCTGAAGTGCAGTTGATGCTGCAAGCAGCTTCTTTGCTCCCAAGCAGCTCTGCAAAGGCTGATTTGCCCTCGGAGGCAGCCTGCAAACCTTTGGCATCCCTGTGCCAAATCGGATCAAACCTCTGTGTTTAGCTCTGCTGTTCAGGGGCCATGCAGCAATTAAGAGACCAGTGCTGCAGAAAAGCAGCTGAAAGAAGCAATCTCCCTCAGTTATTTACAATTTACAGTGGATGAAGGACTGTTTGAGAATCCAAGAGGAAGCAGCATAAGATCTTTCTCTTTTCACATACAAATGAGCCTCACAGATCCGAAATTATCTCTCTCATCCCTGCTGCAGGGCTGGGTTTCCACATCTGGCTTGGAGCACACCCGGATGACAAGGAGCTATTCTGAAAGACTCCCGGTCTTTGGAAGCCTCTGATGATTAACCTTGGAAGGTCAAAAGCACTTATCTCAAATTTCTGTTGGGAGAAGATCTCATGATGTCAAAAGACATTGGGCTTGTGGAGGGAGGGCAGGATAGCAAGGTGGAGACCTAAAAGGAGTGTTCCCTGTTCAGCTGTGCTGAAGGAAGAGTAAGCACCTGCCTCCAGGGTGGGTGGAAATGCTGGCTGGGGAGGGCAACCAGGCAGGGCAATGCATGATGTGGATCTGTCCTGCTGGCCAGGGTGCTGCTGTGCAAAGCTGTGTGAGCTTCACTCACACATCTCAGGTGGGACTTGGAGCTCAGACTAGGTCTCATTACAGACATGCCTTGTGCCTAGGGTTCAGCACCTCTCCTAGGGGCTCTGGGTGAGCACCAGGTCTTTCCTTCAAAGGGCTCTGGCTGTCCTGCTGCCTGCTCCCATCACTAAAACCAGCAAAGGTCAGATCTGCAGCCTCTGTAGGGAAGCGGTGTTTGGGGAAAGGTGAAGACAGCAATAAGAGATCCTCAGACAAAAACCAGCTAATTTCTTAAATCTGGTGCCACCAGAGTATCAGATAAGGAAATATAAACTTTCTCTGCTTTAGGAGGACATGCACACTCACACACACACACACACTGCCCCAGCTAGGCCAGTCTGACCTTAGGCTCAATCAGCAGCTTTTCAGTGGATTTGAATTAAGACTCTGATTTTATATCACAGTTAATTGCTGCTTATAAAAAATTGCCATTGGTTGTGTCTGTGAGTTCGAATTTGCACTGTTTCATGGGCAGAGCCCCTGGGAAGTGAGTGGAGTAATTTTGAGGGGGTGATGAGGCTCTGGGATTTCCACTGAGCTTCACAGGTCCCAGTGTCTCCACCACCCTGGGTTCAGAAACAAAGGCACCCGAGCCATTGCAAAAAGAGCCTGCGGACTTACGGAGGAAATATTCTGCTGTATCGGCTTCATAATCTGCATCCTCAGGGAAGTGATCGATTTGCTTACACAGACCTTTAAAATTCCCTAGGGAACAAGAGAGAAAAAGAACAAATGAGAACACCAAAACCTGCCTTGCAGGAACAGCTGCCCTCTGCGTCACCTTTTGTGCCCGCCTGCCTTCCTCCCAGGCAGCATGCCCGCTCGGGTGTGCACGCCCGGGAAATGCCCGGGGCCTCTCCTTGCACACTTGCACGTGTATTTGCACAGGAATGTGGGGTTTGCTGTCAGGTTCCGGCCTGATGCCCACCTAGCCCAGCACACCTCACTCCGAGAGGAGAGCCCCAGGATCTCTGTCACTCCTGCACTGCCTGCCTGCAGGGAGGCGGGATGGGAATGGGAGCCAGGCTCTGGGCAAAGCACAGGTGTCAGCGTCCCCTCCCTCAGCATCACAGGTACAACTCTGAGTTACAGCATCGGACCTCAGTGATTCCCCTGGTGTGGCCTCCCTGAACCCCAGCAGTGAGGGCATCAGGGCAAGATGATTAGGTGTGGGTTGCCAAAGTATTTTTTTCTCTCAGCTGTGAATTCACTGCCCTCTAATTCTGTGGGCAGGATACATCCTTTTGTTCAGGTTCGGTGTTAGAACAAAAGTCCTTAATCTACTACATCTCCATATGACTGCTTGTTTCTGCATACCTTTGTCAGGCCTGCTCTTGTATCCTCTCACAGACTGAGGCTACAAGAAGCTCGGTGCAAGTGTGTGCCTGCAGCTCAACACCTTGGTGCTGGGGGAGGAAAATCTTCCACCATAAGTGAGGGAAGCTGGGCTGGACACAGTTCCATCAGGCTGGTGTATGTAGAGGGCCTTCTGCCAGTTTCAGTTATGGGACACCCTTTTTCACACACTCCATGACCAGCAAGACCATCCCAACAAGGGGCCAGTGACAACTTCCAAGTATTCTGTTAACTGGGATGTCTACCAGGCTCTTATTTTCATCACTCATATCTCCTCTTGACATCAGGAGTACCACTCCAGAGAGGTACTCCTCAAGCCACATCATAATTTTCACCATGACCACTGATTAATTAGTATCCCAAATGATCAAGTTGTCCATTCTTGGTTGCCCATGTGAAAGACAATTTCATTATGTCTCCTGGGGTTCCCACAGATTTTTTCTCCTACCCTCCATTCCATTTCCCTCTGGACACTTGCACTGACTGGCCTTTAACACAGAACTGATGGACACAAACTGCCCAGAAAGGAGAAATACATTGTCTGCATGATGTGTGTGGGTAGGCATGGTGATCCTGTGGGCCTCCTCACCAGATGTCAGCCCACAAAGGGACTCAGGCTCACTGGTCCCTCAGCAGAAGCATTTGGAGCCCAAGTCTGAAAAGTGACAAATGCTGTGGCAGCCTGGGTAAGCTCCTGCCACCCTGACCCTGAATCCAGCTTCTGGACCAGCTGGGTGTGGAGGGCAAGGGGAAAATGAAGCCAGCACTCTTGAGGCTGCTGCCTCTGGGAAGAGCAAGAGAGCTCTTCCAGACCAAACCTACCCAGGCTGAGACCCGCAGTCACCATGTCAGGTCCCCAAGTCATGTCCTGGAAGGTCTATCCCAGATGGATTGGAATGAACTTTCAGATATTTGTGAACACACGGAAGAAGGGCCAAGTTCAAAGGATTCTCCCTGAGTTGCTTCTTGAGGCCAGCCCTTGATGGATTAACGTTTGGGATGCTTTGGGAGGCAGTCCTGAGTAAATATCTGAGTAACTGGAAGGCAGGTAGGTGGGTTCCTTTAGGTCTACCTCCAAGTTTGGCTTCTTCTGCATCCATCTGACTTGTGTCTGATGCCTCCAAGGCACCTATTGCATTTAGCTACTCATTTGAAGAGCTTGCATGAAGAGACTGGAGACAGCAGAGAGGAGTGTGTGTGTGCATTAAGAGGTAAATAATAGGAGAAGAAAGTCGGAACAAAGCCTGTCTGTGTAGCTCTGATGTACTATTACCACACTAAAACTGTGGGTTATGAAAGGTTATTAATCACCCATCCCAAATCCAGTTACCTTGTTCAAAAAGTGTCTGCTTCTCAGCCATGGCTCTTCTGGAAGGAAAGCTTCATTGCCAAGTAAATTGCCTTGGCACACTTCCACCCTGCTACTTGCCCACTAAAATCCCTATGAGGCAGGCAGATACAGCATGAAGGGGGTCCTGTCCCTGCCTTGCCCCTGACTGCCTGGGGCCATCTGCCTGTGACAGATGAGCAGCTCCTCGTCCTGGTCCTTTGGCTGCAGTCACTGCTGTACAGTGCATGTGAACACTGGCACACTCCGGGGCGCTGGGGAGGTCTCCAGCTTCAGATTTCAGTTCCTCACCCAGCAGATCCTGAACACTGAGTTCCTCCTGCCCGTACATGCTGGGGGAGCAGGCAGAACCTGCATACACCTCCCAGGTGATGTTCCTGGCACACAGCCGGAGCCTCCCAGTTGGAATCAGCCAGGGAGGGAAGACGCAGTGCATCTGGAAACCCCCTCACTGTGTGACATCCTTTCCCTGCTTCCTTTTTTCTCCCTCTCCCTCACTCTGTTTCTTGCTGAATTTGAGGCTGATTAATTCCTATGTAAAGAATTGAGCTGCCTGGGGAAGATGCTGCATCTGGTGCAGGCTGTCTTTTCTATGGACTTGCGTGGGACTAGCTGGTTAGAGGTTCAGCCGCTGAGGCAGGCTGAGGGATATGCAGGCTCTTTGAAAATCTGCTCCTGGTGCTCAGTGTCCCACAGGCTTTGCTGACCTGGCTCCGCAGGGAACTTGGCCATTGGAGTGTCCAGCCTTGGCTTGCTTAAAATGCTGTGACATTGTGGAGCTGCCCTTCTCCACAGGCTCGTATGCTGTGCCAGGTTGATTCCCCTCCCTGGATCAACCCTACTGAGATTCATGAGGGCAGTGTTGGTGCCACTTTAGCCCCTGCTTCGTCTGTGCTCAGCACAGAGTGCTGTGGGTTTGGATGCTGACTGTTTGCCTGTGCTACCACACCCACTCCTCCAATGCCTCCTAGCTCCTCTGGGCGATGGATGGGGAAAGGATGCAGAATTTAGGTCATTAATGCGCTAACTGGGAACATAAGAGAACAAGATTCAGTTTTTGCTCTGCCACAGGCGTGCTGTTAAAACCACTTCTCTCTGCCTCAGAGTCCCACCCTGTAAAATGGGGGTGACAGCGCTCCTCTGCCTGGTGCCGTACGGGGACGTGTTAAACAGGGCACGGTGTGGGTGTGCTGTGCCAGCGGCTCCCAAAGCGCACAGAGTGAGTGAGTGATGGATGGCAGCGGTTCAGGAACCCGCTCGGCGTGGGGAAGGCCTCGACGTCACTCCTCGTGCCAAGGTCACTCGGCAATTCTCTGACGGACATCTGTGGCCTGCTGAGATGGTACAGCAGCTTCCCTGGCACCTGTGCTGGTGGAAGCACGGAGGGGGGATGGAGCAGCTCAGCAGTGCTGCTGAGGTCTGACACAACAGCCTTTCCTTGTGCTGCACGTGTGGTCTGCGGAGCCAGGGATGGTGAGAGCCCTGTGCCACCCTACAGTTAAAACTCCTGAATGCCTGAGCAAGATCAAATCATTATATGGCTCTGGGAACGCCCCCCCCAAGGAAGCAAGAACCACATCTCCTCTCTGCTTGAGTCCCTTTGCCCTTCACATTCTTCCCAACTCAAGATATTTCATGCTGTGAACTTTGAAACGTGGGACGTATCTCTGTCTTCTCCCACACACGTCTCTGAGACACTTAAGCCACATGCTTCCACCTCCTCCAGTAGCTCTCCCAGTGCAGTCTGGGCTCTCTCCTCATCCTTGCTCATGTTGACCCATCAGATCTTTCTCCTGTTTCTCAGTCCCTCTCATTCATGCAGCCACCTCCCTCTCTCTGCAGTATCAGTGTGGCCATCCTTCCAACAGCCTGCTTTGGGGTGTGCAGGCTGCAAAGAAGGTGGGGATGAGCATCAGCCTGTCTCAGGAAAGGAAGGCTGCAGATGCCCAAGTCCATAGAAAAGCATGGAGCAGTCTCCACATGCCTTGTGTGTCACTGGGAGTCGTTAAGCAAGACCACCATCATTTGCTTGTTGCCCATCCCAGCTTTGGAAAATGCAGTTTGGAAGAGCCAGGACTGGTGCAGTAGGCACCCCTCCCATGCCTGGCCAAGGACAGAAGTTGCCCAGTTGGGTCATTAAGAGCAATCTCTCATACTGCCAAAAGAGACTAAATGGATAAATGTCTAAGATGAAATTCAGCATCAACTGTGTGTTCATCTGTGAGAGAGACCTCCTCCAGTGTGGCAGGATCATTGTTTGGGTATAAGCTGTCTATTCAGGACAGCTGGCAGCCACCAGGCCTGCTGCAGCAGTACTCAGACTGAGCTACCCCCGATGAGAACCTGGCTCCGTATTGTTGGTGATACAGTTTATTTTTGTGCCGCTTTGTGCAGCCCTCTCTCTTTCAGAAGTCTTGCTTGCCTGCAGAGTGCAATCCATTGCAAAATAGTAAGTTCCAAAGAATGAAAAGCTACTCCCTTCCTGCGAGGTAGGAACACTTTTAAATGGTCAGGACCATACATCTGAAAACTGTGAGCCAGAAGCAGAGGAAAAGACATCCAAAAGGAGAGAAGCAGACAAAGAGGGATGAGAACAGAAAGACCTGTTTTCCCAGAATGATTTGTGATATTTCCATTTATGGAGAAAAGCAATCCACTGAAAGCTTTCCTTCAGTCTCACTCTCTAATTTAGCAGAGGTTTTGGCATGATGGCTTCTAGAGAAATAAATAAAGGGGACTGGATATAGCTGTTGTCTCTAAAAGCTGAGAAAGATGGTTTGGTGTTGGCCAAGGATTCAGTATCACTTTTTGTCACACACTCCCCATATCATATTAGGCAAGCCACTTACCCTCCCCTACCCACCTCTTCTTTCACTCAAAATGGGAATAATGTGTTTCCCTGCCTCAGGAGAGTAGGCTGAGGATATTTGTATTAAAAATATGAAAGTGATCAGACACTGGATCATTTGGGCCAGATAATTCTTCCCATCATCTAATTCAAATGTGACATGCTCATTTTTGATGTGACCTTCTGTGCATGAAGGCTGTGCAAACATGACAGTTCTCGGCAGTTCTAACTTGTGTTGCCTGCCCTAAAAAGGAGTAAACTTTGGTGCAGATTAAACTGTTTGCTATCTGCCCATGAAAGAGATATGAGAAATGGCTCAGGACAGGCAGGTAGTGAGACACAAACACAAACGATTCTGCTCCAGGATTCTGTTTCTGAGCAGTGTCCCTTTGGTACCAGGTGGTGAAGTGGGGCTCAGAGCCAGCCTCTGGGCTACGGAGACAAATTCCACAGCTACATGGCAAACTGCTGGCATGCCTTTCTTACGCACAAAAGGCTTCCAAGCCAGGAGAAGAGGTCTGCCATCCCTGTCAAAAATTGACACCGGTGACACTGAGTTGTTAATGCCCAACCTGACATGACTGCAAGAGGAAGGAGTGAGGTTTCATGAAGTGACAAAGAGCACAGGAAAAGCCTTTTGAAGGCATTTTGATTGCTCTCCTCCCTTCCAAGAATGAAGCACTTGAGAGCACACATAATTTTGGGGGATTTGGAGCTGATGAAAAGTGCGGTGGCAGGGAACACAGACAGTGCTTGTGGGCATCTGCTTTTACCCAGCTGTCCTGATGCTCCCAGAAGAAAGACTGGCCCTTCAAAAGGGCTCTCTCTGAGGATCTCTCCATAGATAGCACCTTACAGAAATTAGGCCATCTTTTCACCTGCCTCAGTATGCAGGTTACAGGGTGAAGGGCTAAACCAGCACACAGAGCACAAGGGATGGTCATTCTGGGGCTGAAGCAGGTGCTGCTCTTGCAGCTCTGGCCCTGCACAGTGGCAGGGGATGCTGTGCTAGGCTAATACCTTTTGACCCGGCTGGGTAATTTTAAGAGTGAAGAATGCTCAGCTGTCATTAGGAACAAAGGGATTTTCCACCACAAGGTGAAGGTCAGTGGGGCAGTAAATGTGGTCTGAGGAGTTGACCCTGGGACAATAACACAGACTCCATGGGAACTACAGGCCATCAAAAATCTTGCCACCTTCCTTTCCAAATCCAATGCACCTGCTTTGTTGTGGTCTTCTTCAACGCAAACACGCAGCAATGCATATGTTAAAAATCCCAAACAAAACCCTAGCAACATAACCAGTACGTGGCATACATAATTCTCTCCCTGGGGAGAGGATAAAAGAACAAACCACATGTGACTGATATCAAGCTCCATCACTTAATGTGCCAATGGAATTCATTCAGATATTGTGCTGAAGAAGCCTGTAAAAGAACTGGTGCAAAATAGAAATTGATCTTATAGTTATGAAAACATATCTGCCCCTGCCTGTGAGGTAGAACCATTATACCAGCTCTCCTCACCTTATTATTAATAATCATGTTTATTACAGCTGTTGCCAAGGATCAGATGATAAAGGGAGTTGCAGTAAAAATGTTACAAACACTGTCTTACAGACCACTGCTGCCTTGATGAGCATGGAGGAAGAGGTGTATCACAGCACATTAGCAATGACCAAAGCTACAGCAGTTAAATAGCCTAAAACATACTGGTTCTGAGGAGATTAATTTATTCAGGAGATGGCTGATAAATAGGGAAAGAAAAGCAGACGGAGAAGGGAGAAATAAGTGGGAGAAGCCAGTATAGGGGTAGCATTGAGGAAGAGATGATGAGACGGAAGGAGAAGGGTATAGGGAACTGCCAGTATCGAGCACCAGGGAGATTAGTCCCATTCAAAACAATACCAGGCTCCTGTTCTGCCTTTTTCAGCTCTTCTCCTCACTTACTCTCTGCAACCATCCCTGACAATCACCTGGCAAAGAAGAGGGAGCTCTTGACAGAAGGATCACAGAGTCATTTAAGTTGGAAAAGATGTCCAAGATCATCGAGTCCATCCTTTGACTGATCACCATCGTGCCAACTTAACCAAAGCACTAAGTGCCATGCCCAGTTGTTGAATGAAGTCTTCCAAGGATATGACTCCATCGCTTCCCTGGGCAGCCCTTTCGAACACTTAACCACCCTTTCAGTGTGACAACCACATGTGCTGCTGGAGGTGACTCAAGTCCCTCCTGCAGAGCCTCAGCAGTGTGGGAGCGCAGGAGAGCTCATCCCACCCTGGCATTGCCCGCATGGTGCCTTGCAGAGCTCTGCTGCAGCAGCCAAGGGGGCCCACGCTGTGCTAGGGCTGGACTCCGCAGTGCTCTCAGCCTGGAACCGCCTTGCATTTTTCCTTGGAGGTGGCAGCCTCCCCTCCTTCCCACCCTGCTCAGTGCTGCTGCTGCATGCTGCTGAGTAGCCCATAGACTGTGCCTCAGAGCTGGCTACAGCTATTCCATGTACGTGGGTGGAGATGCAGTGGTAGCAAAACCTATTATTAAGATTATATGAAGATTTCCATTTATAAACACCCTCTTTTTACAGGGTTGTAACTTTCAAAAATATCCTTGCTGTGGCTTGAAATTTCCTGTGCTTTGTCACAGGCGGAGAAGTGAGATTGGCTGGGAAAATTGGGCAAAGGCTCTTGAATGCATTTTGGTGCAAACGCAAATCCAGCGTGTTTGAGCTTTACAAACTGAAACATTGCAGGTGACTGCATTTCAGGGTCTGCTACAAATCTGTCCAAGTCACAAAGGAAAAATCTCAACACAGCAGTAATAAAAATCATTCAAAAAATCCTTTTTTGCAGACACCCAGTACAAATGTCTCCCATGGTAAACAAATGCCTCTGTTTCCTAGACTTTGCCAGAATCGAACCTGGACTGAATTTTTCCTGAAAATAGTACTTAACACAAAAATGTATATGGCTCATCTGAATCATTGAAAGCTGTGGATAACTGTGCTTCTCCTAATGTTATATTTCTCACATTTGCCTTCAGCACTGACATTGAAAATAATTTTACATATACATATGTAACAAATGCCTGATTTCATTTATATGTCAATGAAATAATTTAGTTCTCAAATATCATTATTCAAATAGTGATATTTGCCTGTGTGATTCAACAAATGAGTAAAGCATGAACAATATCTCTGGTTCCTCAACAAAGAGATTGGAAACTATTTCTACTGCTGTTAGAGTGACTAGTGTCACTCTAGGAAGGAAAAAATATATGAACCTTCTGGCTAACAAGCCCCATAACAGTTTTCAAGGTATATTAGCTGAGTTAGTAGAAGTACTGCCTTTGCCTTGCAAGAAGAGACAGAACTAGATTTGAAATGAGCTGGGAACCAGAAATAGAATTGAGAAAAATGTTTGTAAGTAGTTGTGCTCAGATGTTGTAGCATGATGTTGGGTTTCAAATTTGAAGAACATAAGTGCTGCACCTGCTGTGGTGGAGGATAAAGAAATAAAAGCAGAAGTTGATCAGGACATGTAGAAAAGTCCAAGCAAAACAGGAAGGGCAAGTAAAAGAAATCAAGAAATTATAGATTATTTAAAAAAATCTATCAATTTGTAGCAAAACCATTTATATGTGTGTGTATGTGTGTTTAATGAGTCAAATGTGACACTACAACTGTGAGTCGAGTGACAGGAAGGGTGATGCAATTATCTGCAGTGAGAGAGAAGTGATGTGCATAAGGTGTGGGAGGAGAGGAGATGCTCCATAGCTACCACAGGCAATCCCAATCCACGGCTGCACATCCAGATGTGACAGGAAGGAAGGCAGTAATGTAAGCCTGCATGGAAAGGGGTGAATGGGATGGAGGAAGCATTAAGAGCTGGTTCTTCTGTTTTCTTTTTCTTTTTTTTTTTTTTTTTTTCTTTTCCCTATCACAGCAACAATATTGTAACTAGGACAGTTTTTGCATATAGAGTTATAACATCAAACTCTCAGAAATCAGAGCATGTAAACAACATCCTAGCTGGATGAGGGCATAAGGACTGAACCATCTCGAATTTGAACTCAAAGATCCGGAGCTCAAGTGGATTAATCTTTCTCCAGAAGTATGTAAAGGAAAATCATGGGCTCGAAAATTTCTGATTTAGTTCATCCTATTGTGTTGCATTTTTCTGCTCAGATGTAACTGTGTTGCTGATCTATGAGTGTGCATAAGAGGACAAAGCCAGGCTCACCTTGTACAGTAGGTCATGTTTTGGATCAGTGATGAGACTGTAACTCTAGTGGTCACTGGAAGTAACTGTGCACAGACATGGATTTATAGGCAAGAAGAGAGGGCAAACCAGCCCTGCTTACACGGTGAAAAGTGTCCTGCACAGCCTGGGAGGAGCCACAAGCTGTGCATGCCTTGGTACAGTTATGAGCTGAGCCCCTAACTCAGCAGGAACCAGGGCTTAGCTATTCCCAAACTCCAAATCTTGAATCTTGCAATTGTAATGCTGTGTTCACAAGGCTTTTTGAATGCAATTTCCTTAGTCATTTTTAAATTATGAAGGAGGAGAAAAGGCACTTCAAATCTTTCATCTCCAGCTCCACATTGCATTTGTCTCTGACATATCCAGCTGGATCTATAGGGAGACACTGTCCTCAGTTAAACTGGTGTAAATCTAGTGTGACTCTGAGCTGCTCCTTCAGCATTTAGGGCCACAACCAAGAGAGGAATTAGGCTCTCAGCTGTTAATTAGCTTATGAAGTATGTGGTGTGCTTTAGGGTCCTTCAGAATGCAAAGCGCTATATAGAAATTATTATTAGTTATTAATAACAAAAATACCCAAGAACCCTAGGGAAATAAGCCAAAGAATGGAACAAGTCAACGACAGAGGCAGCTTTTAATCCATCCTCCCTCTTCTGTGGCACTTAAGCTCTCCTCCCCCTTCCCCTCGGAGGCTCAGACACATGGAGGAAGGGACAGCCCACCATCACACATGTTTAGCAATTTGGCAGTCTCAGCAAGTCTCCTGTGTTCTCCCACACAACATCATCAGCCTGCAGTAGGAATTGTGAAATCTCTAGCAGAATTGACACCCAGCAGTAAAAATTTTGGGGAATAACAGTGTGTGGGAATTCCTCAGCTTGCCTCTCATGGAAAATTGCAATCCTGCTCAGTGGTCTTCAGGACTTTTAATTTCATTGCCTTCCCTTCCTCTGGGAAAACGATGGAGAAGGTAGGCACCACTTTCTTTAAAGGTGAGAGATGCGACCCCCCTAGATGAGAACTGGGGGTCCATTTGCTGTTGCCTGAGTTGGAGCGAGTGGCTCCACTGGAAATTGCCAACCTGTTCTAGCCATTCCAGCCCAGGAGATGATTGTGAAGTCTATTTCAGGTGAGGAAACAGAACAAGGGAAGGGCTGGACTTTCTCTAGCTCTTTTTTGCCCCAGGGAGCCCAAGGCCCTTCACACGGTGTTGACAGAGGTCCCGCGGCGCGGAGCTCTGTGGAGGAGTGTGGCAGCCATTACGCGCTCACTGAGCGCGCACACGCTTGCCCTTGGAGAGCGGAGGCGGCTGTGCCCAGGCAGGGAATATTGGTTATCCCTCAGTCTGTTCAGGAAGTGTGCTGGGATTTTTGCTGTCCCTCCAGGCAGCCCACCAGAGGTGGCCAGGAGGGAGCTGGGCGTAGGATTTCCTTGGCAGGAAGCCCTGCTGACTGCAGCGCTTCGGGTTGAGCTGCAACGTGCAGGGCCAGGCACTCACAGAGCTTTTCTGCCCTGTGTCCTTTCTGCCCTGGAATGCACCACCTACAAATTAGAAAATGAAAGCCCTGGGGAAGAGGTCAGGACTTTCCAATTTTGCAATTTCCTCTGGCAGTCGCTATATCTCACCCTCCAGCACTGGTGTTTTGGGAGAAGCCTGACCCAGAACAGATACCCTGCTGTGCTCTGGGGAACATGCTGGGATGAAGGGAATGTGAGTATGTTGAAGGTCTTCAGGATGCTCACTCCTGATGAGTCCAGTCCTGACCTGGACCTCACTCACAAAATTATCCAAAGCCTCCCAAATGTTCCTAAATCAATAAGGAATAAGAAACATGAGGGAAAACAGGGCAGGAAGAGCAGAGGGCTTATTTGACGTATAGCAAGCCCCTTCCTACTGACAGCTGAGGAGGAAGCCCCTGGTCCTGAGCTAGCCACTTGCAGAAAGGGTTAGTCATGTCTTCAGGATGGGGACAGCCTCCATTGCATTCCCCCCCCCAATCAACCTGAATGCTGAATCCAACCATGGCTTAATATTGTTTCTTGCATTTCCCAGCTATGCTAGGATTCGGGATTTGAAGAGTTGCATGGATTTGCACATATGGGTTCCAAAACATTTTAGGCTGATAGCTCCCTGTGCTTATTTAGGTGCAATTGCTGGCAAGGCAGATATCCAGAGTAACAACAAGACTGGTCTGTGAAAGTTGTAGGAAAGCATTGCCCTCTGTTCTGAAAGAGCCAGGACACAGAGTTTGCTTTGTTACACACATTATGCTTATTTTTCACTTGGGTCACTGGAGTTCAGAAAATGTTGGTAAACACAGATTATATCCCACAGGGCCATGCAGGGTAGCTGTGAGTCTGATCAAATTGCCTTAGCACAGCTATGCCGGGGCTCCCAATGTCTCCAAACAAGCTACTGCTGTTCTAACTTCCTGCTTTACTCATAATCCACATCAAACACTGGGTGTTAAAGTAGATATTGCACAGATTTGATTTTAGGTCCCTTTCTATGCAGCTGAGCAAAAAACAAATGCCAAGCCTTGCAAGTGTTGCTAGCTTTTAGAGGCTGCTATTAGAACATTAATAATTTTATTATTGTTATTTCCTCAGGGTTGCAGGTACCCTGGTGATTTACAAGAAAACAAAGTGATTTGGCCCTCTCCTTAAGCTCTTACAACAAAAGTTAGACTTAAGCACAGCACTGGGCTTATTTAACAAGCAAACAGTGCCAGCAGGGTGTTTGGAAAAGGGAGGTTTATAGCAACACAGGATCATGAGACATTTATGATTGTGTGCACGTGTATATCCTGTTAGTTTATGCTGGCTTTTAAAAAGAAAACCATAGAGGGGGAAGGTGTGCTGGAGTTAGGGATAATGCCTGCAAGAAAAACAAGTGGAAATGAGTGAGGGAAGGATGATTTGGAAAGGGGAGGCTGAAGGGAAGGCTGCAAAGGAGGAGTGTGACTCTTCCTGTGGCACAGCCAGGGAAGGCATATGGGGGAGCAGGTACTGCTGCTCAGTCATAATAACTCTTTTGAAGCTTGACTGCAAGTCGTGCTGCTCCACCAATATTTTTTCATCCACTAAGCACACTAATTTATTGCAGAAGAATCTGTAGGTGTGAGCTATGTGCTAAGGCTAATCTCTGAAGCGTTTTCAGCTACTCTATACGTAACATTACTCTTGCGTCTCAGGGAGGAGGCTATTCATAACGGAATAAAATTTACTCACAATACTAGACTGGGGAGTATTATTTTTAATGTGATCTGGTCCAGTTACACTCAGTTAGAACCTGAAAGGCCGTTTCAGGGTTTTGAATCATGTCCAAGCAGGTACCAAGCCACCTTCCATGTCCTGGATTGTACTGCCTGGAGATATCCATCAGAGCTTCTTGTTGTACCTCTGTGCTCCCCACCTACACCACACATGGAATAATGTAGGTCTCAGAACTGAAACTTCCCTGCTTTAAAGTCTTTAACATGAGAACTTGTCTCCTAAGACTGCCAAAACCCAAATCCATTTCATATCTGCCCACTTTTCCTTGGAAAATATTATCAGTTCTCCACTGGAATCACTGGTCTGAAGTACCAGCCCCTTTCTCAGTTTCTAATTTACTGCTATAGCTGCAGCAGTCTGTGAAGTAACAACAAAAGTTGTGCTGCATCTTAGATCTTAACCTCATTCTCTTACCTTTGAACTCAGTTGCCAGACAAGAAAAGTGCTTAGATCAAAGAACAGCAGCATCTCAGCCTCACTGTGTGTTTGTGTCTCCATGAGTAAATCCCCTTTTTTTTTTGTCTGTGCCACAGCCACTGCTGAAAGTCTTTCTGTCTTGAAGTTGGTCAGCATTTTTCATTGAACATTTCTCAGACGAGTGCAGGGACTTTGACCTGGTCACCTGAATCCCAGGGGAATAAAGTGAATACCTGAACTGTTGCTTACTGACAATTTCAGTCCATCTAACTTATGGTTTTGGTTTAAACAAAAAAAAGGCATAAAAACCTATCTTTTCCCCACCCCAATGTAGAACCGCAAGTTTTGTAAATCCAGAGCTCTGTGGGATGGGAAAGTAGTTGTCCATGTTTTTCCAGCCTGGTCTCAGTATCTGCGTCACTTCTCGTCAGCTACCACACACCTTACTCAGCACATGTTTGCAGCTTCTCTTTGGGTCCTGCTGGGACAGCTGTGGCTGCTGAAGACACAGCTGGCCAGCTGTTCCTTGGGCACCACTTGGCCACTTTACTTACAGTTGCCACACCTCAGTCTACCAGTCTGCTCCTTCAAAACTGACTTCTGAAATCCATTGTGCACCAAGACCTCTTGATCAGCACAGCCTTGGAAAAGGGTGGCTTCGGTTTTGCTGAGCCAACACCAGAGTCAACCTCAAACATGGAATTCAGTCTGTGCATTAGTCTCTGGTCCAAACTGTCTCTCGTGGAGCCCCTTTTATTGAGTGTCTAAATGAGTTTTGGCCAAGCTGGAACTAAAACCATGCAGGTTTTCCTCTTGTTTCCTGTGTAACCTGACATAACAAAAGGATTGTACAAATGCCTCTCGAGAGCTGCCCTCCACTCCTCCTGAAGGGCTCCTCTTTTTCTGTAGTGCACTTCACAGTGCACTGTAGAGCAGAGGCCATCGATACAGCAAAGAGAGAATGAACAACTTTGCCCAACCCCGGGATCCTGTAACAGCCCCAGCACTGGAGATTCCCCTGCAGGGGGTGGGAGGGGTGTGGGTGTGGAGAGAAGAGAGAGCATATCCTGGCAAGCTGGAAGCCTTGTGTATAGAATACCTGTGGAGACTGGCAGGGAAAGCAAGCAGGCTGGGACTGGATGCCTTCCAAGCATCAGAGCAAAACTGAGTCTCTCAGTGGAGGATGCTAAATTTTGACAACGGGAAAGAAACAGATAGACAAGGGGTGAGTGGGAGGGGAAAGGCTTTTCCTGATAATGCTGTCTGCTTGTAGCTTTAAGCATTATTATGTATTCCAACATGCCATCGTGTGCACACAGCATTTTACTGGCAGCTAAACAGGCAGAATTTTGTCCCCAGGATTTGTGCATGTGCATGTGGGGCACTTGCAAGTGAGGGTACCCAGCTCTTCACAAGAGGCTCTCAGCAGCCATTAGGCAGCAGCTACAAGGCCTGGATCCTGCTCCTGATGAGGTCAGTGGGAAACAGAGGGGACAAGATTGGGCCTAAGACTTGCAGGATGAAATGAGGGAGGGAAGTGCCTGAGAAAGGTCACAGGCATGTTCATGTCTTGTTTGCTCCTGGCTTTGGCTGTGTGTATCTGAATCATTCCTCATTCCAAAGATGTAATATAGTAAACAAAGTTAATAGTCAGAAGGGGCAAAGCTTGCCAAGGGCATAGGAGAAGTGGAAGTCATTAACGCAGGGAGACTAACTGCAGTAAATGAGTCCTGAGGGCAGGCACAAGGGAGGTGAATAAGGCTGTGCAGTGAAGGAGGGGAGAGGACAGCCGGAGAGGAGGAGCAGAGTCATTGCTGCAGGGCAATGGAGGGGGCTGGGGAGGGGCAGATGTGCTGAGTGAGCAGCATGGGAGAGGAGACAGGGAGCAAGCTCCAAGAGAGCCACGTGAGGCCTTGAAGATTAAATGAGAACTGAACTTTGATGTAGAAGGAGTCTGGAAGTCAGCACAGGGATTCAAGAAGAGGGAATGACACAAGTAGAACAGCAGGTAGGGAAAAGATAATGTAACTGCTGCATGCTGGGTGTTTTAGTGTGAGTATTAAGCCTCCCCTACAGTCCTGCTGGGCCTCTCTGGCTCTGAGAATTGAGCGGGTTTGTGCTTTCATGATCTGGTCTAAACAGCTGGGTAAAACATTTTCCCTTTATTGCTTTTGCCCAATCAATCATCCACACATCAGGAGTGTTCATTTGTGAGGGAGGCAGTGGCAGGGAGAGGGCTGTCTGTGAGTGGTGGGATGGGTACCACCAGGGCAGCAGAGCAGTGTCACTGAGGGGCTGAGGATCTCCCAGCACAGCCCACAAGCTGTAGGGTGCAGAGCATTTCTACAGAGAGAAAAGTTGTGGGATTTCCTTCAATCTCATGATGTCCCCAAAAGTTGATCAAGGGGTAATCCCAGCAGCAGAACATTTCCCACACTCTGCAGGTTCCAAAGAAGATCAATATCATTGTCTCTGTTGTTTATTGTATCTTCTCTAGGTCACGTCTTGTCAAGGGTGCTTCCTGCAGGACAGAATTCCCAGAATAAGCAAGAAACATTCTTGTTCCTGTGGCTTCTTCTGGGACAAGCTTCATCTCCCATCTCTGAAACCTTGAGTAGATTCACTGTAGTTTTTTTCAACAGCTCATCTCTCCATTCCCCTTTGAAACAATTTTCTACATGTGAATTTCTTCTATTTTCTTACCTTCCCTGATCTTTTCGACTTCTTAGTTTTTAGCTTATTGTTCCAACTCTGGTGACTTTCTTCCTGCTGCCCCTTCCTCTTTCTTCTCCTTCCTTCTTAACTATTGGCATGCAGTTTCACAAATGCAGCTTCCTGATCTCTGGGACTCAGTCCTAATAAGATCAACTTTTCCCACCCTACCCGGTGCCGCTTTGCTTAATTTGCACCAATCCCTGTTGTCTCTTAATTTCAGAATTACACTAAAACTTTGATTCCCTTCAAGCATTTTCCTCATATGCCTATTAGTGCCCATCTGCAGTTTGACTGGCTCCCTCCTTTCATCTCTCTGTCCATTATGGCAATACCTGCAGTGCTGAGTTAATCTTCATTTCTGTCCAACACCATCTGCATTAAGAACCAAACCCAAACCTGAACAAAATCCATTACTTCAGGATCTTCTTCAGGATGCTTTAGCAAGTCTCTGATTCACAATTTGGGTTATACTTTCAGGAACAACAGTGTGAATCCATGTTCATATCTACCAGGAGACTTAGGGCAGCTTATAAAGCTTGCTATTCCTTCTCTGCTGCCCTTCCTCCTTGTTCCTCTGACACCACTGTTATTCCCAACACACCCATATTGTCTTCACCTCCTAGCTCTTTTCCAGACAATATACTTTTCTCATCTTTCAATCACAGATTTCCCAGATTTAAATTGTTCAGACTTAACAGTCCCCTTTCCTGAGCCTTTCTCATGCCTTTCCTCCTACTCTCTTTGCAGCCCTGGAAGCATCTGACAAAATTCAGTCGCTCAAGAAAACAACTACTTCTCTTGACCCTGGTACCTCTCATCATTTAGGCCTATCTCTTTGCTCTGTCTTTTTACTTTACTCCAGTGTGTGTTTCCAGTAATTCCATAGCTTCTGGTACTCTGCTCAGCTCTTTGAAAAGAAGCCATTATCTGCTGTGTCCTCAGGCTCCTCCATCGACACCACTGTTCCACTTAACAAGCACCCAGAGCCTCCTTATTCTTCATAGAGCACTTAAGAGAGTCACTCCCTGCTATCTCTCCTACATGACCGTCCTCATCCATTTTCACTCTAGGTTCATGCAGACCGCAGTGCAGGAATCTAATGATCTCCTCTTTGCTAATGATGCCTGGTCCCATTTCTTTTTTTACCTCGTGGCAGCCTTGTGAAATGGTTGCCCACTCCATCCGTCTCGAGGTATTCACTGCGATGAAGGCACTGTCGTTTCTTAGCAACTGCTCAACTTTCAAGTGGCTCTTCGGATGGGGATGCCTCTTCTGTGCTGGGATCCCTTCCCCAGGGATAAATGATGCTTTTAATATTTCTTTTTCTTATATTATAATCATACCTAACATTCATACTGCTTTTCACTCATAGAGCTCAAAGAATTTTGCAAAATCAGTAAGCATTGTTTTCTCCATTGTAGGGACAGAAAAGCTGAGTCACAGAGACACTAGGGCCAATATTTTCATGAGTTCATTCATTTTATGCATCTTCATTTCTGGGAACTCAGTCTGAAATAACTTAACCTAATTGCTTTGCTGTAGGACATGAAAGGGAGCAGTAGGTCTTGAGCACCTTTGAAAAATACAGAATAGAACAGTAGGTGCAAAATATCTCAGATGAGGCACAGAGAACTGAGTACCTATGAAAATGTAGTTGTATACCATCTGATCAAGACCACAAAGAGCTTCCTTACTTCTGACATCAGAGCCAGAGACCTCCATTCATGAGCCTACTGCTGCTTCAGGGTCTTCTTTCTGCCTTAAGTGGTGGAGAGATGTGATGGTGCAAAGCATCAGGGTATTTTAGAAGTTTCAGAGTAACTCTTCATGCTGTGACATATTCATACCTCCTCAGCTGTTTTTTATTTTTTTTCTTCTGTGAGGAAAGTAGAAAACAACCCTGTCCTAGAGGAACTGGTGGACTAGTAGCTAGACTTAATATTGAAATGGTGGAAACTGGTTCAACATTTTTATCACCCAGCAAAGACTTCACCCTGGCCTTCCCATATTCCAGATGAGTTCATTAAATATTTGGTTCTTCTGACTGCTTCTTCTCTCCTTCTGGCCAGCGAGTCCATTTCAGATCTAAGCAACCTTTTCCACTGAGACCAGAACGTATGTTCCTGCAGAATGTCAGCTTCAACAAACTGTCATTCACAGACAAAAAATGTATGAGTAAAAAATTTCTGTGAGCTCTATTGGCCCCGTTAATGTCAATAGTACTCAAATACACACAGTTTTATAACTGCAATGGCTTGTCTCTGCTACCTGCAGCCTCTCTTGCCTAAGGAAGTTTCTGGATTCGTATCAGCTTTTCTCCATTAACTTCTTCACAGGTAGAATAGTTCTTCTTAATCTAAAATCCTTCAAATAATCAATATAACTTTCCTGTCCCTGTTTGAAACCCATTCTGCTTATGTTGTGGGATGGCTGATGAACAACTCAACATGAGCCAACAGTGTGCTCTCTCAGAACAGAAAGCCAAAGGAATCCTGAGCTGCATCAGCAGGAATGTGGCCAGCAGGGCAAGGGAGGGGATACTCCCCCTCTACTCTGCTCTTGTCACCCCACACCTGGAGTGCTGTGTACAGTTCTTGTGCCCCCAGCATAGGAAGAACATGGAACTTTTGGACCAAGTCCAGAAGGGGGGCATGAAGTTGGTAAAAGGACTGGAACACTTCTCCTACAAAGACAGGCTGTGGAAGTTGAGGCTGTTTAGCCTGGAGAAAAGAAGTTTGTGTGAAGACTTCATTCATTTTTTCAAATCTCTCTCCTTTATTTTCCAATCTGGTTTGTTCCAGTCTGTGCCATTATTCAAATTTCTCTGCTAGCAGGGGCTTCCACAGTGTCCCACACCTCCAGTTGTTGACATGTCTTTTTCCAATACTGCTTCCTTTGCCTGGACTAATATTTCTCTCTCTGCTTTTTAAATTCTCTCTCTCTCCCTCTCACCCTCTCTCTCCCCTGTCTTGATTTCAAGTGATAACAGATTTGTTTTGCAATTGTTTTTTTAAACTTTAGACCTGGGTTTTTCCACTGTGAACCCAAGCCAGCCTGCGCTTTTCTAACACTCAGTACAAATGTTACAAAATATAGGATTGGTAAGTAATGTAAAACTGCAATTCCATGCATGATCAACAGAAAGTCGAATTTCTTTTGAAGAGCCTGGGAGATACCCATTTCTCAAAACCATTAACAGTCTCTCCCATGTGTTTTAAGATAATTCTTGAAGGAACATAATAGTTTCCCTTAATTTGTTTGTTGATTGACTTTTTTTTGACAGCACAAGGGCAATTCAGCCTCTGACTTGTTTGCTAATACATTTCTGCCAGCATGGCTTTAAGTATATGAGATGTGAATTCCAGTTATTTTCTAACTGGAGACATGTATTCAATGACTTTTATCCTATGCCATCCAATTGAAAATGGAAAATATTTGGGTTTCCAGTTCCCCTCCAAAAGAAATAATGTAACAAAAATATGCCCAAAAAACCCAGATGCTTTTGCAGCTTTTCCCTCATACAAAAAATTTCTAGTAATTTTGGTAGTTGTTTTAACTTGTTAGTAGTAGTGTCTCATCAGAGTGAATACTTTTTGGTTATAGAATCAACATTTGCTTTTTACAAACATGTTCATGTAAATGTTGCCATTTGAGGGAAAACCCATGCCAGTAAATATGTTTCTGGAACAGTCACAGAAGGCAGACAAATGGAGTGGGAGCACAATTGAAGCTAAATTTGTTTAAAGTAAACTGAATGATCATACATAAATATTTTGTGTGATATTTACTAAAACCTATGTTCTTGCCCATCAGATGACAACTATGTAATTTTTGCAAAGTAAAACAGGCGTGTGAGAGCCTAACCTGTCCCTTCAAATGGTAGGAATTAACCAACACTGGGACATGTATCATGCTGAGTTTTTCTTTAAAGAGTAGTCTTAGAGGTTAGTCTTAAAATTCAGGTCTCACACACTTTTCACTCCAAGTGCATGTATACGCTCAGCCAAAGTTTGACTGCATCCACAGACTCCTTCTTTGATGAAGAAAATGTGACTACAGGATCAATACCTTAAGGTTAATGACAGCTAGAGGGTATGAAAAGCTGCCTTCTTTTGGTGGAAATATATCAGCTTTCTTAATTATTTGTCTGTCCAGCTATGTTTCTTTCCTTGGCTGCTACAGAAATGCTGCTGTTGTAACACAGGATAATCTTACAGGTGCTATTAAGGAGCACCACATCTGTCTTGTTTATTGGACAGCAAGGGGCAAGTGTGGAGGAGTCAGTCCAGCAGAAGTTAAGGTGGTTTAAGCTGTGTGAGTTACATGCTGGCAGGACAGGGAGAAAGCCACATTACAGCAGCTCACACTGCTTTGGATTCACTCAGTTCACGCTGTGAACGCAACCAAATAGATACATTTTGCTGGCATTTTTATTAGTTATAAACTTCCATCTTTCCCATCCAAGCCAGTGAAACAGCTCGTGTAGCTTGCTGGGTGAAAAGCCTTTGCTCCTGAGTGGGGAAGTCCCAGAATTATACCCCAGATATTTTATGCAGTGAAATGGCTGCAGCACCAAGTAATGGCTGTGAATAAATAAAGTTGGTATTAGAAATTTATGTTGCAAACATCTGATGAACTGTTCAAAAGAGAGATTACAGAGAGGACAGTGTTGTCACATCTAGCTCTGGATCAATCATGCCACTGTACACCATTACATGCCTAACATACAGATTATAAGCCAGCTATGAAACTGATGAACAGCCCTGGGAATCACACATATTCCAAAAGGAGCAAACCACCGAGGGCTCATCATGGCGCATACTGGTGACTGTGAGCAAACAAATCTGGGCCTGTTTGCAGAGCCATATGACTGGGTTCCTCTCCTACACAGCCTCAGGTTTGGAATACTGCATCTCTCTCCAACATAGCCCCATTTCCCAGCTGGCCTGAGAAGCCAGCTCCAGGCAAGTGGGATTAACGACACGCTGACACGCACATGTGCAAGGAATTAAGGGAGGTGACAGTAAAGACGAGATGCCTGTGACCAATGCAGCCACTTCTGTGTCAAAGGGGGAAGCTTCTGATCATACAAGAGGCCCAAGCTGTTACCAGGGGTCTGCACAAAGCTGTCTGCAGCTTTGTGTCTGCAGCATCACTGTGCAGTGCCCCGAGGTGCAGCCTCGCCGGGAGCTCGGGGTTTGGAATGGCTCCTGTGGCTGTGGTTTGAGTGCCCTGACCAGGCTGATCCAGTGGGCAGCCTGGAGCCTGTTTTGTGTGTTTGTCTAACATGTATCACAGTAGGAGGTACTGCTTTATGAAATACAGCTTCTAATTGCAACCCGGGGTTTTCCAGACCAGTGGCATTGGCTGACAGACGTTCACGTGGTCCCAGATTGCCTTTTACTGTGTTTCTCATCCTCCCATTTATCCAATAGACCATTGAACTATTGAGCAGCTCTGGCTGACACATTTTTGCAGCTCTGAGACTTACAGCACATGAGCCTCAGTATATGGAGACTATGATCTCTTGTCACATTAAGGGAAAAAAAGGATATTTTTTGTCTGAAAACAACTGAATTGGTTGGTGTTGCTCTTAAAACTTTCTGCCTACTTGTCACTGCATGATGAGAGTTGTATGATCCTTGAGCTGTTGTGCAATTTCCCAAGTAAGGAGCCAAATAAATGGGATTTCAGAGGAATATTTTTTTCTTTGTTCTTCCTGGCAGGACATTATACCTCAGCGGAGGAGTTCAAATCTGGTAGCATCCATGCTGACCAGAGACAACTTCCCTGCCCCTGCTCCAGGACTCTGAGGATGAGCTATGATGTGGTGATTTATCCAGCCTGACCCTTTGCCAACAGTAAGCAGTAAGTTCCTGTTTCATGATCAGAAGCCTGTAAGAGTTCGCTCACAAAGAGAAGTCCACCCATCCCCAGGACAGAGGGGAGCCCCCTGTGCATTTGACTTCAGGGACTAGAAACAGGGTGCGTGGGATTTCACCAACTGGTGCAGAGAGGCATCAGACATGTTCCCACGGGCTCAGAGCCTTCAATTCCCACACAGTGAGCTCCCAAGGAGCTTGATTCCGCAGAGCACATTTTCCTACATCTCTTACTCTCTTGTTACTGTGCTAAGGTAGATGAAACGCTGCTATCTCTTTCCTTGTGTGCACAACCTAGGAAAAGCCATACAAGGTGCTTCCTTTAGCTTTCTTACAAGCATGTGGCCCAAGCAGGGCTTACAATTTTTATTGATTTGAGATCCAGGATGGGCTATTTTCAATTCTTTATGGGTACCCACTGAGAACTGCCAGAGTGAGATGGGATAAGTCTCAAAGGTGTGATGCACAAACCACTAAGATGGAAGTATAAGTTTTTAAAAACCCATATGTCTCTGGAACTTTGGGCATAGCTGTTCTTCAGTGATACACCACATTCACTTGGAGCTCTGCTGGGATGTGATATCCATGAAACCTAGCTGCAGCTGAGTAAAGCCCTGAGCAAACTGGCCTGGCCTCACAGCTGACCTGCCTTTGAGCAGTACCTTGGACTAGAGAATTTGAGAGGTTCCTTCCCACCTGAATGTTCCAGTTATCCTATGGTTCAAACTCAAATACCACACACAAATGCCTGATCAACCTTTTCTTTATCCATAACCCTTGTGCTGTGTCTAGAGGGTGTATATAAACAAGCACAACTGGAGGTGAAAGTCAGTGCTATGCCATTGCAAAGCCTGTAAATAGAGTGATTCAATGCATACACAACGTGGTAATGACCAGACTATAAACACCTATGGAGCAACTCTAAAATTTCATTCTACCACAGGATCCAGCTGCTGAAATTTGTGTTATAACTAGAACTTACAAGGAGAAAAGGAATTGGATTGAAAAAAACATACAGGGAAAAACAGACTTTCTCAAATTGGCAACATGTTGACAGATTTCTGTAAGTGCAACATATATTAAAGTAAAAGAAGCTTCCATGCTAGTCCAAACATAGGAAATGGGTGAGTGCTCCAGCAGATCCACCCCATTGGCTGGTTATGATGCTCTTCAAAACTCATTAAATCTCTGAGAATATTTTGAGATGGAAGCCCAGGCTTCCAGGCTAACCTAAGATTTATGATGCATTATTTATTATTATTATTACTGTTGTTATTATTATTATTATTATTATTATTATTATTATTATTATTATTATTATTATTATTATTATTATTACTGTTACTATTATTATTATTTCCAACTTACCAGGGAAACTGAATCATTAAAAAAACAACTGAAACTTAATTCTAACTCAGGTCAAGGATGTTTTATTCAGTTTGGGTTGGCCATGGATCTCCCCACATTTGAGAAGAGCAGGAAAATTGGAATTCCAGAATCCCAGTGAAGCAATCTCAACAACCAAAAAACAAT
Source organism: Melospiza melodia melodia (assembly GCF_035770615.1). Lineage (NCBI taxonomy): Eukaryota > Metazoa > Chordata > Aves > Passeriformes > Passerellidae > Melospiza > Melospiza melodia. Next base: position 53,190,755 of record NC_086197.1, read on the forward strand.
GCACTTCATTGCATTCTGTGTTACTGCATTCTGATGGAAAATAAAAGAAACAGCTTGTAGTTTACATGAAAGTGCAGCAAAAATCCAAAATCTCTGGACTTCTAAAACCACCAGTAAGCCCCAGTTCTTCACCTATCCAGCCTGGGGCATAAACTTCCCTCAGAGGCACATTCCTGTGCATGCACTTACTCTAGAAGCAGAATTGGGATTATCAGTTTTGTCCCTTCTCCAGTGGGGCCTGTACAAGTTCATTCCATTACTGCACTGATGAGACTGGTGCAAGCAATGAGGTCATGACTGCAGTTACCTTGGACCTTCGAGGGTCTCTGGGGAATCATAGCCCTTTTCTCTAGGAATGCAGCTGCACGCTTTCAACCTGCATTTATCTTACAAAGCAGCATGTCTCCATTTGAAGCTCTGCACAACAGGATCCTTCATAATGGACTTGACAAATCTGGGGCAGTGCACAGAAAATCTCCCTTCAAGGGAACAGGTTCAGGTGCACCGACACTGATTTTCACTCTTCAGCAGATGGAAGGCTATTTAGAGGTGGAACACTGAAGATGGCATTATTTGCCAAGAGTTGCATTCCAGAGTTTAAAGGAAAGGATCTGTCAAAGAGAGAGGTTTTGCTGGTAAGAAACTCCAAGACCACCTCAACTCCATTGCATCAGGAGAACTGAATGATCAGTGATCTTGAGCAGATGCTCCTCTAATGGGAGCAGAGACCATTGGGAAGGCTTTTTGTAGCTGTGGAATGTGTCCAAGGAGAGATATGAGGTGTGTATAAGGAAATAATCTAAGACAAAACAAGAAAGTGTACATCCATCCAAGCATCTGGAAAGAGGTAGCACTGGCTGACCTGAGAGACTTGTTTGTATGTGCATGGTGAAGCCTGAAGATGAGCTGCCAGGGATGGCTGAGCACATTCTCTCCCTGAGGATTTCTGGATGGGATTCTCAGACTGGGATCTATCTCCCTGTGAACTCACTGAAGCATACACCAGTTCCAGACTCTGTTGCCATGCTCAGTAGCTTGTGGGAGAGGAATAGTGTAAAGTCAGTTCTTGCCACGCTGGACTTAAGAGGTTACTCTGAGAAGTGGGAGCATGTCAGGATCTTAATTCCTCTGCTGCAATGAGGGAAATGTCCCAGGCAGGAATAGAGTTCTGTGGATAGGGGTGTATGACATACAGAATAAATCTGAGGTGCTAAGATGACCATATTTCAACTTCTGATGAATGGTAAAAGGAGAAGGATGAGCAGGCTCTTCCTTTTTTTGTCCTATCATGCTGTCCTATCCTCTAAGGCTGCTGAGGTATTGCTAACTCACTGTGTTAGAATCTGCTTGTTAACTCTCCATGGAGTTAACAAGAGGAGTAAGAGCACATTTGGGAAAAGGTAGAAAGAAAGAGAGTAGGGAAAAGATCTTGGAAGAAAAGCCAAGGACAAGCAGATACAGTCATGATGCTTTGGCTGGGACATATATTGAATAATACTTCCGAGTTGCCCATAAAGTCAAGCTCCTGGCAGAGGGTGGATCTGGATGCTAACTCAGCATTTGTATGCCATGAAGAGAATAGCATGGGGACTCAGTCCATTTTCCTCATTGAAATGATCAACTCAAGTGAATTAACTTGGTTTCCAACTCATCCAACCCTAATCATCCTCCTTTGAAGTTCTCCTTCCTCATTCATGCTGTAATTGTGCCGTATATAAAAAGCCCAATGTGTCTCAAAGGCAGCTGGAGTACAAACCACAGAAGGGATGTGGAGGCCTTTTATCCAAGACAAACCTACACTGAAAATTAATCCTGGTTTTGGACACAGTAATAGCTCTCAGATTAGAGAGACAGAAGAAGGTAGCATGGCTGGACTGCTAACTATGCCTCTGCTTGCTGCCCTTGAAAGGGACTGATTCAGGGGACTTTGTTCACCCAGACTAAAATACTTGTTGAGTTGGAGGAAGGTAGAAAACCTTGTTCTGGTGTTACATAAGAACATCATGTAAATTAAACTGAGGGATCAGTTCAACTCTGTAACTCTGAGCAAGCATAACTGTAGTGAAATAAAATTGTTACAAGAAGGAGTGAGAAGGGCTTTAGAGACTGACTTTTCTGTCATATCTCATGGGAAGAAAATCTCAATGAAAGCCACCAGTATTAATGAAAGCCAATTGGAACTTGATAGGAATTATTTTGCTATTTTGTCAGCGTTGGTTGGAACACAGGGATTTAGGAAGATTTCCTTTGTAGAAGCACATCTAGGAACACTGTTCTGTCTCCTCTGAGCTGTGAGATGCACAAGCCTTTGGGAATTTGTATTTCTCTCAGGATCTGGTTTGTATGAAGCTTTTCAGATTTTCATGGAAGACCAACAAACCCACATTACTGGCATCTGTTAACTGAATGAGAACACATGAGCCCAGACCCAAATCCTACCTACATACCATGAAGGAACTAGAAGGACAGAAGGGAAATTCAGGTTGCCTGGAATCACTGTGCCTCTTCTAAAAAATGTCCCCATAAACAAATACCTTATCACAGTGGGGTAAACTGCCGAGTCCTAAAGGCCCCAAAGAATGGGCTTCGAGAAAGTCTTTCTCAGGTTATTAAACAGGTCCTATCAAAGAAATGGCAAATGAGAAAGTGGCCTTTGTTTCCCACAGTCATGATGGGTCTAGGGACTGGAGTGGTAAGGGGGCACGGTTAGTGGGGACCAGCACAACATATAGGGGTCCCAGAGAATGGAGCATTCTACAGTTGAGTCATTTCCTAACTGCATTTGCTGGTATTGCACTTGGCTCGGATCAGGGCATTTCATTGCTTTTTATTGGAAGCACACAAACATTCTGTCCCATTTGAAAGGAAGGAGAGGGAAGAGCTCAGCTGCAGCAAAGAATAGAGAAATCAGAGAGTGAGGGAGGGAGCTGCAAAGAAAAGAGCAGGTACAGTGCATGTCCGATGAGGTCCATCTGTTCCTCATTAACCAGATGTCTCCCACCCACCTCCTGAAGTGCCATTGACTGCGTATTGTCAGGACAAGAAGGGGATAACAATGCCACCATGGTGCAGACATTCATACACCAACAGGAGTCCTGCCATGGAGCCATCCCTCCCTCTACTACCCTTCCAGATTGGATGCCAAGTCCCTCTATTTCATAATCAGCTTTTAAACAGTGACATCCTCATAAAGCTTTTGCATTACAATTGCCATTTGTTTCATCCTGCTCTGAAAATGGCAAGTTATTTCAGCCCACTTTACCAAAATCAGACCTTACTTCCTGTAAGTGTGTCACAACTTCCTGCAGCATTTAAAAGAGAGAGAAGTGAATACTCATTTTAAAAAGTGGTTTCTACTTGCCAAACTTCATCATTTTAAGAGTCAGAGAGTCCTTGGATTCACACCTGTATCCAAAGTACAGGAGTAAATTTATGGACAATTCAACGTACTAAAGATTATTTAGAAATGCAGGAAGAAGCATAAATTACTTTCTCTATGCTGTTAGCCAAGGATCATTTATAATAAGAGCCCATTGAATCATCCTTACTCCAAGGGTGATCTGTGCAGCGGTCCATGTGTGGGCATGTCAGCCCACACAGGAAAACTCTGTCTTATTCTCTAGGCTGTATTCACAGCCTGTTCATGGCAAGTCTTCCTTTCCCTCCATATCCCTGATGAAAGCAAAGCACTCTGTCCTCAACCCTCTAAATCATTCCACAGCACAGCTCATAAATTGTAGTGTGCAAATGGAGCATCTGCTGAGCTCCAGCCACAGATAATGTGATGCTTCCACCTATTTTCCTTTGTAAAAGCATGCAGACCATGCTGTGCACTGGGCCCCTGACTCATGTAACAGTTAAAAAATAGCCTGTGTCATAATCTTGTCATTTTGGTCTGAGCTCCTGCACACCGAACTTGAATGGCTGGAGGAGATCTGGGTGGGCATGTGCCCTCCAAAAGCAGCAGCTCTGAGCACTTGCCAGATGAGCAGCTGAAGGCCTCAAGAGCTTGTTGAGATAAATATCTGTACCTCTTTCAGAGTCATTGTACCTAGTGAGCCTGTAACACTGCTAGAATAGCACTAGGTTTAAATGCCTGTTGAACAGCTGGTGCTGAGCCTCATGTTGATGTGAGACCTCTGCATGAGCTGTGCACTCTCCTTGATGTCACGGTGTTATTACATTGCTGTCACTACGAGAGTAACTCCAGTGTGGATTCCTGCTCACTGTGAGGCAGAAGAGTCCTTCATACATCAACAGCAGTTGGTCCTTGAACCCTGGTGGGTGATGACTGAGACTGCACGCAGGGGCAGTAGGATTGCTGAGCCCTGCACATGTTGCAAAAAGCTGAACAAAGCCAGGTAAAGATGGAAAGGAATAAAGGAAGACTTGGTTGAGCAACAAAACAGGAAGCTTCATCAAGAGACAAGAGAGAATGGTTTTTTAAAGAGAAAAGGCTCATTTGGTGAGGGGAATAGCCATGAGCAGAAAAGACAAATTATGAGCTGGCATTGATGGCAGGAGATTTCCCATTGAGTAAAAAAGAGAGGGAGCTGTTGGGGGGAACATTGTTTTTATTGCTTTTTCATGATCTGTTTTTCCTGAGAGGTGATGGGTTCAGATATTATATGCAAATTTCATCTTTACTACGTGTCCATCTTTACCATGTGTTACATCTAGCAGTGACTGTAAGTGAAAGGGTAAGCTCATGCCTCTTGATAGGTTTCTGTGAAAGGCTGTACTTAAGCTACCTGGGGAAGCTGTGTGAGCCTGCTGGGAGAGGCAACTGCAGTAGGAGGTCAAGTTCTCAAGAAGGAATGGTCGATAGAGCTTTGTGCCCCTCAGACATCCCTGGAGATGCCCAGTCAGGTTTTGTAGTGCTTTTGTCTCTCTTTACACTCCAGAGGCTGAAAGCATGCTGGAAACTCAGCAGCTGGATTCTGCAGCAGCAATCTGATTAGTGTCCAACAAATGGCTCCTAGCCAGGTTTGTGACAGCCTAATCAATCAAATTCAGAAAATCCCTTTTTAACTTCACAGCTGACATTGGGAAAGATCTGGGAACATGTTTGGGAATTGAAGGCACCTGCTGAACATGAATGAGAAAGAAAAAAACCAGACAGGTGGATGGAGAAAGAAATGAATGGAGGTTTGTTTGATGATTCCATGTGCTGGTGTTTGGAAGAAAGCAAGCCACCTTAGGTGCCAAATAATGCCCTTGCCTGCATCACGTGGCAAACATGAGACTGCACTGTGATGGCAACTTAATGTGGATGCATTTCCATGTCTTGCTTTTGCAATAGGAAAACACACGTGAAAGTTTCTCCAGGTGACTTAAAACTGACATGGAAAGCCTGAGGAGAAAGCTGGGATCCAGCAAGACATGGGAGAACATACCCAGAGTGCCTGTTGTTGCTATTAAACACCATCTATCACAGACCTACGCAGGAATTCAGTATTGGATTCTTCTTCCATCACAAAGGCTACATGAAATAATCTGTGTCTTACCCTCACACGCATCATTGCTGAACGTAAGAATTAGTAGTTCATGCTCACTTTTAGTAGCCATGGATTGGACCCAATATGTCAACTTCATGACTTATTTTCCTGACACTGCCCAAGACTTAAACAGTACAGATTTTCTTTTTCTTTTTCTCCCTTGTTGTTTTCTTCTCACTCAAAGCATTGTAGAAATGGTTTGTTTTTTTAATAAAACCTTTTTTAGGTGCCAAGTAAGCCTGCAACTGCAGCAAGAACAATACCCCAATGTTCTCTCTTTCCCCTTTGGTTCTAACAACCTCTGAGTATCAATCGAGCATTGCTTCACAGAGGAAAAGAAGATAATAATGAATGACTTAAAATACCTCAGCTCAGGAAAATATGAACTTGATTTCAGTTTCAGAGGGAATGACATTTTTCCTAGCTCACTCACTGACTCTAATTGAAGACCAGCAAGATCTGGTGTGGCCCTAGCAGAGACCTCCTATGTTCAAAGTATCTGGGAGCTTGAAAGAAGTACCGTAGAGTTTGAATTGGCTCTAATATGCTACTGATTGCTATCCATGACGTTTCCCTGGAGCTTTAGAGAACATCTGCGTACTTCACACTTGGAAAACAGTCAATATCCTTCCATGGTGTGACAGGCAGTGGGGCCAGGTAAACAGCACTATGGAAGGAAGGCAGAGCGATCTAATAGGGACTTATGGCTTGGTGAAAAGTGAGTTCAGCTCTGCTGCAGTCTTTGTGTATACTTGGCTTAGCACTTAAACTTCCCATGTCTGAAAATTTCCACAACTAGAATGGGCATGGGAGTATTTTCTTGTGCTCCAGAGACACTGGGTGATGGAAAGCATCAAGGGGTGAAAAACCATGCACTACCAGAAATGTTATCGAGACTATTCTTACATTGCTTTCCTGCAAAAGCAAGCATCAGTTACTTCTCAGATAACCACACAGACCTCACAGGAGGCCATAATGGTCTTTTAAAAATGCTAAAATAGTCTCTCTATGCATAAAAATGCCAACATTTTCAACTCATGCCATTCAAAGTGACTTCTGGAGGAAAGCTGTGGATTTCCAGCTTTTTCAGTGGTGTCTGAAGCAGGATGGTTTGTGTGGGGGCTAAAGGTGGCTTTGTGCTGCATTTGTGTTTTTCTGATCACCAGACCAGAAGAGATTGGCTTAGTCTCTGATACAAGCTGGAGTACCTCAAGGCTGTTGCAACACATACCTGACCAAATCCTAACTGAAAACAAGGGACCACTGTAGCAAGGGACTCCTGGAACGTGATGTCTTGTACTGTTCGTCCTTTGGCCACATCCTCTCTGTGAGGGAAAGCTTATGCATTTCTTGGCTATGTGGGAGTTCCTGATAACAGGAATTTAAACCACCAATGTGCAGCAATGTTAGCAAAGGGCAGGATCTGACTCCATGGAGTCCAGCAGCAACAGAATTAACTGAAATAGCATGATGCTTTCTGTCTGAAAAAAGGAAACCGCTGCCTCAAGACTGGATCTTATTTGTTTTGGGCCTTGGGCAGGTGTTGTTTCGGAATGCAAAATCACAAATGTCACAGTGTCTTCTTAAACTAATAAATGAGAAAAATGCACATTTTCCAGGGAAGAGATACTTCAGCCATGAGAAGTAGCTTTAACTCAGTGCAGTAGAAGGCTACATAGCAAACCCTTCTCATCATTTCCCTGATGCACTCCTACAGGGCTCCCAATGAGTGAGTATCTGAAGAGCCCAGCATGACCTCGAAAAAACCTGTGTGACACAGCAGTACCTGATAGAACCAGTGCAAAATCTGACGATAACCTAGCATGACCCACAGGACTGACCCTGTGACAACATCTGATTTATGGCAAATGACATGGATTTAATCACTCACTGGAGAATGCTGAATGACGCAGCACAGCGTTGCTCACTGTGGCTCTACTGAACTGGCACGCTCCAATTGGCTTCGGGAACACACCCATTGGGTGATTCATACAATTAAAGAGCTGCCAATCCTCCCAACACTAATGAAATGCATCTCTGTTTTACTGGTAGCACTTTCGAGCAACCCATTTAGGCTTTTCTGCTGCTCTCATCACCCTAAGGTATGAGCACATCACAATTGATGGACAGCTGGTTTGCTGTTGAGGTTAAAAGGAAAACCTGGCTCCAAATAGGATGGAATTGAATAATTAATGAGTTAGAAGCAGAGTACAAATATTCAGTCAGATAATTAATTACTATACTGACTTAGAATGGATTGGATGAGGTACCCCCACCTTGGGAGGGGGACACATTAACATTAATCTAGGAATGCTAAGAACTGTGTGTTGTAAGTAAACCAGCCTTACAAAATTGTTGTAGTGTATAAACTATATCTCAAATGTGGTTTGAGATTTCTTGCAGACTGTGAGAAAGACACTGTGGTTCTTCTCCACTGGAAGGAAAAGTAAAGATAGCATCAAGGTGCACAGCAAGATGCCTACTAAGATCACTGATGTATGAGCATACATCAGCCAGAGCAGGTGCATAGGGGTCAGTCCTCAAATTCATTCCAGTTCATTCAGCCCATTTAATAGCACAAAACAACAAATAATTTTGCTTACATTCCATCTGAAGACATTCCGTATATAGGGGAAATCCCGGATGACATTAATAAAGGGACATGTGGACTCTGCTTAAGTCTCTTTTCTCTTCCTCTGTCATTCTGGACCAAGTATGACCCAGACATGCTGGAAGATGTAGTCTATCTAGGACAGCCAGTCGGGTCTGTCATGAACTAAACTAGTTCAATAGTATTCTCTAAAACCTTACAACAGACCTAAATTTCCTATTAGAGCCTCAGTTTCCTTTACTTCCTTTGGTTTAACACCCATGAGGATCCAGCTCACTTCCTTCCCTGTGTGAAAATCAAATCTTCCCTTGCCATAGGGTCAGTGCTGACTCCCCACACATGTTTTGCTGTTGTACAATTAAAAACCAGATTCTCCCTCATTCACTCTCCCCATCCTCCTAATCTAATGCCCTGGTGTTATCCTGATTACAGCATGTGGAGATGTGAACTGATCTGCCTCCCATCTTGTCATCTTCTCTCACATATCCGACCCAGTTCCCAGGGTCTGATTTTGTACAACTACGAACATTTAGTCTTGAAAATTGATCACTGGCCCAGAGGCTAGATGTTTGTTACCCAGAAAAAAAAAGATGACGTTACAGTTATTTTAGGTCCTGAAAAGGGCAGGAAGTCCTACTACATTAGCAGTGAAAGGATCAAGAGTGGCTCAAGAGGGTCTTGGCAGGTTCAAAAAGTCACAACATTTGAAAGCATAGTCCACATTTGATCACCTATCAACAATTTATCAATAGCTCAGTGATTAAAAACAAAGCTCTTTCACTTCATTAAACACATTCAGTGCCGTTTGCTCTACATTCCAAATGGCTGAACTGATGTTCCAGTGCAGCCTATTTTTAGTCTTTCTGATTAGTTCATTATTTAGGAAAAGCTCCTGACTGTGTATCTGTTGCAGGGATCTAATTCTTCATGTGGATCCCAAGGAAGAGAAGAGCTTCACATAGGTCTTAAGTATTTATTTGAATGTGGGTTTGACCACTGTCCCTGCTGTGGTGCAGCTCAGTGAAGTGATGAGCATAGAGCTTTCCTATCCTTGAGTGTTTTCCTTCATTTTTGTTATGGGAAGAAGCCCCGTAATATAGTATAGTTTTTTTCCCTGAGAAAACTAGGATACAGATTGACAAAACTAGCAGTCTCAGTGAGAATTAAACAAGATACTCAAAATAAGTGATCTCTTGGGTGTCTGAGTAAATCACCACCTCCAGATCAGATTTTATTTATTTTGAGAACAAACTATTTCTTTGCTGGTAAATCCTGCAGTTTTGTCATGAATCCAATGAATTTTTCTCTGGTAAGGGACAACCCTGGAGACAGAAGTGGCCGTGTATCCCCAGGGCAGATACCACACGGGCAAAAGCATTCCAGCATTGCCTCTTCAGCAAGCTTCAGCCCTCATGTGAAAGGACGGGATCTGCAGGTCACATGGAGATTAGTCCCTGAGTCCTTCAGCCCTGCCTGCTAAAACTGCAAAGGAGAAATCCAGCTGTGATGGCATCTTCTGGCTCCCAATTTCCCAAGCACTTGCACACACATCTGGGCCAAGCTCCATTTCAGAACCCCAAATAACACAATGCACCTCCCATAGGGACAGAATGAGATAGGATCATTCATTTATTTCAGACCACCTGTGGTTACCAAGCATGAGGGAAAACCCCTCCAGTCACTTAGGTATGCCTCTCTGGGGATATGGGAATTAGATCTGGACTGAGAACTGAGAGAAGCTTCTACTACAAGTGCCCATGGCACAATGGAATGTGACCTTGCATGGGTTTTGGAATCTGCACACCTGAGTAAACACTGCATCCTGACAACTCTCAGATGCACAGCTAATTTGCCTGTGCAAGGCACCATGCTTGAGTGGCCATTAGAACTTGAAATACCTGAGCTAGCTTGCTTAGAGTTATTTGAGAATCTCCTCCCCAGTGTTGGGCAGGCAGGGTCTGTTCTGCATTCTGCCTGGAGAAGGAGATGAAGTCAGTTCTAGGTGTAATACCCTCTTAGTGATGTCAAAAACAACAACACAGAAACAAGTTGTACACTTTTGCTGTCTTCTGCTTTGCTGCCTTTCACATGTCATTTGTCATCTTAGAGTGTCACTTCTTTGATGTAGGGACAACAGTTTTGTGTGTGCACAGTGTCTAGCATAAAGGTGTTTCCACCCTATGTGAAGCATTTTTTGTGCAGCTGCAATGGCACAATGGCAAGAAAAGGTAAAATTCTCAGAAAATCTCCACCAAAGAACAGCAGCCAGAGAAGAGCATTAAGTGTTAGTTCCTGTGCTTTACCAAAGATAATCTAGCCAAGACATGGGTTCTTTGCCATGGAAACTATACCCAAAGACTCGAGAAGGAGGACAAATTCATGTGCTTCCAGTATGAGACCAGCACAGAGCCTCAATATATGAGGTGGCCGTGCCTGCCTTTCTTGGCATCACCAAGTCAAGTCTAAAATGTCATGCTCCAACTAGTTTGTTTCTTCTTTCCTTTTTCAAACTTCACTGTATAGAGTCAAAACCACTGGTCACACTTTCCAAATTGCTGGAAGTCCAAGACTGGTTGGTCTATATGATTGATCCTGCCCAGTCTTTCTACATCTGAACCCTTTCTCCCACAGACTGGGGCAGGAAGGAGTGAGAGGGAGCGCTGTTAGTGGTGCTAGATGTTGGCATCAGCAGGTGAAAATCCATCCCATTCCACAATTCAGAGAAGATGGATGAGGAGGTCTGTCTCTCCATCCATCCAGTTCTATCTGATACTCCTGCTTCTCTCAGCAATTCAAACCTCTCCTACCTCTGAGTCCCAGGATTTCTTCTGACTCATCTTCCTCTTTCAGACCATGTATCTCAATTATCTCCTTCCAGCACACTGCATTCCTATTACCACCTTCCCTTGTCATGCTGTGGCCAAGTCCTGGGTCCTCTCTTGCCTAATGTTTCCTTCTGGCCAGCTGTGCTTTCCAGCTGTCACAGACTTTTCCAGCCCCAAATGTCTCTCCATTTCCACCATGCAGAGATGCTTTCCTCCACATCTGAGTTGGTTTATTCCCAGACACAACCCATCCCTTCAGTTTCTGCAGAAGAATAAAAGTCCTCCCTGGTCCTGGTGCCTTTATATTGTCACAATGCTCTTTCTCACAGTCTTGCTTTGCTCTGAATGCTTTCCCCCTCACTGTTCCTGTAAATGTGGGCCAAGCTGTAATGATGCAGCACACAGAAAAACACCTTTCTCCTGTGATCTTAGACAGCCCCTGGAATTAATTCCTGGAAAGTCATTCTTGTCCTTTCTGAGTTATGCTTTCCTGTGAACAGATGGACAAAGTGATGGATGAAGAGGGGAAGAACGGAACAATGATTGAGAAAGAGTTGTGCAATGATTAGGTGCTCACCCAAAATTTAGAAAAATTGTCAGTCCCATGCATTTTTCTGTGCTGTCCTGCTGTTTGCATTGCAGTTCACTCAGCAGAGTAGACATATTATTTTCTCTTTTGCTCCCTTTCCCAACAGCAAAGCAGCTGCACTGCTCTGCTCTGCTCTTGGCAGTTGTTCCCTTTGAGGCTATTGAGTACAGTTCCAATGGAATCCTCAGCTAAAGGACACTGTGCAATGTTGAGCTCCAATTATCTCCAGCAGCAAGCCTGTTCACAGCTGCTGTGTTGCCCCAAACGCTTGCATTTCATGAGAGACCCTATCATCCTCCCAGGCTTCCTCCCAAATTCTCCTAATGAACTTTTTCTGTGTATTTGCTCTTCCTTGAAAGAAATACATGGCTCCTACTTTTGGAGACACATGGGCAGCAGGAAAGATTAAAACAACTCCATGTTTGGAAGTCTTTGAGGTCTAGTCCATTGTCCGATTCCCCCCAAGCCTGGAAGATATGAAGGAACCGAAGCCTGGTTATTTTTTAGGGAGCAGCTACATGTCTCCACTTCTGTTATTTCACAGGTCAACTTACAATTTCTCTCTGTGCTGCATACACTGAGATCATAGGGCTCCAGGCAGGCATTTTGAGGAATATCTGGGACAGAAGCTTCTACACCAAACTGTAGCATCCCCCATACCAAAAGCATGCACTGCAGTAGTGCTTGGAAGTAATTGGAGGAGAAAGGAGCCTGGAGATAACTATTCCTGGACCTTTCCTCACTCCTGCCCAACTGCATTTCCACAGTGCAGTGGGGATCTCAGTCTCTCACTCAATTGTTTCCACTGGACACTGGCCCCTCTTGCTGTTCCCAAAATAAACTAAAACAGCTCTTCACCCTGCTTAAAATGTTCCTACTGTCTGTGACCAATTAGGAATTCCCAAACACAGGGAAACCATCCATCCTGTGGTTGTGAAATTCAGTAAAACTTCATAGTGGCTCCAACCCATTCCCTGTACTTTTTGTCTCTGAATATTTGATTTCCATCCCCCTCCCCCCTGCCTTCAGGCAGGATGACATTCTTTTCTGCTCAAGTCCTTTCAGTCCTTTCAGATCTTGAAGCTCCCCAATTACAACCACTTTTCTTGCGATGGTGACACCTTAAGAGACAACAGCAGCTGCCTATAAAGGGCCTCTGCCATCTGTTTCCTCTGCCACTTCTTTGAGACAGCTCTAGTTATATACAGAAAAATATTTATCACAGTTCATTCACTCCTCACTCAAAAATGAGCGAGAGAAAAATGCCTTATTTCATGGTTCTGCCACTGCCCTTCAAAAATCCATGACCCTCAGCCTAAGGAAAAGGACAATGCTTGAATCTAAAACAAAGCAGCAGAAATTCCTGAAGGTTGGTCCCTTGAGACCCTGTACCCTGAAGGCAATTCTGGGGGGCATCTACATTTGGGAATGGCTCCTCATGGCTGCCTGAAAGGCAAAAGTCAGAATCAAACCACTTCATCTTGAGTGCCAATCTTTCATACCAATCATATCTGAAAGGAGATCCACGTGTGCACATGTGCACACATGCACATTTGAACAGACTTAGTTGTGAATCCTTTTCCACCACTTCTCCAAAGAGGCTGGATGGGATGGGATCGAGTCCTCCTCCTACCCAGGAGGACTTTGGGCTAGAAATGTAAAGGGAAGAGGGGAAACATCATCAAGGGTTAGGACTGTGGGAGAAAAATCCACACATGAGAGATGATGTGGAAAAAAGGGAAAAGATGAAGAAACAGCGAATTCTGAAGAATGATGAAGAGAATGAAGAAAACTGAAAACCAAAGGTGAAGAAAAATGAAAACCAAAGGTGAAAAAAAAATTGAACTAAGAAAGAAAAATATTATGCAACATCCTCAGGAAGAGATGAAGCTTCAGGAACAGGTTCTCAGAAATTTACTGTTTACAATGGACAGGTCACAGTAAGGTTGCAGAAGTCAGCAAATAGGGTTGGATGAAAAGTCGCTTGATTCACAGTGATCTGTGATACTGAATGAACACAACCATAAACTTGGGAAATATTCAGTGTTCAAGCATTATCCATCTCACTGCAGCTACTTTGGTGATATAAACAAGACCTGAAGAAAGAGAGAAGTTCCCTGAGTGATAGCAAATTTAAGAATGAAATGTTGTTATGAAGGAGTGGGAGGAGAAAAATAAAACCAGCACTAAAAAAAAATATCATGTTCAGAAGGAGAATGAAAACTGAGAAATAGGAAGAGAAAAATCAGAAAGGGATAGAAAATCCAAGGAACGGAGGTGGATAGTGTTATTCTTTATTTGACAGAATGTATTCTTTATACAACAAGCTAAATCAGAAATTTATAGGTGTTTGCTTCTAGCAAAAACACACATCAGAAAAATCCCTACCCATGAATAGGATGACATTGCATTCTCAAGTTTTTGTATACCATCCTCATTTTCTGTTTTTCACAGCTATAAGATAGGAGTATATGCTCTGGGGGAATAGGAAATGCAGCATAAAGTCCATATGCTTCTCTGGGGAGTTATAGATTTGACAGGAAGCTAGCATAAATACTTTAGTCGCCTGTGCCACTGAAACAGAAGTGGATTTCACCTGTCCTGCAGGGCTTGATATGAAAACTCTGATTGAGTAGCTTGGAATTTTATGGGAGAGCTTTTCTGTAACACAAGGAGAATAAGCAGGTCTGGGAGACAGAAAGCTGTCAATAAAAAGGGGAGATTCACATAAAGATAGAAATGCAGAAAGAAGAGAAAGAGAAATGTGAATGCCAGCAAGTTCATGATCACCTCTGCCATTTTACACACTCACCCATCCAAGGTGAGGAATGTGTATGAGAATTTTTGCCCCACAGGAAGAGCAGCCAAATCGAATTTTCCTAATGAGGGTGAAAGATGATGTTAAAGAAGGAACTGCTGGACTTGGTGAACAGCTGGCATAAGTAAACGCAGAATCTCATTACCTTTGGGGCTGTCTCACCCACTCACACTAGAAGTGAATTTAGCCCCTGGTTGGTTGGGTACGTCACTGGCGGAGCGGGGACACGCGGTGACCTTGGGGGCATGGATGCTGGAAGCACGCACAGCCCTTCCTCAGCCTCGCTCTCCCCTTGCCTACACGGGCAGCGTAAGCAGTGTGGCTCCGTCCGAGTCCCCGAGGTCACATCAGAGCAACGAGGGGAGAATTGGCCTCCATCTCTTGTGCACAGAAACACTACAGTGCTGTACGTCATTGCATGCCAGTGCAGTCATCATTTCCACAGATACAAGAGGAAAGAGACACCCTTGTTTCTAATTTTGTTGTGATAGCATCAAAGAGACCCAAAGCCTATTGCTTTCTGGGAAGCAGGGACTTCAACAATAATAATTCTTTGCACATATATAGCACCTTCATTGCCAGCTACTTACTTTATACCCTGGGGTGTGAAGAAAAAGGACTCCACTTAATTCCATATGCTCTTAATTGCTCTCTATCCCAGATCTTTCCTAGCAAAATATGATAGAAATACCTAAACTTATTGTTAATTTGTCAAATTAGGGCAGTCATTGACACCAGCAGAAATGCAGGCCTAGTTTGCATCTTACATTGCAACTGCACAGCATAGCATCTAGAAACAAAAGAAATGCCAGACTAAGTAAATCTGAGCTCTGTTTAATCCCTGACAAATGTTTCAGGGAAGAGGCAAGAACCACATGGCAGTCAGATAGGGGATAGACTGCCCTTGTGAAATGTTATCCTAGTTTTTTATGGCGACTGGCTTAATTGCTGAATTACAAAACACCCAAAATGCTGTTCACATCCATTAGGAGGACGCTTAATTTTTGTGAACTCTGTCGTAAATGCCCACTTGCTTGCTAAATGTTGTTAAAATCTTGGCCGTGAGAGCTCCAGTGGCAGTGAGCTCCACAGCCCTGATATGCATCAAATGAGAAAGCTTTAACTGGGTCTCCTGTGACTCATGTCAGGTCCTCTTGTCTGTGTGTTACAAAATGGGGAAATCAAGAGCTACTGATCCACCTTCTCTAGTCCATTCATTATTCAACACAATCCAATCACTTTCCCTCTCGTTTACCTCTTTTTCCAGGCAAACATGCCTAGCCTTCATACACAACCTTCCTACACTTCCTTGTCCCTGTCCCCCTTTTATGAACCCTATTCTGACTTTGCAACATCCCACCCTTGAATAACCTTTGCTTCTGCACTCTTGCTGTCCCCTTTGCTTCACTCCTTATGCTTGGGGACTTGCTGGTGGTGGGGGGTTTTCTGTCTGCAGCCATGTGCTGCATTAGACCATTAACAGCAATGTCCCCGTTTCTGGCACCCAGTGAGTCACCACGGTTCATGTAGAGCCCTGCATGGCACACAGTCCCCCTTTTCTCACCAGCCAGTGATACCCTCTGCCCCTCCTCACGTAGGTTCATTCAGACAACCATGGGGCTTGGAGCCCCCAGCCCCATTCACCTCCCCACCTTAGGTATTCCTGAGAATCCCAGAGAAAATCATTCCCCTGAAAACAGTTCGAAAAGGACGACTGCTTGCTGAGACTCTTCTCCCTGACAACCAGAGATCCTTCACTGTAGTGCACAACAACTGCCCCAGGGTTATGGCTTGAGAGACCCTTATTTTCCATTTGGATCCTGGCCTGATCCATGTCTGAGGGTTGCCAGGGAGGGCATTTAGGGCTGCCATGAGCTCCTTCCAGCCCAGTTGCTGGCTGCACGCAGATGAGCCAGCTCATCAGCTGAGCTGCCAGTGAGCCCTCCGGCCATGGGAGGTTGGAGGCAGCAAAGTGGAGGGAGCTTGGACTGACCACAGGCAGTGAGCAATGAAGGGAGCAGAGGGAGGGGCTCGGGTTTCAGCCCCCTCAGAGGTAGCTGGGCTGCGAGTAAGAGGAGACAGTGACAGCAACCGGTGTCATACACTGCTTTGAGGAGGGGGCACTGGCTGGAGAAAGGAGGAGGGGGACAGCCAGAAAGAGGATGGAAAAGTGTTTATTTAGAGTGCACAGGCAGCACAGTTCCAAAAGAATGGGGTCCTTTAGCTGGAGGGAATGACTATATGAAAGACAGGGGGAAATGATGGCAGGGAGAAGAGGAAAGAGGATAGAGAAATGCGACAGCAGCAGCAAAGGGGACAGAGAGGAGCAAGGACAAGATAAAATAACAGAGGATAGGATAATATAAGATAGGATAATATAACAGAGCAAGGGGGATGGGCCTCAGAGAACTTGGAGGCAAACAGGGAGAAATAATGAAGAAGATGCTTTTGAGAGAAAGCACAGAAGAGACATAAAGATGAAAGGGAAAAATAAAGAGGAAAAACAGGGGAGGGAAATGAGAACAAATTA
Source organism: Melospiza melodia melodia (assembly GCF_035770615.1). Classification (NCBI taxonomy): domain Eukaryota; kingdom Metazoa; phylum Chordata; class Aves; order Passeriformes; family Passerellidae; genus Melospiza; species Melospiza melodia. The sequence continues at coordinate 53,207,626 of NC_086197.1, forward strand.
AAATGGAGATGGATAGAATGAGTCAAAGATGGAGGGTGAGGAAAAGCTGGGGTTATATAGAGAAGGGAAAAATAACTTTTAGGTGTATTGTATTTACACTGCGTTCTGCATATGCCTAAGCAGAGGCTGCCTAACTGGGTGGCTGCTGCCTTGGATTGGGGGCTGAGCAGGGAGGACATAAAGCAGGAACCCTGCTGTAAGCCATTCCTCTGGCAGCAGCCCCCTTCTCTCCTTGAGAGCCCCCTGCAAGGGGGAAGGTTTCGTGCCCGTGAAAGGAAGGCAGCAGCACATCCCCTGACAACGAGTGCGATATGGAAGGGAGAAGCAGCGCAGAATGGAGCAGCGAGGGCTCCCCCTGGGATAAACCGGGTATGCTTGATTGGGAATCTGCTCTTAAAACAGGGGCAGGGGGCAGAGCCATCTGAGAGCCTGAAATGTTCCCTGCTCCCCCCGGCAACCGCCTCGCTACTGCTTTTAAATTAAATAAATATGGAGATTCTGCTGTCAAACCTCAGTGGTTCTCCTCCCCCAAAACTCTTGCTTAGATCATACCAAACCGCAACCAAGTGAGACGGGGGCTCAGAGGGCTGCATGGGGAAAGGGATGGGTTAAAAGTGAAACGTTAGATAGGAATAGCTCCTGGTCTCCCTGGCAAAGAGACATTTGTTCTATCTCTGTGTAATTTCTTTATACATTACTGCTGCCACACTGAATCTCCATGTCCCTCCCACTGCATTTCACTCTCACTCTTTTCAGCAAGGCAATTTCTGGTGCATTTCAGGACAGTATTAACCCATTCCTCTTTCTCTGTCAGCAGGAAGATTCATAATTTAAAAGCAATTTAGAAGTCTGTTCTAGCAACTCACTAGTGAGGAACAGCATTTCTTTGTCAGATCTTACAAAGGAGCTGAGCTTGCAGGTCTCAACCCCTCACATCCTTGTCTTCTCTGTGACTTCAGTCAGGTGTGAATTTAAGCTGAGAGGAGAACCAAACCCACCCAAGTCTGGGATCCTGAGTAATTCTTCCTCACCATCTGCCACCCCACTTTTTAAAATCCTTTATCTTCTTCTTCACCCAAGGCCTGTCCAGCTTTGAATCCTTTTTTCCCCGTCAGATGTAATGCCAACAACAATCAGCTCTGTGCCTGGTCATTTCCTTCTGCTGCATCTCTCGGCTGGGCTAGGATGCTCCTGGTCCTGAACTGTGAACACATGGAGACCCTGATTTAATCTACTGCTACACACACTGAATTTTCAGATAAGGCCCTGGATTAGGTCAGCAAGGATGAAAGGAAACGACCCTTTGTAGATTTATGGATCCTCGGAAGTAGGACGGCAGGCAATTCTGAGAGCAAAACTAGGGACATTGACAGGAAACAACAGCTGAAAGAAATAAAATCATGAAAGGTAAGAAGGAAAACAGGGAAAAAACCTGCATATAAAATGGATATGAAAGGAAAGAGGTGCACCAGGAACAAACAGCAGTGGGAGAAGGCAGTGAGAGGAAGCGACGCAGTGCCAGAATCGTCTGGCAGAAGCTTGTCCACTGCCTATGCCCTGCCTCACTTTGCTGTCAGCTCTTCATTTTTGCAAACACTGGATCTGCACTTAGCTCTCATGCACTGTTCAGATATAACAAGCTGGAAAGGGAACAGATCAGCTCATTAATTCTCCTTGGGAAGGGTCTCTAGGCAGGAATTATTTTCTCCACCAACATCCATTCAATTACTTGCCTTCACACCAGTCAGATCTACAGGGATGTCTAACCCCATGTGCATCACTCATGCCTGCCTGCCCTGGACTCTTCTCTCCCGCCTTCTCAGTACAAAAGCCTCCCAGACCTATCCGTTTCTTAATAATAATGACAACATGACAAAACCAATAACCTACAGATATGAAATACATTTCATTTGCTTGCTTCATAAGACCCTGATAAGGCACCGTCTCTCACTTTTTGAGATCCTGTAGGAGATCTACAGGAATTAATGAAAGAATTAGACAGGGCATCACTCATAATAAAAAGCGGTTTTAAACATTCAGTGCCAAGAAGGAATTAGGCTGGAATATCCGCAGCCATTTCGAAGTTGCAAGGGGTGCAGCATCCATGTGGGGCATGAGCTTGCAGATCTCAATTGTTCAGTGCTTGTGTGTGTTTTGTGTCTATACAGCTAAAGGGTGGAGAAAAACCATTTTTCTTGAAGGGCAGAGACTTTTGAATGGCCCAGAGACACATTTGGACAACCCCAAAGTCTAAGAGAGAATCATTGGAGGAAGATTAGGGAAAAAAATCAGAAGCACGATCTGCAGTAATGTGAATAACACCACCTGTCTGCTTGAGTCCCACCATGGAGCAGGTGCTCACTGTAGGACACAAGAAAGGGGGGAAAGAAATCCCAATAGAGGAGGAACTTCCCAAATTGCACTCTTCTTTGAAGTAATACAAAGATCTGAAAGTGCTGACTGAAAGTCCATTGTAGGGAACAGAATGACTAAAGAGAGGGAAACCCAAAAATTGAAAGCCTGGGAATGAAATTCTCCAAGACGAGCTTGCAATTCTGACAACAATGTATCTGTGCATAGAACCCAAGATAAGTACTCACATCCATTTTTGCTATGGGATCTCTTGGCCAAGAAGAGAAAAGACAATTTAGTATGATAACTTGAACATGAGGTGTCCACCATCTCTGACAGCCTACAGTGTTGACTAATGCCAGCGTTCCTCCACGTTTCCAGAAATGAAGGCAACATTATCAGAGGCTTCCTACCAGTAGCAGATGGCAGTCTGAACTCCTCCTTTGATTATTTTCTTGTTACAAAGCCTCCTGCCCTCCTCTTCACTACCTCGCTCACCCTACAGACCTGCCCTGACATCTACCCCAGGGAGAAGAGTGCCTGCCCCACATCCTTTATCGTGTGCCTCTGCCACACCATGGGGAGGCTGTGCACAGACCAAGGTTTTTGCCCTTTTTATAGCCTCCTGAGACGAAGCTCTTTTCTCCATAAAGCTACCCACTCTATGTATCATGGGGGAAAGGTGCCTTTGCTGCATCCTTCTCTCTCCTGTTCACCAGCAGGAAGCTTTCACCAGGGAGAGGAAATCAACCAGGGACACAGTTCTGATTCTTTATGACAAGAAAGAAGATACCCCCATGACTAAGTTGATCAGACATGACAGTAAGAGCCCTGCCATCCAAGGGCTGGTGGGGATATTTGGCTGTGCTGTCCTGGGACCAAGGGAGTGCCAGCCACCACCCCATGCAGGCTGTGGGGCTGCAGGAAGCCAAGCAGAGGCATCCCAGCAGTGCCAGTGCCAAACCTAGGCTGTGCCACCTCACGAGGCAAATCCATGCTCAGGCCCTGCTCAGCGCGTGCCCATGGGGATGGTTTTGCCTTCTGCTGAGATGCTCTTGAAACCAAGTCTTTATCCAAGTTTTAGTGCAACCTGTGCCCTCAGGCATGGCACTCAGAACTGGGCTCAGCTCCCCTGTGGTGCATTGCACCCTCCTACCCCACTTGCTGCTGCTGCCCAGCATTGGGGGGGGCCCAGCCCGACCCTCACGGGTGTGGGGTGAGTGAGAGCACCCTGCCAAGGCCATGCAGGTTGTGCTCAGGCAGAATTTCATGCCGTTCATGCAGGGCTGTGAGGGTTTTAGCCCACTGGAGAGCATCAGCAGGGAGGGCAGGGAACCTGGGCTGGCAGCACAACATTGTGGGGGCTGGGGACACTTCAAAGCTTTTAATTGGAAGCATCCTGGCACATTCTTTTGCCATGCAAGCCACTTCTCAACAGTGCCTGTGGGGTCCTGTCAGATGTAAAGGAGAAGGAGCCCCGAGCTCCTCCAATCTGACAAACCTCACCCGCCCCTTCCTCCTCCCCCTCAGACCGCGTCCCTCTGGGTACGGCTCTGTGGGCAGATAGACATGATCTGAATTCACTGCCTCTCCTGGCTGGGGTCCTCATACCTTCTATCTCAGCCCCAGCCTCCCTCCACCCTCCAGCTTGGGGACACGGCTCAGGAAGGGAGTTCATCCCTGCAGCCTCTCTTCCCTGCATGGCTTTGCATTTGGGCTTTTTTTTTTTCCCTCTCTCTCATTAATTTTTAATTAAGGAGATGTCTCCTTCCCTGATTGTAATGAATATCTGTGTGAAAGGCTTTTCATTTTTTATTAATATGTACCTCTATGTATTTATCTATTTGCAGGAAATCTGTGCGTGTGTGTGAGCAAGTGTGTTTAAAACATCCCCCATTAATTTACTGCTATTGATTTTCTGGCGTGGATACAGCATATAGTATTCAGCATAGAGCTCCTCTGCAGGATATGTTAAAAGGCAGCAGTTTGGGTTGACAAAGGGCACTAAATGCAGTATGCGTCAAATAGACCATCGCTCAATGAAGTCACTTAGCTATTCAAAACATGTCCAGCCATCACTCAACCATTTGCACCAAGAACGGGGGGGAAATTCATGCTTCTTCCAGGACACAACCATTTCCAAACAGCAGCTTTAGCTTTCTTTGGTGAGAGACATCAAAACATACATAGTTTATTTTCCCCTTCCCCCTGCCTTCCATCTCCCAGTGCCGGGTTAAGAAAATAATTTCTGCGGTACCCACTTGCCGTTCTCTCCCGACAGGGAGCTCCAGGCACACCCAGCTCCAGTGGACACCGGCAGGCACCGATCTTATCCCTGCATGCCCATGAACCCCAGCAGCCCACTGTCCAGCTGGGAGCTGATTCACAAACAGGGCTTTCACAATGGGCTCTAATGTGCGCTCCTGTTCTCTCACTCTCTCCTCACTATGTGTGTAACACAAACCGTGCATTTACATCGCTTGCCCCTCTCCCTCCAGCACAGGCTGGAGACCACCTCCCCAGCCCACATGTACGCCAATAGCAGTACTCAGCAACACATATTTAAAAGCGAATCACTGGCCCCTCTTTTCTTTCCCTCTCCCTTTAGAAGGTCTGATTCCAGAAGTTGGCTGCAGTGGTGTCTCTTCTGTCATCAGACATGTCACTGAGTTGCTGTTCTGTTTCACCACATCAGGCTTCAGCTGATTTCTCCATTCAGAGACTTGTTTATTTTAAGCCTTTACTATAAACCATAAAAAAACCCCAAAACCCCCAAAACCAACGCCAAACAAAACCCACCTCCCAACAACAAACGAACTGGTGAAAAACCCCAGCCCCTAACCAAACCAATCAGCAGCAAACTAGACCCCTCTGCATCCAGCCCAGTGAGATGTGGTTGCCTACAGACATTACAAAATGCTCTGAACTCTGTTTGAGATGACTGGTATCATTCTGTATGAGACATTTTGGATATAGCACGGTTGCTTCCCTTTCTCTTTTTCCTTCCTAAAGTACACTAAATTGCATCCAAAGTGCTTTGCAATCACCTCCTCCCCACATTGCCCCTCACTCACAGTCTTGTCTTTGCAAATAAGCCTTGTGCAAAGAGAGCAATTATTTCACTCTCTGGTTGCAGTCGGAGCACGGCAATAACACAGCATTTTGGCATTGCTTACCCAGGCAATACAAACAAGCTGAAGACAGGCAGACTGCACAGTTGCTTTTTGAAAGGATCTCTTGGTGGTTTTGTAACACACACATTATTTTAGTTGGAGGGAGGAAGTGAATTTTTGGAGAAGGTGGGAGTGGGGAGGGTGGGAAAGAAGAAGGAGAAGGGAACAGAACAGTGAATGTTTTGCCTGTCTTCTTGCCTCTGTGCTCTGAGTAACTGAGCCCACCACTCTCAATCCACCGTGAAAAGAATGAAGTGAGAAAATGGTGGAATGTGGAGGGATTTATTGGGGGGAGGAGGGAGAAACGTGGGGTGGTGGGAGAGGAAGGGGTGGAAGGGGGGGGTGTGGAGGTCCAGAATCAAATACCTTCTAGGCAGCAGGTTCTCCATAATCCAGAATGGGTCATGACTTCCTCGTTCTTTTTGCTGGTTTCGTTCTCACTGACAGTTTTAGTCTTGCAAACCCCTCTGGAGTAAAGCCAGTAGTCGGTCCCCACAGCTATGGTCATCAGGCTGAAGGCAGCGAAAGCACCAACGGTGGTTAAAAGCATCTGAACACCTCTGTCAAAGAGCCCCATAATTCTTCATTATACAAATACCCAACCGCCTTCTGATTCTTGGGGTGTGTGTGTTTAATAAAATAAAAGAATAATAATTCCGACTAATAATATAATGGGTATAGAGAGAGAGAGATAGATATCAAAAAAGGGAGGTAAGAAAGCCCACGGAAAAGAGTGTAAATTAGAAAGACCACACGGGAAGAGGCTTGCCTTTTAAATCGGAAACGTTCTGGTTGAAATATAAAAAAAGGAAAAAGGAAAAAGAAAAAAAGAAGAGAGAAAAGAACCAAGAAAAACCAAACAAATAAAGAGAGAACCCCCCCCAAAATGAGACGCCTTAATCCCTTTTTCTAAAATTCTGGTCTCCAGTTTCCATATGTAATGGCTAATTTGGAGATGGCTTCCACAGTGAACAGGGGAGCAGCAGCAGCATCCTCAACACAATCTCTCATTATCTGGACCTAGACAGTTAGAGACTGTAAGAGCAGAGATGCAACCTTCAGTCTTCTTGCTTAGCTCTGCAGCCTGCGCCATGAAAATCCTTTTCCTTCTCAGTTATCTTCCTTGGGTTTTTATTTTTTTTTTTTTCCCGGCAGCGGCAGTCGCTCCAATCCTCTCTCACTTTTTCTTTCTTGCTTCTCCTTCCTTTTGCTCGCTCCTACCACCAAGCCAGAGTGCCCAGTATACTGTAAGCCCTTGATTTCAGCTGAACAGGTGCCGAGGTCTTGCCTCCCATGGCTTTTCCGCACAGCCGCGGCGCTCGCTCCCGGCGGAGGTGGGCGAGGAGAGAGGGGGGCTCCTGGAAGGGGGGGTTGGGGAGGGGGAGGAGGGGGACAGGCGCGGCGCCCCTCCCGGGCGGGGGTCGCAGAGCGGAGCCCGGCTGCGGCGCCCCCTGCCCCGCGGCGGCCCCCGGCGACTCCCGGGCCCCGCTACTGCATCAAGCCGGCGGCGGCGGCGGCGTTGGCGGCGCGGCGCTGGACGGCTCCCCCGCGGCAGCGGCAGCGGCGGCGGCGGCGGTGTCGGTGTCGGCGCTGGCCGGCGGTGCTGCAGGACAGCTCCCCGGGCGGCGGGGCGGGCGGAGCGCTCCCGGGCCGCCGGTGCTGCAGGACAGCTCCCCGGGCGGCGGTGCGGGCGGAGCGCTCCGCGGCCCGCGGTGCTGAAGGACAGCTCCCTGCCCGCGCCGCCCGCCCTGCCCGCGCCGCCCGCGCCCCAGCATCCGCGGGCGGCAGCCTCCCTCCTCCTCCGCCCCGCTCCGCTCTGCGCGGGCAGGCACAGGCAGCAGGCAGGCAGCGAGGGGCGGGGGGGCAGCCTGCCCCCGCCCTGCGCCTCGCCCGCCGCTGCCGGCTCCGGCAAGGGTCGCTTCCCCGCGGCCGCCGCGGAGCCCAGGGGAAGGCGGCGCTGGGTCTCTCCCTCGGCGATCGCCTTTCCCCCCCACCGCCGCCCCCCAGCTCAGCCTCCTTCGCGTCCCCGCCGTAGGTACCCGGAGCTGCGAGTGCGACCCGCACACCGCAGTTAGACCCGCACAAAACTTCAGTCAGCCGTTTCTCTCCCCGGGAGGCAGGTGAAATGTAAGGTGGAAGGGTAATTTAAAAATAAGCATGTATTTCTGCTCTTATTGCTGTTGTTATGATTTTTAAGTGCTTGCTCTTCACTCTTCTCGGGTTTGCTGCAAGTTGCATATGTCTTGGTGTTGCTCGTTTTCCGTCCCTCTGCCTCCCCCTGACCAGCATTGTGTCAATCCCCGTGTTCTTACTTTGTCTTTGGGGATTTCACTGAAATCCCAATGCCTGCTCCAAGAAGCAGACATTTTGGGAAGATTCTTCATGAGAAAGGACGATTTATGATAATTAGTATCATTTTGTTAAGGAAAGACACCACCAAAATTGAATACCTCCACCCCCTCAACCTTGGGAAAGCAATCCACCTTTCACATCCTCATTTTACACAGAAAGACGCATGAGCTGAATGGATGCAGACTGAAATCTATCACTGCTTAAGTTTTCTGTGTCAGACACAACCCGATAGTACAGGGAACACATACAAAATTGTGCAATACTGACATCTAAGTATGTCATAATCCTCTCTCTCTTCCTCAGCAGTATCATTACACCAGGTTAATTACATTAGTCACCTCCTGGTTCTATACATGTAGCTGCTCATTAATGCAACAATCATGAAGAAAAGAAATAATCTAATTCTTGATGCAACCGATTTTGTTTCTCTCTGATCAGATTCATTGTTCAGTGAAAAATTAGACCAGGAGATCTGCTTGAGGTTCACTGCTGCTCTATGCGGGGGAGCAGTGCTGGGGGAAGGGGGTGCTGGGAAGTTGAACCAGTTGGAGAGCTTCAGCCATGCTGCAATTTCATAACTCCAGTTACCTCTTCTCCCTACTCCCTCTCTGGGTGCAGACTGGGACAGGCCTTCCAGGGCAATCTGGCCCAGGAGTCATGGACATTAAGGGCTCTATAGCAAGCAGTCAGGGGGCCACTGGCTGCCCTACAGACCCGGGGTCATTTCCCCCATTTGGAGGGCACAATCCAGGCTGCCCTCACAGCTGAGACTGAGGTAGAGGTGTTTACCAGCAAGCAGTCATGGTGTCCAGCATCAACTATATACAAATCACCACCAACAGGCAGAAGAGGCCCCAGGGAAGGCAGAAAAAGGGAGAGGTCATAGAAGACAGTGCATGTTGAGATCACTGAAATCTTCTTTGTGGACAAGCATAGTACCTAGTTCATCTGGAGGAATCCTAGCCTTGCCCTCTGCCATTGGAGCTGGGGGGGCTCTTTCTGTACCCTGGAGCTGCTGAACAGCTAGGGATGAACAAGGGGGCATGCTGTACTCTGCATTTTTAGTACTCTGAGTACAGCCTGCTGCAAGAATGTGGAGGATGGTAGTTTGTGGGCAGGCTCTCTGAACTGTTGTCCTTGGTGCAAAGGAATTTCGGAGGCAGAGTCATGTGGAGAGCACCCCTAAGATGGTGGGAGATTATGGCTCTATAAGGGATGGCCTGTGCTGAGGAAGCTCCATGAGGCTCTTAGCTTGAAAGCTAGGGAAGATCACCCAAGAACCTCTCCTCCCCTTGTATATCTCCTGAAAGAGGGAAGGGGCCTTGAAGAGGAAGGCATGAGGGAAGAATAAATAATTCTTGGAGCTTTGAGCATTTTGTTTTTGTGTTAGTGGTTGTTCCTTCCCAACCCCACCTCAATATTTAAATCTTCTCATTCTTCAAAGAAAGATAGAAAGCCTGGCCAGGAGTCTGAAAGATTCTGAAGAAGAAAAATCTTCATTTGGCTATTCTTGCACTTAAATCCAGCAGGCACAAACATCTCATGTGTGGACAAGAAAACCACTCTGGAAATCTGGACCTCATACTTCCAAGGAAGGCTGGCTCTCAGTTACTCTGTACTCTCAAATACTGTATTACAGCAACAAGACAAGGCCATGTTCTCTCCAAAGAAATTGCCAGTGTAAGAAGGCCATGTTTGCAGGGTGGCAATTTCTATAATCTCTGGCTAACAGAAGTCAGACCTATGAGAGCTCAGTGCATCGCAGGATCAGAACTAAACATGGCTTCCTGCCTCACACTTCCCAATTTCCAGAAATAATTCTCTTCCTACTACCCCACTTAAATACTCCTAGACCATTCACAATAATCCCTCTACAGTTCTAAATGCCACAAGAGAAGAATGGAACAAAGGCAATGCAAATGCCAGACTGTCCTGTGTGACTGCTTGTGCTGTGGTTAGATGCTGTGCTGAGATTTCGTCTTTCCTACAAAGAATCATTAAAATTATAATACAAAACAAGAATACAGAATAAAATCACTGTGGCAGATTTTTACAACAGTCGCATCTTCTGAATAGCGCAACACAGAATGACATCTATAGAAGAGTAAGGAGAGAGAAATTAATAGTCTGGAGGAAATAGAGAGATTTTAAATTACATTTTAAATTACTTGAAATGAGAAGCTGATGAGACAGGGAGCCACAGGAAGTCTGCTTCCAATGGCAAACCAAGAGTGCTGCTATTTGTGGAGAGAAGGGGCAGTGCTGTAGGAAAAAAAGGGGCACGAGAAAGATGCAGGAAGCGAGATGAAGGGCACTAAGTCGGAAGCAACTCCATGGGATGGTAATGAGACTGAATAGTGTTTGTGGATTGAGTGCTGCAGCGGAGCTCTTTGGCACATAGGATAAAATCAAACAGCAATAGTGTATAAAAATTGGATCTAGGAATCTTCATCCTGGGGAGGCCATCTGAGAAGGAGCTGTTGTAATGAGCTGTAAAAGAGATAGAGTTGGTGCAGTTGCATTTGCAGGCAGAGCAGAGGTGTTAATAGGGAAATGCACCAGCAGAGGAGATGTTAGAAAAAACAAACTGGGGTTAGGGTGATGATCACAGAACTGGAAGCCAATGGGGCCGAGAAGAGAGAAATGAGATATGGCATATAAAGAGAATGAAAATATAATATATTCTACTGGGGAAGAAAAAAGTCACATATCTGTATTGTTAGAAAAGCAGATGGGGTGATCAGAGCAGTCATCACTGACATCCAAAGCAGAGGGTCTCAAAGCACTTAAGAAACATTATTCGCATCATATCTTCATACTGGTGCTTTTCTTAGCCCAGTTCAACAAACTAGAAAGCTATGGAAAGATTTGTGGGTTTTGCCAGAGACCTGCAGGTGAAGGAGCTAGAGATGGAGATGATAAACGTAGGGAGATAAATGCAGATGGAAAAAGCCTCCCTGGGCCTCTCTTCTTATCTTCAGGTTCATGTAACTTGAAGATCAACAACATAGTTTAAACATCAGACAATCAATACCACAGCAAAGTAATCTCTAGTGTAACCCTGTTACCAAAAATTAAAGAAGAAGGAAGATACAGGATATGGAGGTCTATCAATTTAAATGAGCAGATTTCCATGCAAAATGGGTGTGGGTTCTGCCCTAGGAGTGTCTTAAAAAAATCTTATGATAGGCAGGAGTGGACTCTGGTAGGCACCAAGTATGAGATTCTAATGCTGCCATACAGAAGTCCCTCAGTTTCTCACTTATGTCCTCTTCCAAGATAAATCTTGTACAAATGGTTCATTTAGCCTCACAACACTCCTACAAAATAACATGTTCATTAGTTTGCAGAGGCATTGGAAAATCCAGAATGTGTTCAAAAAGCACACCAAAGTGAAGGTGTTTGTGCTGATTTTAGTGGGATCTGGGTGCTGCTATGAATGAATTGGGTACCCCAAGATAAGTGTTTCAGATTTAGTCTTGAAGCTACAACTCCTGTGCTTTCCATCTGAGACTCCTTTTCCCCTTTTTCTTACACACCTTTTCTTCCATTGAGTGGTATATTTGAAGGTGGTTGGGAAACAAAGAGTGTCTTCTCATGAGCCCTGAGGGTTGATTTCTGCAAAAAAGGAATGCCTTCCTTCTCTACTCAGAAGAGATAGCTGGAGAAGACTGAGATACAGGATGAATTTTCTGCCATGATGAGTTGCTGCGATGTGAACTGTTTTGCCTCCCTTTCTCTTTCCATGCTATGCTAAGGTTTGTATGTACAGCAGCCTCCTAATCAATAGAAATAGAAAAAAAATCAATACCTGCAACCCATTAGCTCTAACAGAGGGCAGGCTGCTAACAAGTCATCCTAGTTGGAATTCTAGTATTTGGTAAAGCACTCTCAGTGAGCATATATGCATATGGATATATATATATATACACACACACACACAAACCGAATATGACTAGTGGAGAATATAAGTTGTGAGAACATTCCCCCTCCCACCAGCCTGTCTATCCCTGTGTATTTACATAAGTATGCTAAACTAAAGACACTCCTCTCCACTCAGATGCTGTGCCTCATACTTATCCTCCCCAGAACACACATTTTTCTACACTTAATCTATAATCCCAGCTACCTTCATGTTGGACTATCTTGAGTATAAATAAATACATGCCTCTACACTCCCTTACTCCTGCCTTAACCATATGCCATAGAAATCCAGCTTGAGATCCACTTATTCACAAGCATATAGTCATTGTTTTGCCTTTGCTGTATCCCTAGATCCTTAATGGAAATTCTCTTTTTAGTTCACATTCATATCCAAAGCCAGGCACAGACAGTTCCCACTGACATCTACATACATCCAACCCTCAAAGCATATTCCAGGTAACAAAAAGTTGGTGAAAATTTTTGGCACAGGTTTTGTAATCAGAATCTGCTCTAGGGCCTAAGTCACAGGGAAGAGTCTCCAGAATAGATCAGAGAGGCAATGGGACTCACTGCCCTTTGTGTCTGAAATATGGGCACCAATACCTATGTTACCCCCAGTAAAGCCTTTGTCCATTTATCTACTAACTGTAACTAGATTAGACCATCACTCCTGATTTGTCTCCCATAGAATGGGTGGTTTCTCCTGGTCAGAGGATCGGATTTCAGAAAGTCCAAAATCCAAATTAAAAGCAGTCATCATTTCTTGACAAACAGCTTTATGAAACTCCCCTGAGGTAATGTATATGGGCTGTGGTTTGGTTCTTAAAGGAAAAAAAAAAAAAGGCATGTAATCAGTTAATAAATCAAAAAAGAGAAAGGCCTTACTCTTTTCTAAAGGCTTTCAGAATCTTCTTGGAAGCATCAGTGCAATGATAAATGCTGAGGTAAAGGTGAGGCATACAGTGAGGATGGTCTGTGTTGACACTGATCGATATCCTGGGATATCAGTCTTCCTTTCAGTGTAAAGGGCACAGATGGGGACAGACAAGAGGATCTTGTGCAGCCGCATCTCTTCAGCATCATAATTTAAAGCCACAATCTGGCCCTAATTTGAGCTTTTGCCATCTAGACCTCTGCAGCCACAGAGGTATCACTGGGGCTTCCTCTATGGACAGACTTGGTCTCCTAGGTCTGGTGGTACTGACACAGACAGTACTGCAGGACAGATATGCAAACTTTCATCTTTAGGATACCCCAAGCTTTTCTTCTGTCAGATAGTTTAGGGTATCGAGGCAGGAATATTGGATATTTAACTTCTCTGATGCTCAGTTGGTATATCAGGGTTAAAAGGATTCTTGAAGGAACATCCCAAGAAAAGGAAGAGAAATGGTTAGTGTCTAGGATAGGCTATTTCATCCCTCTGAATTTTCAGTGGGACAAATCAAGAGCAGCACATATCACAGCACCTATTCAGGAGTTCAGTGAGTTGGCATTCTAAGAGAATTCAGAATCAGCATATCCCACTGATGCCAGAAACAGGCTACCAATTTTAATGTGAGAAGGATTTACTTCTGTAGTCCCACATAGTCAGGGAGGGATCCCATGAGGAGTAAAAGCACCTAAGACATTGTTTCTGAGCAAGTCAGCTGATACATCGTGACCACAGAGCTCTTGTATGAATTCCTAAGATTTGTTTTCACATTACCATTGTAATGGTTTAGGATCCCTCAAGTGAATTCCTATAGAGGAAGTAGGTTAAACACATCAGATTAAGCCAGTAAGATGCTAGACTGGAGCATTATGGTGATGCATAGAAGAGTATTCCATGGATAAAAATTGTCAAGAGGTGGTATTCTCTGCCTTGGGAATAAAGGCCTGCTTTAAAAAAGGAAGCAAAACACATAAGTCTATTTAGGCTTCTAACTCCATGTTTAGACAGTGAGGAACTGTCCTGATTTTCAGTTGTGCTAAGGAGTCAGCATCTCATGTCGAATTTAGAGGGGCTCTAAACACCTCTGAAAATCCAGATTTCTGTTTTGATGTTTTAATGTCATTTAACATAGTAGTTTTGATCTCATGAACCAACAAATTTCTTAACAGAAATTAAATCAAAAATTCCAAGGCCAAATAGTGGGTTCATCAGTATTTGACACTTTCAGTCATTCACTGCAGCTACTGACCACTTTTAAAATTTTCTGGGAATGATCAGAAAGCAGCACTCATTTATATGGTGGCAAATCATGGGAAGTGAGAAGCTTACTGCAGAGCAAAACAATTCCCAGCAGTGCACTTGGTTCATACAGCCCCACCAGACCACGCTCAGGGCCCTGATGATGCCTCTCTGTCACTATGTCTATGGGGTTTTCGGCAGCTGACCCCAGCAGAGGCTGACCAAACACTCCAGCCCATCCTCCAAGAGTGTGGAATTATGGCTCTCCTTTGTACTTCTCTAATTTATTTGCTCAGTTGTTGTGCTCTTTAACAGAGCGAGCTAGTCTGGCAGAGGACACAGGGAAGCATCTCTCAGCCATGCTCTGAGTCCATAGCAGAGACACGGGAACACACACAGGAGTAGGCAGTTCAGAGCAGGAGAAAGGCTGTTTTTTCCCTGGGTTACGGGGGCGGCTAGGAGATGAGCAATCCCCTACGCAGAGCTGGTCCTCCTCCCATGCTCATCACTACTGCATTCTCTGACAGGATCCTTTTCCTGTGTCTGTTAGATAAAACTATTCATTTGCCATCTTTCCACTAGCCAGTCTGAAATGACAAAACACTTCTCTATTTCACAGACCATTGGGATTCTTCTCTGCAACTGACCTATATTGGTTATAAGCTTCATTTGTTCTGGCCTGCACTCCTCTCTCTTCTCCCACATGGAGCACATGCACTGCTCCTCCCCCTCAAACAAACACCTTTACACATCCAAGGACATTGTAAAAATAAAATTATCACAACCTGGCCCTCCGGGAACCTCGGTTTTACAGTTTGTCCCACTCTGATGCCAACAGAATTCACAACCCAGTTCAAGAGAGACAGACAGTGAGTGAGAGAAAGCAGGCAGACAGGCACAGACACAAGGAGATGGAGGAATCGGGGAGAGAGAAAAGGAGCAGAAGGAAAGAAACAGGGCTCCTAGTTCAGAACACAATGGAGAAAGGGGGATGGAGTTATAGGGACAATAAAAAACTTAAAATTATAGAAAATTGAAGGAGAAGAAAAATAAGTAGATAGGAAAAAAAAGCAGAGGAAAGTACAGAAGAAAACAAATGGTCAAAGGGAAGAAGGGGATGTCAAGTCAGGCAGCAAAGTAAACTGGTGTCTGTGAAACAAGACAGAAGAAATAAGAAGGTGCTTGTGAATCTGGGCACTGCTTTTTCATGTCTCCTGTTATGAGTACACTGTGAGGAAAAGGGCAAGAGGAAAGGGAAAGGAGGATAAATAAATACCTGAGCTGCCATCTTAAACAGTTTCTAATAGTCAAGCAGATATTCTTGAAATAGGCAGACCACAGGTTGCAAACACTCAGGTACAAATTGCAGTTCAGCAGGTAGGAAACTGTCTGCACTAGCATAGTGGCATTTACATTTCTGGGTCCACTGGGTCTCTCTGTGCACTGGCAGCAAGCCCTGAATGCATAAAAATGCTTCTGTTTAGTACTGGGGAATAGTGCTCTGATGGCTGCCCTGCCATCTCTTTCAGGTTCCAAGAAGAAAACCTCAGCCCCAAACAAACGAATGCAGTCTCCCTTCTTTTCGTACAAATCCCTTCCTCCTCACTGCCTGATGCCAGCTTGTTTGCATTCCAAGGGTTGATCTCTATCTAGCATTGTTCTTTTGTTGCTCTGCTTTCACTCTCCTCTTTCCTTATGGCTCCCCTTCCTCACTTCCATTCATTCAGCTCACCCTTACACAGGCCTGTATAAACACACACACACAGAATTTACCTCTGCAGTTATCCACTTATCTATGAGTGTAGTACCTGGCTGGCACACATCTCTCTCCCACAGACAATCCATTGATTTCCACACCACAACCCTGCCAAATCTGCCTGTCTTTCCCTCCTTCACAGCCTTTCTCTTGCTGCCCCCAGCCACTCGGTTTCTTTGTCTCTCCCTGCACAGCTCTGTATGTTTTTCCCTCTCTTCAATCCATTCTTCCTTCTTCCCAACTCTGCCCATCTGTCTGTCTGTCCCTCCTTCCCACAGTTCTCTCCAGCCAATACACATGTACCCCAGTGCCTCTCTCCCTTTCTCCCCCTGCCACATTTCATTTCTTTGTGTCTCCTACACACCCAAGCCCACACTTGCTCTCTCCCATACTGAGAGGAGGCAGCAGCAAAGAATTTGCTGCTGACCGCTGCATTGCTAGGAGGCAAACACATGGCTGGCCTTGTGCAGGCCAGTTTCTGCCTGAGTGCCCCAAGTCACATATCCCCAGCATCATCTCCAGCACTGGGAAAACAGATGGTAAAATAAATGAGCACAGTCTGATAAAAGGAGGAAAGGGTGCCTGCCTCGGATGATCCTCACCAGCACAGAGATACACATCCAGCATGGGCACAGCCCTCTCACTCCTATACCAGTCCAGCTTTGTGCCAGAACTAGCCAGCTGAACAGGGCACAAGATCTTCCCTAGCACCAGATGGAGAGGGGTAGGAGAGGGTGGTAGTAGATAGAATGACCAGTGGCTATTTTTCTGACCACAGCTTCTAATCCTGGAAAGCAAAGTACATGGGAGGAAGTAGGCAGTCTTAAGGTCACGGGGATGGCTGGTGTCATGGGAGGTGTAGCAGAATTGTGGGGACATATAAGACCTCCACATGCAGAGATAGGAGGAAAAACACAAAAGGCATGGGCAGGGAAAGGAATCAGGTATCAAAACAGCTGTGGACCAAGATGGCATTCAGGGATCACTTTTATCTCAGTGAAGACGGAAAGCCAACCTACTGGCAATCTTAGCTGTGAGGATCATCAAGAGCAATGACATACTCTGCTGAAGGGAAATAGCTCCACACCTCAAAAGGGACAGAAACCAGAGAGCAGGGTGTGCATTACTCTGCTTTTGCTCATACAAGAACCATCCTCCTGCTCTTATCCAGTTCCACAATACTGTCCAAGAATGTTCCTTTACCTCCTCTATTACCTCCCCAGGTACCTCCATCCAGTGACTTGTAGCATCCTTTCCTCTGCATTTACCTGTTAGAAGAAACCTATACTTGTTACCCTTTCCAAACCCACCAGAATTCCTTCCTAACATTTTCACATTCATTGCAGCCTCTCTTTGCTGACAACTGCACTGAAAAGCATTATCTTAACCCTGCAAGACATCTTTCCTAGATACTCTGTTCTTCTGTGCCTACAAGCTGATTTTATGCTTGATGCTTCAACTGTAACCTGAATCTCAACACTTTCAGTTTTACAGTCCTCAAACAGAAGCCACCCAACATCACAAAGTCCTATAACTGGCCCACAATGGCCACACATAACTGTTAGACTAAGAGAGAGCAATCCTTCACAGGAATAAAAATGAATTAGCAAAATCAGAGAAGGAAAACCAACACAGAAAATATTCCTTCCATCCCTTTTTCTGTATGAACTGATTGTGAAGTTTCTGTTGTGAGATATCAATGCTCAAGTAGTAGCAGGCATTTCTGTCGGGTCAGGTGGAGGTGCAGGTTCTCTTTCCCTTTCCTGAATGTATTCGTGATGCAGCATCACAATTAGGCATAAATGTATGTGTTGTTGTCCACTTTCCCCCTCCCCCTCACCAAAAAACAAAAAAAAAGGGTTTAAGCAGAAAGATCATGATAATTTTTGGCAAAGGAAAATAGAGATAGCGTATATAGCATTGGAATTATTTTGTGTTTTAAATGTGTTTATGAAGATGTGTGGGTACCAGTTGTAGATATCTATTTCCCTTCACTCAGAAATTCCCTCAGAAGAGCTGTACTCAAATATGAATTTCCAGCATCTCTTCACACTCTTCCACCTTGATAGTCTGATAGTGCCCTCAGCATACCTACTCTATTTTTTCTGGTCTCACCTAGGTGCGCTGTCTCCAGCCACTGCTGCTCACAGCATCACAGCTTGCTGTGCTTATCTCCCCCACACTATTCCTAGGTTTACCATTCTGGATCCTTGCTACTGCCCTTTCAAATTCCAGTGTCAACCCTGTCACACAGACTTTAACTCTTCCTGCCTTGCTCTAATGCAGGCCCTACATCTTAAACCTAAACTGATGGCTACCAGTAGCCTTCCTCATCATGGCTCTGAACCCCCTGTCTGCCCTTGGCCCTGAGAGCTTGGCCTGGAAAATCTCCTTTCAGTTATTTATTCTTATCACTTGCCCTTCCACCTGCAAGGTCATCCAGCTCTACCCTGTATCCTCATTTTCCCTCAGTGGCTCATGCAAAAATTACTTTCCCTCCCACTTTATTTCCATACAGCATTCTAAAAGACAGGAAAAGCCTCAGGTTTTCCCATTCCTAAATCCCACCCTCCCAATCTGCCTCAGCAAATCTTTTGGGCTCTTCATGAAGGAATACAGCCCTACATATTTCCTACATATTCCTGTTCCCCTAGTGCTCCTGCATTTTCCACTGTCTGGGTCACAGAAGTCAATTCTTCTGCCTTTATATCCTTTTCCTCACAGTCCCTAACTGGCAGCCCTCATATTGGCTATTTTTCTAGCACTTGTGCAGAAGGATCACAGGCTCCACATATCTCCAATTGATGTATATCTGGCTGGAGGGAAACTCATCAAACTGACCCCATCCCTGACCCCAGCTTGACATGTAGGTTCTGTCACATTTCCCTTTTAAACATTTCCAGATTAAATCTCAGAAAACAGGAAAGGGAGCAATTCTAAGCTTCTTTTGACAAACAACTCTAGGGGAGGAAATACGTGAAGCCATGACAGATAAATGAAAGACTTCCAAGAAGTAAAAAAACCCTACCAAAAATTCCAACCAAAACCCCAGGTTAGAAGGAGAACAGGCAGTGTCTGACAAAGTTACACTGCAGCAAGCTCTGAAGAGCCTAGATGAGGCTGCCAGGACTCTGTTAGTGGTCTCCTGCCAGGAAACTGAGCAACACTCCCATCTCTCAGGTGACTTCCACAGGGAGTCACAACAGCTAAAGAGCCCTGAAAAGACTCAAGACTGAGTCTAGCTCTCTTCTTCCTCCCTCCCCCAAGCATTGTTGTTCTGGGTCAACAGAGCCAAGGGCAACTGGCACATAAGACATTGTTCTCCAGGCAAAATGACAGCAGGAGGAGGAAATAGGACATGAGGAGTAGAGAGATGATGTGCCCCTAGGCCAAAAGGGGTGTTGTGGAGGCCAACATGGCCCTTGAAGTGCTCCTGCTCTGACTCCACCTTTGAGATGTCCCTCAGCCCTAGGTTCCACAGAGTACCATCTGCAAGATGGAAAAATTACTTGTTAAGAGCAAGCAGAGGTGGATACTGTCCACCAAGGAGCAGATATGAGATAGGAAAAGGACTGAGAATGCATGGGGAGAGAGGGGTCCCATCATGCAGGTGTCAATAATAGGGATGTCTTCCTGCCACCAGCAAATAATCTGACATGATGCTGCTGACTTTGTGTAGGCAGATGAGACCACAACTGCAAGCAACTGCCACCTGAACATGAGAGATACAGTAATTATTAAAAACAGAGCACAGCCTTGAGTTGCATAAGGACCCCCACAGATCTGCATAAGCAGCAGCAGAAAGCAGTTGCTGCCTCCAGAACAGAAATGCAGAGTTTTCCCTGCTGTCAGCACCTGCATCAGGCTCCCAGTTTCTCTTGAGATACAGCTCTTAATTGGGATAGATTGTACGTTTTCTGCCCAGCTCCCAGTTTAATTGCTAGTTTATGGCTTAGCCTGTTTTGTGCTTTCCACGCTACTTCTTTCCTCACTTAATCTAATAGAATTATAGAAAGTATTGCTGGGAGGACCTCAGAAGGCCACATAGTTTATCCTTCTGCCCCAAGGCAGTATTTCATTTTCAACAACATCATGTGTCTTTTGCTATCAGGTCAGATCGGTCCAAGATGTATAGTGGGTAAAGAAATGAAGCTTACCCAGGGGAGTCAATTGGCATAAAAGACTAAATCCAGCTCTTCAAGTCATTGAAGTTATATCAGAAATAACCCTGGATCCAAATGGTGTCATTTATCAGATCAGTCTTTTAAAAGATGTCCTTTCTTAAGTTTAAAGTCTTTAAAATGAACAAATCTCTAGAAGAAACTGTTTTGACAGCCCCATTTCAGTATACTTAATGCTTCATTATGAACAGCAGTGACCACTCCATTGTTAAGACTTAACAGATCTTATCACAGTGTGATCAGCTTTGAAACTCCTATTAATTCCCACAGTAAAACCTGATCTTTATGGAATTTTACATCCTGAATTTCACTCCACAGTAGACTATGTCTGGCAAGACAAAACAAAACCATTAAAGCATCTTTAATACGACAACTTTACACAAATGAATTTCCAGTAAAATTTCAGAATGTCAGACAGCTTCTTAAGGCTTTTTCTTCCAAGACAATTTGACTAAAAATTCCACTTTTGTTTCCTTTTGTCTATTAATCTAAGAAGAAATGTCTTGCAGCTTTGGGAATAGATAATGCAGAAATTAGAAGGATAAAAAAAAAATCAGCTGGTGATGTATCAAGCTAAGTAAAGCAGGGCACAAGTATAACAGAGATTCTGTGCAGACCCATGAGGACCAAAGGAAAGGTAAGAAGGAGGGACTCCAGGGAGGAAAGAAATGGTTTTGTCTAATCAAACAAGCAAGCAGGAAAATGGACTATGTATCTATTAAAACCAGTTAAAGGCCTGTTTGTTTCCTTCTCCTTCTTTTGAAATTTCAATCCTGGTTGAGCTGAGTCTCTTCTGTGTTGTAACACTCATGCTGAGCACCTGCAGCACTGCACAGCTGGACAAAGCAGGGGAGCTGTAAGAAGACAACAAGCTTCCTGGTCAGCAGACAGACTTTCTGTCTTCCTCCCACTGTTCTCCACAGCATCTGTAATTCAGACTGATGCTAAGCCTATAAGCAGCAAACACAAATCCTCGCTCTACAGATGTGACTGCCAGTAAACAGGTAGGAGAAACTTAATAACAGCTCCAGACTCTTACTCATCCTGCTGGTCCAGCTCACTTACTCACCACCCTGAACTCCTTCACATGGAGACAAAACTATTTCCCACTATCTTCCCATGTTTGGCTTCCATGTTTTTTACCCCCTCTTCACTCCTAGCCTCTACAACCAAGGTCACAATTAAGCCAGAAAAATAGCAACAACCACTACTTGCATCAGGCTGGTATTATACAGCACATTAGCCAGGAAGGACAATATATTACGCTGTTAAATAGATTTGAAAGGGATGAGATTGCTATTGTCAAACACACTATTTTGAAGGACATTAAACTGTGTCCACACTAGTGCTTGAAACAGTTCTGTAAAAAGCAAGTTGGACAACATGCTTTAGACATGACTTCTTTTCTAATTGTGGTTGTGGCCTGTGGAAGAGGAAAAGGGGCAGTGGGTGAATCCCTACTGTTAGCTAATTAGATCATACATTTCCTCTCTCAGGCAATACATCTTTCCCTGCATGGGCTGCATTTTTCTTCACTAACTTCTCAAAAGCAGCTTCCCTATAAATCACAAATCACCACTGCAAGCATTCCATTAATGAGCTCCTCCAGCCTCTGCATTTATTTTATAAACCAGCATTCACCAATCTTCATCTTACAGGTGCATTTAGAGTGTTTATTTGAAGTTATGGGAGGTCCTTCAGGTGCAGAGAGACAGACTCCCTGGTTAAAGATCGCACAGAATTCATTTTATTACCTATTCCCAAGGCATTCTTCCCCCTAGACACACCATGTCACAGGTGACATACACATCTGGTATGTTATTTTCAATATCAAAAAATACGTGTCTTGTTTTATGATCACATTGTCAATAGAACCAGAGGGAAATGAGATACCAAAGAAAAACAAACCTTCTTTAGTTCTTTAACTGGATCAGCACAGCATCCAAAATAGCTTTTATTCTTACTAGTCAGAGTAAGAATAAAAGGTGCAGATACCAGCATCTGCAAGGAAGAGTCTATAAGGCCTATGTAAATCAACAGAAAACACCCGGGATTAACAAGAAAACCCGTGCTAGATACAAATGCCAGTAATGCTAATCCGGTTCAAAAAGAGTGAGTCTTCCAGTTACCCTAAGTCCATACAGGTCTCCTTCCTTCTTTGGGGAAAGCAGGAGCTTTCCCAGCTTGTTCTGTCATTTCTGAGTTGGCTTTTAGCAAAAGAACCTCTTATTTTTACGTCTTTTAGATTCAGCTGCTACTCATCCTTTTTAACTGGTATTCATGCTCCCTAGTGAGTTCTCAGCATCAACACACTGTTGCCAGTGAAATGAGGCCACTGCTTCTCCAGATTATTGAAGTGCTTCATAAAGTCTGATACAACATCTGCAGCCATATTTCTTACATTCAATTTAATGTACTTTTCCTAGCACTGGGCATAAAGATGATTATAAACCACACATATCGAAGTCTTGAAACACAGATTCCTGAAAAGGCTGCCTGAAAAATCACTCAGTGCTCAGTCTTTACAAAACTCAGCTTCCCTTGCCCAAGGGAGTCTACCATAATCGGGAAGATAGTGGTTAAATTTTTGAAACCTTTGGTGTTAAGCTCAGTTACAAGGCAGTGCCTTACCACAGATGCTTTTGCATACTGCATTAGCAAAGACTCTACACATGGAACATCAGTACTCCACACAATAGAGCAACTCTCTCTAGGCTTTTACCCTTTCTAATATGAAACTTCTAGCCAGACACAGCTGAGTCAGAGTAACTTAGCCAGGCTGTCTTTCATTTCCTTAGTTCTGTTTCCACTAGCAACATCAGAACCATGGTCTTTTATCTGAAATTCAATGACAAGCAGAGAGACTTTAATAAGAGGACTCTGATTTTGAGATTGAGAGCTGAACCTAATCAGAACAGTATTGCCAAATTCAGCTGACAAAAATGACACAACAATATGTAAGATGATAAAGACATGAAGAAGAAAAGGTAATTTTTGGTAAGTTTTAGAGTCATCTTTAGAATAGAAAAGGTATTCTTGCAATTTCACTCCATTTTGCAGCTAAGCCAGTTTGGATGTGCCTGCAGGAAGTCCTTCCTGCTCACTTCAAGGGAGGTGGCAGCCTCTGGAGAACTCCTGTGACCTGGGACCAGCAGAGGGCACTGCGTCACCAAGTGACAGCGGTTGGACGCGACACAGCTCCCACCAGGCAGGGACAGTGAGCCACGCCGAAGGAAAGAAACAGATTCTGGAAATTAGAAACATGCATTAGTCACCAGCATATCAATCCTACAACTGATAAAGGCAACACTGCTAAAACTGGCCTCCAACTCTGGGTGCTCCTGGAAACACACCGAAATCCATCTCTGCCTCCACACATCTCAGTCTCTAGGTGTTGATTTTAAGGCAATAAGCCTCCTCCTGAAAATACTTTTTCAAGGAGTAGGGCCAAATCGGTCCTGCCCTACAGTATATGCATCAAGGCTGGCTTAAGTCGAAAAACATCCTGTCAGCTTCCTCTCTCCTTTTCCAAACCTCTAAATCCCTGCTTGTAGCAGCAGGAAGTCTATTCAGACAAAAAGATACTAAAGCAAAGAGCTGGCAATTTCCATTCTGTCCTCCCCTTTTACTCTCCGCCTCCTCCAACCTAGCAGACTTTCAATGAGCAGAGAACCAAGTTAGAGGACATGAAAGGAATGCTGAGGTAGCAGCTTTAAAGAGTGTCTTTCTACTTGCCTATTTCTAGTTTATTTTGAATTACCAGAGGATGACCATGAAGTAGCAAATAGCTCATATTTTTTCTTCTCTCTGTATTCAGTCCAGCAGGACTCTCAGTACTAGAAGAAGCTTAGAGGATAAACAAATCATACCAGTCAGGCTAGTGAGTGAAAAGTTTCCACTTTCTCTTTGTACAGTTGGTGGAATAACTTTGCCAGGATGTGGAAAGGGGCCTCAAAATTTTTCATTTCCTTCTGTAAAGAAATAAGAAAACTGTCAATTGCAGATGGCATAAGCATTTGACTATTTCTCCTCTGTTTCACCAAAGAAGGATTAAAACTGAGTTAGATGACAAACAAGGTGAAGAGAGTCCCCAGTTAACTTTCTCTGCCTGAAAGAGAAGATAACTTTACCAACATCCCCTTGCACAGATGGTGAAAGGAGCAGATACTCACCACTGACATCTCACAGTATTCCAGGCCATGTTTCTCAGCCCACTCGTGTGCTTGTTCCTGCTCCACAACTCGACGATCAGCTAGGTCTGTTTTATTCCCCACTAAGACACCTACAGAAAAAAAGACATGGAAGGAAAGAAAAAAAAAACCCAGCTCATCAATGCTGACTTGTACGCCATAAATACTGGAATATTTGTCGAAGTAACTGAAGAAGTTGTAGGCGTGGCAAATAGTCTATAACTACCTAAAAAAGATTCCAAAAAGGAAACATACTCAAGCCTTATCTGTTTCTTGATAAAAGCAAAGGAGTTGGAGGAAGCTATGTCTGCCCCTGACTTAAAATAAATGCTCTATTCCACAGCTCAGCAGAAACAACTGCTGTCATACAAGAGGGGAGTAGATAACAAGAATCACACTCATTCCTACCTGGGATGTGCATCCCAACTGCTTGAGCCCTCAGCTTCTCCAACCATTTGTTACAGTTGTCAAAGGATTGCTCATTAGTGACATCATACACAAGGCACAGGACGTTGGGTTGCTCCCACTGCACAGCAAGAAAGGAACACTGTCAGCTCTAATGAAACTGATGTGGTCAACAGCCATGCTGTAAATGTAGCAAACACAGCTGCTAAGATGAAAATAAAAAGCCTAACACCCAGGAATCCTATGCCCTGGCTGAGGTTTCACATTTCAATTGACCCAACTAAATCACTGACATTGGGAGAGGTGGTTTTGCCTTCCTCCCCAGTCCTGTCTGTGCAGCCCTGCCCTTTGTATCAGCTCTGGCACTCATCTGGTCCCCAGGGAAGCTGATTTTTCATGCTGAATCAGCACAAAATTAATCCTAGGAAAAAAGTAGAAAGGTTTTCTTCCACTTTGAGAAGCTGAGCCAGCTTCTAGAGAAGACCCTTGCAAACTAGATCTAGTGCAAGTGTAAAAGTGGAATCGCTTTTGTAGACAATGAACCATTAGGTTGACTTAGCCATCTTATGAAAGCTTACACTAATTAACTGGTTCTGCTTTTCAAAATGAGATAACACAGTAGAGAACTGTACAGGGAAGGTCACAAATATGTGAAGGAAAAAACCCAAGGGCAGGATTATGCTCAAGGCCAAGAATGAATCCTCTTGGATCAAACACATCACCGTAACACAAAAAAAACCTCCCACTGTTGAAGTCACAGCAAAACAGATGTTTTTCTAAGAAATAAAAATAACTTTAAACAACAGTACACAGAAATTCTCCATTAAAGTTTCCTATTTCTTTTGTAAGAAAACTGCCTATCTGCTTTCCTTTCTCTGGAAAGTATTTCTTCTAGTACTTACGCAAGTTTTAGAGAGGTAGAACAGGATGCGTTGGCAACTGAGGTAATTGCTCCCATTTACACTAAAGACAAAGTTTGCTACATCTGCCAGACTGGGGAGCTCAGATCTTCAAAGCAAAAGCACTTCTTTGGAAGAAGAGGACTGTTACATAAGACTTACCAGTTTCTCCAGCATTTCAGAAAATAGATCTTTTCCTGCAGAGTCAAAAATGAAGAATTCCTGAAAGCGGAAACAGAAAGAAGGCTCTTGCCAAGAAAAATGCAGTATACGGAAAGGTTTTGGAAGTAAATACTGCAACTTGTAACTCCAACATTTTATTCAGTACAGCAGTGTCATGTCCCTAGGGGACAAATTCCCCGCACTGAGAAAACTCCAGATAGTATGAGAAAACAAATAGCCATTTTCAAGTATAAGCAGTAAAAGAGTTACTTCCAAGGCCCGAAGTCTAGTTTCCATCCCTACTGGAAACAAAATACATTAAGTGGGACAGTAACTTCTACTATTTATACAAAATTATATACATTCCATTAGTGGGAGTATAGGGCATTAAGGAAAAATAACAGATAAGCTTCAGCTTTTGTAGTTCCAAGAATCATGAACTAAACCTGAGTGTCCTAAAGGACAGAACAGAATCTCAACAAAGATGGCAATAACTTTGGTTTAAAATTTTGTGTTGGATATAAGTATATAAAAATTACACTTTTAAGACTAAACTAATCCTGGAGTATCAGCAATTATACATGATCAGCCTCACTTCCTTAATGCAACTTAATTGCCCTATGAACATGCATAGTGATCTTCTACCAGAATGAGACTTGTGTGGGGCTTGAGCTCTGGATGTCTCTTTCTGACCCAATTTATGTCACAGAAAAACTCACCACACTATCACTTGTCTCTGGAACTGATACAGCCTTCACCAACAATTCTATGCCCGCTGTCTGTCAAGAAAAATCAGGAAAATGAGGATCAGGAGAGTTTTTAAGAGCCTGTCCAACTGCATACCAACCGTGCATTGGATTGAGGCAATTCTTGTGAATCATTACAATTTCATCAAACACAGACCGCTGGAAACTCAGCAATACTCCTCCCAGCTCTGGTAACCTAATCTCACCAATATGTCAAAGGCTCATAGATTTGCTCAGCTGGGGGAAAAAGGAGGAGAACCAAAGAGATTTGCTTATTTCCAGCTCAGAGTATTAGCTGAAGTCTGCAGGTCTATGCTCACTCTCACACCGCTGCTCTAACGCCTTCGAACGTTCTGCACTAACCATGTGATGAGCTAACATATGGGACTGAGATTATTTGTGCTTCTCCCACCTTTTATCTCATTCTGCTTTGTAGCTCATTTGTTTGTTCTATTTCTATCCTTAAATTCTGGTTTCCATCTTTATTTCAATGAATAAACATATTTTAGGGGTTTTTTTCCTCCACACTCATATTTCCCTTTTTTTACTTTACTTATATTTACTTTTATTTTTATCCTGCTTCTGATTAGTCATCACCATTGATTCTTACACTGAAAGACTGCAAACTGTATCCTCTTCATCTGGGAACAGTTTCTGTAGATTATAATTATCTTGGGGCTATGCAGCACATCTTGGTGTTTGCACAGTGATAAGCACACTGTCCACATCCACATTTAATAGTTGGAATTAAAAGCTTTCTCCTTCAGCAGTGCTTTTTCATAGAGTAGTCCCTAAAGGGGGAAGCTCTCTAACACCACAAAACCTTGTGAAAACATTGGTTCAGTAGGAAAATCACAAGATTAACTGAATTATTCTGCCTTAAGTTTCAACACCAGCACCTACATAATGCAGACTTACAGAATGTTAACCGCTTCTCTTCAGAATCCAGGGTGCAAGAAAGAAAACCCTCTAAGATCCCACCTTGAATGCCTCAACTTAAAATCATATTTATTTTGTTCTAGGCCTCTCAGTTTTCCCACTCATCTTAGAAAAAAATTTAGACAGCAGTCTGAGCCTGTTGTATGCTTACCAGTGTGTAGTTCTTCTGAAAATGACCCCCATCACTGCGAAACATCTGGGCTAAAGCACTCTTACCCACAGCTGGATCTCCTGCAAAACCAAAAACATAAAATATTTTTTTTCATAGTAATCTTATTTTTCCTCAGTTCTGATACTATCAAAGTTGTAAGAGCCCAGATGCTCTAACTCTGAATACAGGTAATTTAACTGTCACATGAAGCACAAAACCATCTCAACGGTTATACCCACACAAGGAAATGAATATTGCCATTATGCATACTGGTGGCTGACATCTGATTTCTGACCTATGCACAACAACAAACGACTGCCACATCAAGGTGGAACTGCTGTTCTAAAATTCATGCTTACTCCACAGCCCCTACCTAGGAATTAAAATTTCCCAGATATGTTATCATGTAGAGAAAACTACAATGTGAAAAGGGACTGGGCTTCCTAGGAGGCTATTTCGTCTCCTTAGGTTATCCATCTCCCCAGACTCAAATCCTTGTTATATACTGAGACAAAGCTGCTTAAGCTGGTAACATTTCTCAATGAACTCTTCTTGCTGACCCTGCTAAGAGAGCAACTCTTGCTGACTCAATGCTGCTGGTGGCTCATTAGTTGCATCCTGGGCATAACAGAAGCAAACGTCAGAGAGAAAGCACATGGCTGGAGAGAAGAGCCTGCTGATTCATCCCTGTATGGAAGGAAAAGCAAGGGGCTTTGGTTTTTGCTCTTCTAGAGCCAAGGCTTTCTGATATGGCATGCACAACACTCCAGGCAAACCTGACAGCTGCCTGCTTTGGCTTGCTCTTACAAAACTCTGAGATCCAAAGCAATCACAGGATCACAGAACAGAATATGCTGAGTTGGAAGGGACCCACAAGGATCACTGGGTCCAACTCCTGGCCCTGCACAGGACCATCCCCAAGAGTCACACCATGTGACTCTCAAGAATACTGCCCAAATGCTTTTTCAGCGCCGTCAGGCTTAGTGCTGTGACCCCTTCCCTGGGGAGCTGTTACAGAGCCCAGTCACCCTCTGGGTGAAGAACCTTTTTCTAACATCCAACCTAAACCTCCTCTGACACAACTTCAGGCCATTTCCTCAGGCTCTACAGAACTCACATATGCCCATATTACTACATGAAAAAGATGATAAATCACAACCCTTCCTAAACAAAGACTTAATGCTTCCAAAGAGCTTATCATTTCTCCACATAATGTCTCGCTAGCCTGGACAGTTAAAAGGACAAGAAACAGTAATTAAAAACCTCAGTGCTTCAAGCTTTACCCTCAAAGGCACACTCATTACAGCCAAGCCTGGAATAGAAGTCTTTCACATTATGTTGTTAATAAATAAAGCCAGAAAGGAAGTATTTTACATTAAGTTGTTAATAAATAAACAAAGAAAGGGGTATATTTTTGACTTTATTACAGCTTCCTAATGGTGTTTTGAAGGAAATTGGTTAAGCCCTCTGCTCACATACTATTTCAGAGAAGGAAGGGTGTTTTGGATAGTGACAATTACCCCTAGATGCATTAACCAAATGTAGATCTTGTTTAAACATTTTTAGCATGCCTGCTTACTTTGAGCTGAGTTGGGCTCATAATATTTAGACAGGAAAATCTGGTAAGTCAGCTTGTTTGTTCTCTGATCAGCTCAAGCCTGTGCGGAAGACAACACTCTGTTCTGAGTGGAAGCTATTCTGTATTTCAATAGACAATTAGATCTGTCTTTGTAAAATGAGATAGAGAGGCACACATTGCTCCAAACTGCAGGCATCAGCCAGCACAAATTCTTAACTAATGCATTGCCTTTCTTTCACTTGACAGCCCCAGGTGTTCTTTCCCTCTTTATTCTGTGCCATCCTCTTAAGCCCATCACACCAGTACACTTCCTCAAAGTAAATTTCCTTGCCCTTTTCAGTTTAGTCTGGTGTGCCAGTAGTGCATCTCACAGTATATATTCTATCCATATTTCTGTTATTCTGCCAGAATCTGTAGAGTCTTTTGAAAATGCCTGCTACTGCCAGCTGTTTCTCTACAATGAAAACCTTTGTGTAGTGTCTCCATAGTAAGCTCAGACAACAGATCTTTTTACTTTATGCCTGTAAATGACCCTTGAGCTAACACAGGAATCATCTTCTATTGTCAATTCAATAGTCTCTGTTTTGCTAATAAGAGCCCTTTTCCCCTCTTCTTTTTGACCTTGGTGTAGCTCCCAATTCTGTGTCACTGGCTCTTCAAAACCATTTCCTTAGGTCCACAAGAGCTCCCAGTTCCATTTCTGATGGGTTTGCTCCTATTTATGTAATTGCGTGTTCTTGTTCCCTTTAGGTTGTTGTGGTTACTCATGTCTTTGGTCCCTTTCACTTTAGTGGCTTTTTCTGCAACAGAAAATCTATTTTTCCTGGTCTGCTTCACTAATTTATTATTTTTAATAATACATGGATATTATTGTGGCACATAGAAGAATGACATATGGGATAGGACATTCCTGTTCTTTGTGCTGTGAACAGAATTGAAAAGGCCACTCCAGATCCAATAAGGATTAAGGACATAAACAGGTCATTTAAAGAAAACCTATGTGATCTTAAAATGGTTGTGGAATTGGCCTTTGGTAACACTAAACAACAAAACTGGATAGACTTCAGCAAAGCCAGTGTACTGGGAGCAGGAAACTTCCAAATTGGAAATGATGCCTATGTTTCAAGTGTAGAAGATGGGCAAGATATTCATGCTGTTCACAGCAGTAGAGCCACAAGGGAGATCAATTTTTTTGCCTTTGCCAAAGACCATACTTGGCTTTGTGTGAGTTGATGGCCAGCTGCTTCTGAGGTTAAAAAGGCAAACATTTTATTCCAGATGAAAAAATTAGGAACAAAGAGTTAAACCTGGGAGCTGACTGCACACAAAGGTTTTATGGATTTGTGCTTTTGGCCGAGGCTGCACAGAGCTTCAGTGTAGAGGGAGGGACAAAAATAACAAGATTTTTCACAAAGTCCTAACAGCCAGCTGTACTCACTTTCAACACCTCCATAATCCATTTTTTTCTCAGGTTAGCCTCTAAATCGTTTGGGGGAAAAGATGCCACTGTGAAGTGCTCAACTTTCTACTCTTTATTTAGGCTTTACCTTTCTATCATACTCTCAGAATCATCCTAATTTCTGACACGAACTTTTCACACCAGCCCAAAGCATGGCTCACAAATGAGACAGGACTCAGCTGCCTAGCTCCCTTCACGCCTTCTCCAGTCTCTGCGCCCACCTTTCCACACTGCCGAAACAATCTTTTTGGTTCGGGTTTGGTTTTTTTCCTCTTTCTCAGATCCTGTCCTCGCATTTCAGCCGATCCAACTGCACCTCACACCCTCCCTGGGCACCGCTCACTCCACGTGCTAGGCGGGGGCGGGTACCGAGTGCTAATAACACACACACGCGACCGTTCCCAGGCAGCTGAGGTGTTCCCTTCTCTCCCACCGCCTCTCTCCCCACCTCTCCTCCGGCGGGGCGGCCCCGCCACGAGGGGCTGTGGGAAGCCGGGCCTCCTGCGCTGCCGGCCTCGCCCGACCCCGCGGCGCCCGCTCTGGTCCCGTGTGGGCAGCGGGGCGGATGGGAGCGGGCGGGCCGGACTCACCTGCCAGCAGGCACTTGGCAGCGAGCTTCACCATCGCGCCGGCCCGCGCGCGGACGGCGGCGGCGGGACCGCCACCCCGCTGAGCCGAGGCCTTGGCAACCGCGTGGCCCTGGCAACCGAGCGACCGCCCGCCCATCCCCATTGGCTGCGGGCCCTGCTCATCAAGGTCACCCACAGTTATTATTGGTTTTCTCGCTTCTCCCCGCCCACTAGTCGCGCTGTCAATTAAAACAGGCTCTCCGCCCCTCCCGGTGGCGCCGGGGCGGTACGGGGGATGCGAAGGGGAATTCTGCCTGGCAACTAAGGACGTCATCGAGAGCCGGCTTGTTATTGGGTAGAGCACAGGACCCTTCATCACGGGGCTGAAATGACCCTCTGGGGGCACGGCAGAAAATGATAAAAGTTACGGGCAAGGAGCTGCGGCTGCCCCTAGGCGGGAAGAGGCGAGCGGGGGGAGAAGTCGCCACTTCCTGCCTGTGAGCCCGCGGAACGCGACGTTCCGTGCGGAAGGGCCCCGGCTCCGTGCGCCTTGCTGCGCGTGCGCGGGGCGGGAGCGCGGCCTGCACCGGCCTGAGCGTCCCTCGCGCCGGGCCCGGCATTCCCGTCACGCTTCCCTCAGGGCTCGGGGAAGAGCGAAGCTGCCCCGGGCCCAGCATTCCCGTCACGCTTCCCTCAGGGCTCGGGGAAGAGCGAAGCTGCCCCGGGCCCAGCATTCCCGTCACGCTTCCCTCAGGGCTCGGGGAAGAGCGAAGCTGCCCCGGGCCCAGCATTCCCGTCACGCTTCCCTCAGGGCTCGGGGAAGAGCGAAGCTGCCCCGGGCCCGGCATTCCCGTCACGCTTCCCTCAGGGCTCGGGGAAGAGCGGAGCTGCCCCGGGCCCGGCGTTTGGGTCACGCTTCCCTCAGGGCTCGGGCAGGAGCGGAGCTGCCCCGGGCCCGGCGTTTGGGTCACGCTTCCCTCAGGGCTCGGGCAGGAGCGAAACTGCCCCGGGCCCGAGCTTTGCTGCGACGGCTTCAAAGTCGGCCACGAAGGCGGGTCAGCGCGGCAGGAACAGGCCGCTTGTGAGGCCGCTGGCGCCCTGTGGGAGCGGAGCTGCGCTCCTTCCCTGGCCGGGCAGCTGCTGATCCGCTCTCCTTTGCTTCAGTGCACACTTTTCCTTGTGTTTGGCAGTGTTGATGTACTCACGGAGAAAGTTCTCTTGCTTGCTGATTTTTTAGCTGCTTTCTCCTTCGCGCCCGCCCCCCCCCCCGGCCTTGTTAATTTTTGTATCCTTTCACTCTGAAGTGGGTAAATTTCTTTATTTGTTTTTCATATTTGAAAAATATTTCTACAAAGCTCTCCCTTGGCTACTATTAAACTATTTCTGTGCCTTATTTTATTCTCTGAGCTGATTTTCTGTCTTCCTTAAGCAGTCCAGGTGAGTGGATTTGGGTAGGAGTTGGAAAAGAGAACCACGAAACTTCCTGGGTTTTCCCCTCCTTGCAGCTTCTTTGAAGGATCTGTGCCACCAAAAAACATACCATTAATAGCAATCCATACCTTTTTTAGGGTATAAACTTTGCTTGGCTGCACTTTGAGTTGTTTATTCTGGAACACAGAATGTGCTTACTGTGGGAAGCAGTGAGTAAGGTTGGGAAGAACTGAATAATCAATAATGCATCTGTATTTGGGTTATAGCACTGGACATTCCAAGGGTCAAAAAGAAAATTTTCCAAGTTATATTTTAATGGCAACATTTTATTTTAATGTGACTGCTTAGAAGGCAGCTCTTTCACCTTTCCTGGGATAAATTGCCTGTGACATGTCTGGCCAGGCAAGCAAATAACATAAAATCAGTGAGAACCTATAGCTGAATCAAAGGAGTCTTCTATATGCACATAAAATACCATTGGGTAGAACATTTTCATCTATGTGATAAAAACATGAAGGGGTCTTCACTAGCCTGAGTGGGCAGACTTCAATTGTAGATGATGACCTGTAGTAAAATACAGTGATGGAGTCACTACTGTTCCTTTAAAAGGGAAAAGAAAAATTAATCCCAGGTCTCATTATTACTTTCCCTGTTTTCCATCCCCAAATCTTCCATCACATAAAACAGATGTGGGCTATTGATGTTCTCCATCTCTAATGTCTAAATAGCTTACCTCCTCTTTCATCTTTTCTGCCTTGCACTCCATCCTCTGAGAAATTCACTTGTCTCTGCGTCGTTCCATTTTTGCAATCTTTGCATTATCCTTTGTTGTCTGTTTGTAATATTGCCCCAGTTTACTGACAGGTCTCCAAGCGAAGGCTTTGAGGCTCCATGATGATGTGCTTGAGGTTTATTGATCGTGGCTGCAGCGTGGTGGGATCCATCAGCATTCACAGGTCACAAACATCCCCGGCATTTTACACTGGGACCGCTGCAACGGAAGGCATAGATTATGCTGGAAGTGAGATTTTCATTGCTACTGAAAATTTTTGCTTGGAATCTGGATATCTCCTTCCTGCTTGCTGCTTTCATATTAGCACCCTGTTCCTTTATCCCATTCCCTCATTTCCTGCCTCTGCATGCATGTGTGCACAGAACTCTTAATGGATTTGTATCCTCTCTATTTCTTCTGTCCTTTTACCCCACAATATTTTTTTTTGTACCCAATCTATCTTTTCCTCTGCCTGACTTCTCACAGGTAGAAGTTGTTCCCCTAGCAGCATTGACAGTGATAGATTAAGGATGGAATTACTTATCTGCACCTTGTAATCCAAACAGAATCGCAGTCTGCTGTTAGCAGTCCACAGGGGTTGCTGCTGAATTAATTGGAATGCTGGTAGCTGTGCTCGCTGAAGCTTCTCTCATCTTGAATATGTGAGAAAGAGGAGAAGAGGAACCCTGTGGATTTAAACAAAAGAAAAACCCCAACAACAGAGGGTGATGCCCTTATCCTAGAGATGTGTTTATTAGGTTCAGTCCTGTATTTAGCAGCTAAGGAGGAATAGAACATTCACACATTTAATTTTTCCCTCAAATGAAACAAGATTATTTGGAATGGGAAGTGCCCCTTTCTTTATGCGAGCAGGCAAAGTTTCCTTGCCAGCCACAAACCCCTGAAATTTGAAGTCACATTCCCCTAGGTAGTGGTCACAAAGCAGCAGTCAAACTGCACGTGTGTCTGTGTGCCGTGTGTGGCTCGCATTTCATCCGGCTGCAGAAGGCAGCGGTGGTGGAACTGCATCTTCAGCAGGAGTGGCAGGGAATTTCAAACACCAGGTAAGGCTCTACAATGGGGATTAAACTGAGGTGTGGTTGGTGTTCCAGGTTCTGTCAGGGTCACTTCATTATCTTCTTCACCAAGCATATATCTGTTAAAAAGTGGTTTTTTTCTGAGGCAGAATTCACTAATATTACTAGGACTTGTTTTCACAGTTGTTCATCCATCCATGGAAACATTCTGGATGTGTTCAGAACTGAGCAGGTTACAACCTGTAACTTGAACCTGCTTCCTGATAAAAGCTACTGAGGAAGAACTGGAGCTTTCTTTGGAGTAAGCAGTGCTTCTCAAGAGCGCATTAATGTTGAGGAAAGCGAATTAGTAGGTCTTTCTGTAAGAAATCTCTTAAATACAAAGTATTTCATCAGTTCTTTTTTAAATCCTATGTTACTAAAAGGGAACAGTGTGACAAAATGTCTTCAGAAGTATCTTGTGAATGAATATTCAGAGTTCATGCAGCTTTTTAAATCTGCATAGATTCTTATAGGATTGACTATGAATGTTTACTGGTATGTCTGGAGAGCTGTGAAAGCTGCAAGAAAGGATGTGTAAATTTTATTGTAGATTTCCATTCTTTACACTTCCCCCAAGCGGTGGAATAAATAGATACTCCATCTATTTTGAGGGCTACTTCATTTGGCATCCCCCAAACCCAGCTTTTATTTCTCTTCAGAGTGGGGCTATTAGCACAGAAGTGAGAATTTGGATGCTTTCTCTAGCTCTGTTGATAACACCATTATAGTTCAGGTCTTCAGATTTTGCTCTTTTGTGGTGGGGGCTGAGGCACAGATCTGAAGGCTTTTTGTCTGAGAGTTGGTGCACTGAAATGTAAGATGATTACAAAATGGTTGAATCAGCCAAAGGATTTGTTGGCAGCTACAACAGTCCTTCTGACTGATCTGGCATATCTGCCATTTGTTTCTGATCTACTCTGTTGGGAGAGTGGAAGTTAGAAATGGATGGCCATTGTGGCATCAATGGAAAGTGGGAAATTACTAAATGTAGGGTAGGTACCTCTACAACTTGGTTGGAGTATGCTGATTGTAACTGTTATGTCCTCTCTTCTCATGAATGTGAAAGGAGGGAAAGATTTCTCAAGGGTGCATTCAAATCCACAAGGGTGAAGATAAAGAGAATTTCCAGAGAGTAATTGTTCTGCAAACGTCTGGAAAAATTCCAGCTTGAATCTTTATTTTCTTGTTCGTGCACATGGAAGCTTGAAAAAGTGCCGGGAAGAAGCCCTGAAATCTTTATTTAATTTTTAATACCACTCCCCAAAGCAGCAGATAGTGGGCTGTTGGTCAGGGAGCTGGAACCCAGACAGCACAGAAAGTTGTCTGGGTTTCTCCACGGGGCAGTGCCTGTGACAGACTGAGGGCTTGCTGTGTGGCCTGACCTTCCCAGCCGTGAGCGCTGTTACTGGAGCCACCTCCGTGCTCTCCTGCACAGGGGGTGCTGGGGAGGGAGCACCAAGCGTGCTCCTGCATCCCAGGGAAGGGGTTAATCTGTCAAACAGAGAGTGCATGAATATGTGACAGCTTTAAATGAGCTACCCACAATTCCAGCATGCCAGTCATTATGTGCCGATGATGACTATGATAGCAGCTGGGGATCTTTTTTTGGATCTTTAGCTGCTGTCTGCTTAGAAGGCAGATGCTAGGCTTTCACTAATGCTATATCTTATGTTAAGAACTGCAAGACAGATTGCATTCAAATAATGAGATTTATTAAAAAATGTAAGTTAATGTTTGGGTTTATATCCTATTTTTTTTTAGGCTTTGAATGTTCAAGGCTTTCTTGGCAGGCATGACAGCTAGAATTTTTTTCCCTTTGCTGAAAACTAAGATTCAACCATGTGACTCCAGGACTTGGAGGTTTAATGGAGGAAAGAGAAGAGAAATATTTGAGACTCCTAATTAAATTTTCAAAAGTTTACAATGCTCTGTTTTCTATTCTCATCCCTTTTATAACAGGCTAAATTTTTGGGCTCCAACTTTTTCACCTTAATGATGTCCTTTCTTTTCAAGGTCAATTTATTATAATAAAATATCTTCCGCTCCAGGCTTTCCAGATCCTCACTCTAATTATGCCAGTACTTCCTGCTCTGTGTTTCCTTTTCCTGAGACCCTGAATTTCAATGTTCACCCTCTGACCTGTGTCTCAGAGCTCTCTGTCCATTTACCTCCTGCTTCAGAAGCAAAGCTCCTGCTCCTGCCCTCCCAGTAGCTGCTCACACCAGCTACTTCCTTCCCATTTGTGGCTGAGCCTTGCTGGTCAAAATCTTTGTAGGCTTTCTTCCTACAGATGCAGAGTCTTGATTCCTGCTTCTGATGAAGCTTTAAACTTCTGGGCTACGCAGTGAACTGATAAAAATTCTGAGGGAGAAGGATTCAGAGCTTGTAAAAATAGGATAAAAATTACGTGGGAGCCTTTCATTGTTACTTGTTCAATGCTTTGTATTCAACAGACTAGATGGAATTTCAGGTTAATTTTGACCTATCAGACCTTCACTGGGAGATAATTTAAGTTCTATTGTATCAGTTACCTTCCGAGCATTCAAAATGAAGATGCGTTTGAACACTAGGATTCTCAACAGCCCAAAAAAGATAGAGACTCATGAAGTCTATGGGCAAATGTCTCTTAAGACTCTGCTTTGCTAAGAAGGCTCTCACGTGTGACCAAGGAAGTTAATATATGCAGAGAGAACAGAAAAACACTGGCTCTAGTAATGGAGGTTGTTACAGAACATAATTGAACACTGACTGCAGCAAAGCTAAAAGGAGACTTGCATTACAATGACAAAAAATCTTTATTTTTTCCCCTAACCTCTGATTTCAGCTGTCTGACTAAGAGCAGGTGCTGGGCAATAGCTCAATTTCAACAACCCATTGCAGCTGAAAGAGTAGATGCAATTGTGCTGTATCCAGCAAAATTGAAAATTGCTTTAAAGGAGAGGAATGCAAATGTTTTTAAGACAGAAAATCTTCATTCATCTGCAGAATGAAGCATAAAATTAGCACAGCCTCATAATTTTTATTCCTCTTTATAAAGCAGTAATAACTGTGAGATAATTTGCTATTTCTTATGTATTTTAGTATCTTTCTAGTGATACATTTTTAAAACTGCATTGCATTGTGAATACACAGGGAGTAGAATTTATTAACAATTTCAATGTTATAATTTTAAAAAATCCTACCAGGCAGTGTTTCCAAAACCTGAAAATGTCTCTGAACCATTTGAGTTTTCAGCCATCTTGGGCCTTCCCTCCAGTAATCAATGGTTAAGCCTTTGGCCTCTGGTCCTGCACCCCTTATGACCCAACTGGAGTTATAGCATGGTTTATGGAATGAGGGACCTTAAAGATCATCCCATTCCAGCCCCAATGCCACTAGACAATGCCCCAAGCCCATCCAACCTGGCCTTGAACGCTTTCAGGAATGGCATCTCCATGGCTTCTCTGGGCAATCTGTGTCAGTAAAGAATTTTCCCCTGATGTCTTATCTAAATGCACAGTAATAGAGAATTGCCATGTTCTTACCACCTGAAGGCCTAAGTTAATGCCAGTGTTGTGCTACTGTAATACCAGTGAAACCAACTGTATTTCTGTGGTATTTCTGTACATAAACCTCACAAAGCATCTCCTGGAGTTAAAAACTGTTGTGGCAGTAGGAGTTGAACAAGCTGATTCAGACACTGACAAGATCCCTTCGCTTAGATTTTCCAGGGTGGGAGACTGAATGAATTTATGAAAGAAATATCTTTTCTAGCTGCATATTCTATAGGCTTATTAGCAAAGGTCTTCCTGTTAGTTCCATAGGCCTTTCAGTATTTATATCTGGGTCATCTGATCCATTTACTGTAGTAGCTCATGCACTTCCTTCTATTTTTCTGGTGGTTGGAGAAAGGACTCTAGTATTCGAATTTATATTAACTTCTGTCTTTAAAGGTGCATCAACCTTTGTTAAGCTTTGCTGCTGTATTGACCAGAAGAGCACTAACCAGAAAGGCACTTTCTCCCTTGTGAAGTAATTATCCCACATTAGGAGATCCTACAGTCCAAAAAGTTTTAATGATTGATCTGTTATGCACACAGCTAACCCTATTTAGACACATTTGGCTTCGCTTTCCTGTGTTCAGGAGAAATGTAATTTTAAATGTTGTAGCCCTAGAGAGTGTTAGGATTTCTAAAGGGATTTCTTTGGGAAAGGGAATCAGATAAAATGCTTGCTGGCAATGAAGAAGCAGGAGCTCATGTTCAAGCCCATGTTAGCAATGAGAGTCTAGGACTTAGAGGAGGTATTTAAACACCAGCCTGTACTAAAGCCAGTGCTCTTCTCTCTGTGCTGGCTGTGGCTCCTGAGTGTGGTTAGAACAAGAATGTCAGCATGTAATTTAACCACAGCTGGATTTTGCTGTGCTATTGCATGCCTTATGATTTCTCTTTCATTTGAAGTTTCTTTATAAATAAAAGAATGGGTTCTCTATCAGCCAGCCATTTAAATCTCAATCTAGGATTTTAGAGTAAAATGAAGTTATTATGTACATTATGCTCATTAATAAAAATTTTGTGGGCTAATTTGTGACTTCGGTGAACCTTTAGGCACAATTTTTGATGTTATTTTGTTAAGACAAGACTTGTTGCAAATATTGTGCAATGCTGCAGTTTGTAATTCCATAACAATATTAACTCTGTTTTGAACAGAATGTTGTTAATGTTTAGCTACTGTAGCACAGAGGCTCTGCTAAAACTGTGTGTGTGTTGCAGGAAAGGGAAACATGAACCCTATTACCAGTCTTCAAAAACATTTTGTTTAGTTAGAAAAGGCAAAAGAAGCAAACAAACAACCTTTGCATTGATAAAGTGAAGGACATGTGAAAGAAATGGCAGTGTTGATCTCAGGACTTGGTGGATAGACTGTAAATATAAATCCTAGCTCAGCTTCTGAACAGGTGTTATGGCCTCCAGTCCATTGATTCCCAAAATAAGACGTGGAAAATTGCTGATCCATGAAACTCCATTAAGAGCTTGGCAGGACCCTTAAAGCATAAACAATTATGCATTTGTTCGTCAAGGATTTAGTAATGGTGATTGGAGAAATATTAAGAGTTGGTGACAGTCTGCTAATGCAAACTCTTTCTGTTAAATGCTAATGCCATTTGTCAGGAAGTGATGGTTCAGCTATGACTTGAGGATTTGGCTCCTCTTCCTCTTGAATTGTAGCTCAGAGCAAGCAGCTTCTTCTCTAGCAATACAAAATACCAGTTTGAACAAGCAGTGCCTTTTTTTTTGTCATTCAATTGTGTCTCATTGCAAACCATTGGATATGAATCTAAGTAAAGGATATGTACTGATTATTTAAAAATTTGTCTTCAACAGGATGGCTGAAGTATTTTTTTTTCTTTCATAACTTCTACTGTATTACAACAGGGAAGAAAATTATGGAGCACTTACTGTTCAGGGCAAAGAAGATTTAAGATGGCAATTAAGAAAATTAAGGTAAATGTTTCTTGGAGAAATGTAATTTTGCTTCTTTGCATATGCATCTGAAAATTAAAACATCTTTCTTCATGAAACAGTAAATTGCAGGGTAGTGTGGATTTTTGTATTTCTCAAGCATACTGTAATCCACACTGTGCAGAAAGCCTGATTAAATTTGTAGCAAATTCTGCTTTCTTCAGGCCTACAGCG
The DNA here is from genome assembly GCF_035770615.1 of Melospiza melodia melodia. NCBI lineage: Eukaryota > Metazoa > Chordata > Aves > Passeriformes > Passerellidae > Melospiza > Melospiza melodia. Next base: position 53,247,590 of record NC_086197.1, read on the forward strand.
GTTTTGTCACAGTCTCAAAGACGTTATGGCAAGAGCAGTATGAGAATGAATAACTTGTTATTTTGTATATGATGTGTTTTATATTTTATTGTAACTTCAAATTTTGCATTTCTTTGTTCTGTTTTGAGTCATGTCTAGATAACATCCAACAAAAAGGAAAATTATGAATTTTTAAAAATTTTGAAATGAAACAGTTGAAGATTTGGAGAGGATTTGGAAGAAATTTGTGTGGGAAAATAAGAGTCTAAGAGAAATATTGAAGATCCAGCAGTTAAAGGAAAGTAGTAGTTTGATGGCAATTGATAAAACAGTAATTTTGTCTCTGGGCAGAAATTTACTTATATTACACTCGTATTTGAGTTTTCTTTTTTCTGTGATAGATGCATATTGAAATTTGAACTTTTAATTGAAAATGCAGTTGGGGAAAAACGTGTGTTTAAATAGAGATTTTGAGAATTCAGAGTATAACATCTCAGAATACAGGATCTGAGTATATACCAGTTGCATATTTGAATAAACCAATCAAATGCAGGTTTAGAATATCTTATACTGTCAGCATGAAAAATAGAGATAGTATTTTGGAGGTCTCTCTACCCATTGCAAGTTTTTCAGTTTGAAAATAAAGGACATTTCTTTTCATCTTCTCCATTACTATATGGCTGAAAATTTTCAGGCCAAATTAGGCACTCAGTGTTGCTTGTTCCAGAGTGATTGAGGTAACAACATGAAGAAAGACTGAAGCAGGGATCACTGGGGTATTCTAGTGGCTTTATGTATGTGCTATTTGTTCTATTGGTTTTTGGGTTTGGTTTTTTTTGGGGGGGGTTTTTTTTTGGTTTTTTTTTTTTGTTTGTTTGTTTGTTTGTTGTTTTTTTTTTTTTTTTGTTTTTTTGGCTAAAGCCCTGGATAAAATGTCAGCTTTTGTGCCATCCAGTGAGGCATTAAAATACAAATTCTTGCAGCTTCAGAGAATAGAAAGGGACTATAAAGGGCTTTGTTTTTACAGCAGCTTTTATGTGGTTCTCAAATTCCCTGGACCTTCATTCCGGCTGCTGCAGTAGCGGGGTGCCCGATGCCTTTTCGGTATCTCTGTGTGCTCCTGTAATGAGGCTTTATTGCCACGCGAGGTCAGCAGCTGCCGAGAAAAAGCAGGAAATAAACTCGCTCCACTGCAATCCGTTTTCATTTGCTTTATTTAGAATACTTAAAAATCAATACATCCTTCAGAACCGTATATACAGTGTGCAAAACCAAAGGATTTCTTTTGAACGCACAGCATTTTCAGCAAAAAGTCTTCCTTGCGAGTTACTACAGAGTGAGGATCTAAAATGGCTTTAGGAACATTTATTGGCTTCCCGAGTAGCATTGGGTAATCGCTGGGGCAGAGGATGGTATTCTGTACAGTGTGATGATGACAGGGTTTCAGCCTTATCTTGTTGACTCCACTAAATTGGTGATAATAAGTCTAAATTGAATAAGGTATTATTGCTGCAGGAAATAATTTGGAGTACAGAAATGGAAAATACCCTTCCTTTTTACTGCAGTAATAATCAATGTTCTGTTAAGATGTCGGGGAGATGTTGCCTGAAAAGATTTCCCCCCTGCTTTTGTCTTTGCTTAAAAGCAAAACACCCCCCAATAACACAGGTAAAAAGTATAAGCTTGGTGCCAAAGTGGCTGAACAAGATTTGGGAAATAAGTGTTGAGCTCTGTCATAGGCTTACTCTTGTCTAATCATTTCCTTGGCATAATTATCAGTTTCCTATGTGTAACTCCAAAGAAGATATTCACTTATCTGGTAAAGTTTTAGAATAAATTTTTTTGGATGAGATTTTCTGGTTTACTCTTTTTACAGTGGGATTATCAACTGCAGTGTCACACCTGAATCTTGGTGTTCTTTTTCCTGAAATTCATATTGCTATTTCTTGTGAGTATGCCATTCTTCCTGTCCTAGATAGTTGTGTAACATTGCTAGTAAGCATACCCTGTGTTTCCGAAGTGACTGCTGTTTAATAGTTTATGAAGTTATCTTCATGTATGATTGGCACCAGCTGATATTCCTGTCAAAGCTTTTATCCAAAAATCCCCCTGCACTGGGCAAATTTAACAAATTATACAGATGACAATCAATTTACTGATCACCAAAATGCAGCAGGGGAGATGTAGTTTAAATATTAGGAAATACTTTTTAGCTATAACACTGATTAAGTTGAAAGAACGAACTGCCAAATGAAGTTGGGTAATTGCCATCACTAGAGATTTTCCATCACTAGAGATTTTCCAGGCTATGAGTATGCATCCATTTAGCAGGGGTGGCTTAAAAATAATGCAGTCAGTTTTGCCACAGTTCAGGACTTGGACTGAATGACTCATTATATGCGTGTTTTATCCGTAATAATTTTTAAAATTTCTTCCTACTTTACCCTGGCTAGGGATAAAGCAGCAGGGATGTCAGCAAAAAAACGAGTAACATTTTCTCTCAGCGTGTGCCAAGCCTACATGAAATAAGAAACAAGTTGTAGTGAGAGAGAAGAAAGCCCAGATTGATGTGACCTTTATTATTTTAACAGTGTCTTTCAGCACAATTACAGAGTTGCAGGATTGCAGAGAACAGAGCTGGAGTATAAAATAACATAAATAAATAGAACAGGAGCCAAAGCAGTCAGCAGGAGGTGGTTGGAATTGGGCAGTGAAGGATGGGTGAAGGGTTTGCATTGGTCAAAGCCTTTATGATTCAGCCACCATAGTTGCAAATTCTGGAGAAAAGAAAGAATTTTAAAAAATACTTTAAAAACTAAAATTTAAAGGAGGAAGCATATTACAATGAATACAGAGTCACTGGTGCAGCAGAAAAGTCACAATAACAGAAGAGTAAAGAAATCCAAGTTAATTAAAGGGAAAGTATGATTTGGGAAATCTTACAGTGAAATGAAAGGATTTTTTGAGAATAAGGGAGAAATGCTATACATGCCAGACTGTAAGACTTCCACCACTATTTATCTAAAGAACTTGATTAGTTCTCGGTTATTTGGAAATCTCAATGGGATGAAGGCAAGAACTAGAAATTTAATCTTGCAGTGAGATAAATTTCTCTTATATCCGAGTTTGGCAAAGAGAATCACTAGTGAGTCTTTCAAAGTATTTGTGCCCCATATTATAATTATATTGCATTTAAACTCAATTTTGTAATTGTAAATTGAGTGAAAATGACAGATTACAAAAACAGAAGGCTAATACCAACCCATGTAGCAATTTTGACTGTGTTGTAAGAATGAGAAAAATTTCTGTGGTGTCAGAGAGCCAGGATTTTACCCTGTGGCTTTTATTAGTGATACATCCATAATATTTACGTAAACGTATCTATCTGCAATTTAGGGTTATTCTGTGCTCTAGTATATATACTGCATTTCAGCAGGGAGATAAAGCATGAAAAATGCACATTTGTATCCTGGTGAATGGCTGACTGGTTATAATTCCTAACTCCATCTAACCTTGGAAGAGTAACACACGAGAATGCCTTGCACAGTTGTATGTGCCTCAGAGCACTGAAAATGACAGACTGGAGGGAATCCCAAGAAGAGCAACAAAGATGATAAAGGGATTAGAGGATATGCAGAGAGAGTGGTTTATGGGTTTAACATAATCAGCTGAGAGGAAAATGGCAAATAGGAAAGGGAGTCATCTGTAAGGCTCAAGAAAAAAATACTGAAGTTTGACATAATGAAGAGTAAAGTCTGGCAACTGAAAAAGATAGAAGATTAAAATTAGGCATTTTAAAGAATATTCTGGTGTTCCGTTAAAAAATGCTTAACTCTAACCAAGTGAGATCTTAATTGACTGTTGTGTGCAAACAGCACTTCTGATAGCGCGTCCAAAAAATATGTTGCCAAATGCAGACGAACCAGACTGGGAAATAAAAAATGTCAGAGGGCTTAAATCAATTCCAAATTTATCCATCGTTTTGAAAGATGTAAATCCAAATTAGGATTAGTGATGCAGATTACTTAACACAAAACACGTATAAATCCTGTACATGGTGGGTACGTAGATTGAAAGTGTTGCAAACTGAATTTAAGAGATAACATGAAGTGCTTGTGCTAAAAACCCCAGCTATTCTGGTCAGAAAAGGAGAAAGGCCATGATTATTAAATCTTTGTGTCAATATGTCCTGCAGAGAGAAACATGAACTGCAATGGATCAAACCTTTCCAAAAGGGAAAACTAACTACGCATATACTGTTAAAACAAGTTGTCATACTTATTACAGCCAAATTAAATACCTTTTATGATAATTTGTATCTACAGAATATATTTGGAAAAGGTTATTCAGACTTGCAGCCAAATATTTTCTGTAATACATTTTGAATGTGTCATTATCACCTAATAGCAATATATTTTACAGGTACTTTATGATAGCCAGCAAACCATAAAATACTCCTTCTTGAGTAATTGCAACAATTTCACTTTTCCCCGGATTTCCAATGTATTTTAAATATTTCAAAGATGTTCCAGTTGAATAGTCTTCTAAATTAGTTCACTACTCATTTTTGTATGAAGGTTAGTCCAACCACAGGTGGCTTGTAGAAGCATTGTTACAAAGTGTACTCATATATGCAAAACTTCTGAGATAAGGCAGGGTATATCAGTCCCTTGTAATTGGTTATTGCCTCTGGCCTGGTAGTAAGGGAATCCTTGTGATTTACTGCATCCTTGTTTCCAGTTGGAGTTACCCTTCCAAACAAAATTATGTCTTTCTTTGAACAAATAGTGGCTTTAAATTGCAAGGATTTAGACCATTTTGTCTTGTAAAATAATTTACTAGCTGTTTTGTGTCAGAGCTCTGACTTAAAAGGAGAGGACACTGTGTTCAGTACAGTTTAGTACTATATACCAGCCTAATGCATGCCCTCTAGTATTTTACTGAAATGACAGACATGATTACAGAGGACATGTTGTAGGCTCGTGATTTCTCTCATCAGATTGTGGTTTTTACATTTTCTTTACAACAGAAATCTGTTTAGGAAACTTTATAAGTAATGACTTATGCTAGTTTATTTTAGAAGATTGAAGAGGACAAAGCTGGATAAGAAAAGAAGGAATTCCAAATATTTTTTGTTGTTGTTGTTGTTATGGCTTTCACCTGGCAAGGTCATGACTTAATAGTTGTTATTTTGCATGTTTAATGTCACATTTTTACAACATTCTGATTTACAGGGATAAAAATCTGGATTGTGCTGCTCACAGTGCATGATCTTTGAAAGCTCTCTATGTACTTTCTCAAGTCTATTAATATCAGGAAACTAAAAGGCATGAGCTTCACATCCAATGCTAATACACAAAATAGATTTAAAGCAACATTATGACTAGAATTTTTCTCTTTTTTTTTTCTCATCTTTCTTATAAATATTTTCCTGAAGCTAGTAGAGCTGCTTCAGCATCCTTTTTCAGCCCAATTTAGAAGCTAAGGTTGCTTGTGTTATGAGGTAACCGGGTCTTGACCTGCAATTTTTTTCAGATTCATTATCTTCTGACCACATTGGTGGAATGTGGAGGGGGTCTGACACTGCACAGAAGATGATCAGGTCTTACAGGAAATGGCTGCAAGTTTTCAGCTCTTTGAAACTGCTTCATGGTCTCAAGTTGAAACTGATCGAACAAGAGGTAAACTGCTGAAACTATTTCAGAGTCGAATGGTCTTGCAGGATGAGAAAAGGTTTAAAGAAGAATCGAAAGAAAAGAGAAAATTTGTAATGTGTGACCTCAGCTAGAAGAAGGCTGATTGGGTTGGGATAATGTTTGTGATGATACATCTGAGCTCGTTGTCTCTGTGGTTTTAAAAATCCCTGAAGATCAGTTCCTACAACTGCTGCGGGCTCCTGAGGGACAGCATTCAAGGGCCATCAGGAGAATTAACATTAACCTCTGTGAAAGGCTGCTTGTTTGCAATCGTTTAGTTATTTAGGAAGCTGATGTTTGAAACAAGGGGTAGAGGTGATGCCTGACAATTCAGCTGCAGGGAAACAAAATTGGTTTGCAACAGAAATACAGCATCACAATTCTGCATATGAATGGGATGTACATTTGTGACTTTACACTTTATTTACATATGCAGTTATATTATTGGATTGGATTGGGCCAAAGGAAAAGCTGGGAAGTATCTGTCCTCTTTGTCCTTTGGTCACAGTCTCAGCTGTTAACTTTTGTATGTATTTCAAGCCTTTCTGGTGTAAAAATTGGCTGTTAAAGTCAATTTAAGAGATGGAAAAGAAACTGATAGTGTTGTATGGTAGGGATATGGTCAGAAGAATCAAAAGAAAAAAGCACATAATTCTCTTCTCATTATCAAAGTGTAAACACAGAGCATTTCCATTTCAAAGTTAGGGAACAGTAAAAGCTGCAGAAGAAAGAGATAAGGAGAAGAGGCATTTCATATTGCTTTATTACAATGTACTGGGTTTCAGGCACTGTTTCAAAGAAAGAGTTATGGTAGTCTTAAATATGAAGGTTAATGCTGTATTTTCTTGTACAAGCCAAAATCATTATGCAATATTGTTTTTTTTTATTCCAATTAAGACTAGTTTTGATTTGCAGCCTTCTGGAATAGCTGAAAATTTATCTGCTATGAGGTTGTTGGATCAGCTGTAAGCTTACTTACCTGAATTAAGTTTTCTTTTGAAAAACTTGCTCAGTGATTTTAGTACTACTATCACTAATTTTAGTGTGTATAAAGAAGATCTGTATAATAAATATGAATATGAAGTTTCAAGAAATGGCACCCACGCTGGATTCAGCAGCAGTGCTGAAGTTTAGCAGGAGCTTCACCTAAACCATTATAAAGTGATGATTGGAGAAATTAAGAGGCTTTGGTCTAGGGACATGGCCATAGTCACTGATATGCCACTGTGCATCTCCTGACTGATATGCCAATGGCTGATTTTGTGTGTTGTCTTCTAAGCTGGGAGACTGTGTTAGTTAATTTTGCTTTTTATTTCTCTTTTAATTGACCTATTTTTTCGAGATAACATTTTATTAAATTGCAGAGATTGAGTAACACAGAGAGATATGAGAGGGTTTAGGTACTTTTTAGATTTCTGCTTATGATATGGCTTATTGATATGTCAAAACCCTAGCATTGATATGTCAAAACTTCTATCTCCTTCAATGAGGAAAGCTTTAGTTTAGAATTGCATCTCTTCTTGTCTCCTTCAGTGTGTTTCATTTACTGTCACCTCCAAAAAAAGAGGAAAAAGGAGAAATTTTGTGTGTGGGCTAAGCTGATTCATCCCAAGGGGGAATAGAAAACAGCCCTAGCTTTTTAAGCAATGCTGTGAGAGGAAAAGTTGTTCTTTTCTTGTATTTCTCATATGCAGTAAAAGGGACTGACAAGCTTTCTTAGGTGTTAAGACCCACGTAAACACTAGCATAAGCTGGATAGACTGTTATTGTATAGAAATTCTGTAGCCAAATGGGTGTACTTTGAATTTTAAGAGCATTGCCTTGCTAAGTCATGCAAAGTCATTACTTTCCTGCTAACTAAACATCAAGCAGAAATGCTGGCGCTGAGCTTTTATTCTTTCCATGCTTTATAGTGAAGCCTCGGTCTCTGAACTCGCAGTGTCCTGATTCTCACTCCCTGCTATCAAGAGACAAATTACAGTAAGTGGAGCGGAGTTTGGCTGGGTGCTTAGTCCTGCTCTGCGGAGTGCCCGACCCACAGCCGGGTTCCGTGAGCTCCTGCCCCCTCTAGTGTCACAACTCGGCTCCTCTTCCTCTAACGCTTCCATGCAAGGTGCAGCAAATGGAGCGGGACTTGGCATTTCATTAAACCCAAATTGTGCCCTTCAGAAGGTCACAGTGATTCCTAGGTTTCCTCAGTTCTTGTGTGTAAGGGTAATATTCGGTTGTTACTGTCAAAGTTTACTCCTCCAATTACATACCATCAGCGCCAATTTTACCATCACCGTCCTTATCTCCAGCAGCCAGAAGAGCCTTCGTTTCTTTGTCTGATAGGTCTCTTCCTTCTGGGGTAAAGCCCTTCAGGACAAACCTAAGGAGGAGGCATAGAAAGTAAAAGAACGTTTGTTTGGAGTTTTTGCTTGTTTGTTTGGTTTTGGTTTGGGGTTTTTTTTCCACAGAACAATTACACTTCGTATCTATTTGTACCACTGATTCGAGACACAAGTTGGAATCTGGCGTTGTGTCTTCTGTTGTTGACCTTCTCTAACATTCAGAAGTGCTTTACTCTGAAACTGCATTTGGCTGAAGAACTACCTGTAAGGTATTGACCATTCATGTGTTTCAGGGATCCTGCAATCCAAGTGGCAACTAGCTATCTCCAACACTCCTCAGCTCATGTGCTCAGCAAAAAACTGGCATAGCACACAAATACTATACTCAAGAGTTTCAGCTGTATGTTACTGCCTAGAGTCTTGTAAAAATAACCCACAGGAAATTAGACTCTTAAAGCAGGGATATTTGAGAAAGGATGTAACTTTACTTACTTCAATTCTTCCTCTTCAATGAAGCCGCTCTGATCTTTATCAAGAATATGGAAAACCTTCTTCACATCTTCTGGGCTCTTCTTTTTCAATCCTACCATCTCGAAAAACTTTTTGTAGTTAAAAGATTCAGCCGCTATAAGAGATGAAGAAGCAGAAAACTGTTTAGAAAAGTCATTGAAGCACACACACCAACACATACCCGTGGTTTTCTTCCATGCTGCTGTTTTTCCTGCCCTGGGAGGAACAGTGGAGCCCAGCTGCGGTAGGAGCTGAGTGTACTCAGTGTAATCGTCCGTGCTTCACAGGTGCTAATGGAAATAAACAAAGGCAATGTCTCCATTTTGCAGATGAAGAGCTGAGCTACAGAAGGATGAGACTTGCCCAAGGTCACACAAGAAGTCTGTGATAGACTTGGGAGCTTTGGGAGCTGAGGTCTAACGTGCTTGGTCTCATTTCAGTGCCTTAAGCCTTCTTTTTTTTTTTTTTTTTTTTTTTTTTTTTTTTTTTTTTTTTTTCCCCGCTAAGTTTTACACTAAAACAGACATCTGAGAGCAGACTATTACATAGCTGTCACTTTTTAACATTTCCACCCCTGGAAAAAAAAAAAACCAAAAATGCTCTTGCTCAAGCATTGGCGAGAAGCGTTTCAGAGCACTGTTTGACTGTTTGTTTGGTGTTTTTTTTTCTTTTTCATGGAGACTTACTAGAAATCAGTGTTCCATTTTAACCGCTGAAGGAATGTGCAATCGTGGTGTGTGAGCTCAGACACTGCAAGGGAGTGCTGCGCGGCGCGCTGCCTGCAAGACCTTGTGAGGAGCTGTCTCCGGGGAGGAAAAAAACAAACAACCCAGAGCCCTTGAAATCGGAGCCGAGTTTACCTGCTCCACCTCCCTTGTCCTTTCACCGCATCCGCTTTTGTCCCACCCAGGTAGCCTAACAACTGTGATGTGGATTGGAAATACCATACAGTGACCTCCAAAACGTGCGGTGGAGTTTTTTTTCCTTCTTCATGCATTCTTATTCCAGCCGCGTTAAATTTTCCTATTACATAAAATTAAGGAGGCTCAATCTTCCGTGATCTGCCTGAGATCTGTCATTAGTTGCTGCTAATTGCATCTGCTCCGGGACTTGGGGATGGCCATAGAACAATGGAAGCTAATGAGTAAAACAGCTGCTGGATCCAGCAAAGCAATTTGTCGCTCCCTCTGACTCCGGCTTGTGAGCTGAGCCAGGCTCAGCGGGTCCTGCTCCTCTGTCTGTTTGGGAAGGTCATCGCACAGAGCAGGACTGACAGAGGCGGCTCCCGGGATGGTGCGGTCAGCCAGGTAGTTTGGGGGAGGGGGGGATAACGTGCATCCCGGAGCAGGATTTCTGGCTTTCTTTGAGAGCAACCTTAACTACCTGAATCTCTGTAAACACGAAGAGGGCTTGCTGTCAGTTTTGGGGGTCGCGATGATGGGGGTAGGGAACATCTGATACCCGGAAGAGTGAGAGGGGAGCGTGGACCACTGCAGCCGTTCGACCTGCAGGGAGCCCCTGCAGTCGAGCAGTGCACCCGCACCCGTGCTCTACTGTTGCCTTCTGTCCATCCCGAAAAGCAAAGCCCACCCGGGGATTCTGCATAGAAAGTACAGAGTGGTTTCATAAATCCTTGAAATGGGAAACAGCAGTTCTGTAACATCTGAAACTAAATTTCAGGAATGAGTGGGAAACTGCTGACATCCATTGCTGACTTCTCTATCCCACACCAAGATATAATGCAGCTTGGTTTGCCGAGGGGTTTCTTCCCTTTGAAAGTATCCTCTCGGTAGAAGCAAAGTCTCTCCGCAGTTGCTGCTTACTTTCCTTAAAAATAAATATTTCGCCTCTGTAACGTGCAGGACAACTTTGCTGAGGATGCAGCCTTGTACTTTATAAACCTGTCAGAGGCATTCATTGAACATCTGAAAACACATCCTCATTTGAAATTTTGTCTAGCTAGTTCCTCTAATCTTCCCATAGCTGAAATAAATGCACAGCTATCCTAACCTGAAAAGATGAAAGGAGGAAAAGAGAGAAGAAAAAAAAATAGGAAAAAATCGCTCACCTGAAAAGGCTCCCACAGCCTTCTTGATATCCTCAGCGCTGAGCAAGTCAGTCATAGCCATCCTGCAACTGTTTGAACAGGGAAGCAAGTGCGAAAAGATTAAAAAGTGCTTTTCTCATCATTTCTGCTCATATGACCAAAGCTGCAGTGCTGTGTGGGGATGGCACACCGGGAAAGGCTGGACCCGTGCCAGCTCTATAGCTCTGCGTGGATAAGTGCTGTGGGCTGTCGCTCTCCCTTTTGCAGAGCACCAAGTAGTCCACAGACGCGAGGGTTCAGCTAAAGAGGGGGCACGGGGGATGCCTTTGTGGGTCTGGGGTGGGGGAGGACGCAGGTGGGGGTCGCTCCCTGGGAGGCTGGAGCCTAAGTCTTACTGGAGCGGTGCCAGAGGCTGCTGTGATACCGGCTGGAGAAAGAGTTTTGCCAAGGTCAAGTCCTCGGGTGCAGTGGACAAACTAGTGGTGCAGAGCAGAGCCTTTTCATTTAGTAAGTCAGAATGAGCTTTACCAGTTATATTCGGTGATGAGTAAGGAACTGCAGCATATGCCAAGCTTCAAGCTACTCTTGAGGTCGGGAAGCAAATGTTACGTAGCTTTTGAACATTTGCCTTATCGTTCAACCACTTTAAACGTCTCCCCCTTCTCCCTTCCCCCTCCCCTTCCTTTTAGACCTTTTTTCTTTCAGGCCAGTCCATATTAAGCATCTTCCTCACTGAATTAATTATCACATCCCAGCGAATCCTACAGATCCCGTTTGTAAGGCACAATATGCTGCAGAATCTTCCGCGATAGGGTACGGCACAACGAGATGCGAGGTGACAACGCGCTCGTGAGGAGCTCCTGTGCAGTAGTGGGTTTCTCAGGCAGGACCGGGCACTTCCCGTTAGCATCAAAAAAAGAAAGCATTTAGGATTTGTAATGTGTTTTCTAGGGTTATTTTTTTTCCTCCAAGAATCTGTGCCCATTTTTCACATAAAATATGGCAAGAAGTCCAACTTGCTCTCAGAGTTTGGGCAGGAGCCATTAGGCTGAGGTAGCCAAGGTTAGGGCCCAGTAGTAGGGCAGATCTCTGCAGGATATTGGCATCTCTGCTCCAGGAGAGACGGGGGAGGACAGAGTGGTGGCAGCGAGATCCCCGGGCGCGATCGACGGGTACGGCCCGGTCCCGCTGCCACAATCACACCTCTCCTCTGAATGGGGCCGCCGGAGAGCAGCCTGGAAAAGGGGGCGGCTTGTGCAGAACCTCGGGTTGTGCTGTCAATATAATTGCTCGGTGGTTTTAAAAGTACGAGCCCTGTCCTTTTTTTTTTTTTTTTCCTCCATGGCCCAAGTTCAGCTATAATGGGTAAGTCATTACCATGACACTGAACGCAGGACTGAGGAGGAGGTGACATTGGTGTGTCCCCCCTCCCCCGCTTTTTTTTCCTTCTCCTTTTCTTTCCTAAAGGTCATCTCTTCATTGTGGAAGGGACTGACGTTTTTCTCTCGTTGGAACTTCTCCCCCCCGCCCCCGGCCTCCATTTTTCGTGTATTTCCCGAGATGGAAGAGATGCTTAGTTTTCTCCAAGGACAAACAAGGAGATGGACGGTGAAGCCAAGTCCCTCTCCCTAGGCTGAACACATCCTTCCCTGCTCTACAGGGTAAGGGGAGCTGAGAGCTGGGATGCTGGACCGAGATAAACAGCAGTCCCCCAGAAGAGCTCTGCACACCTTCTCGCAAGGGTCATTCTCACTCAGCAGCCCCCGTTTTTTTGGAGCTGGAGGTGGGACCGTGTAGTAAAGACAGCACTCGGAGCATGGGGGTCTCCTGCTCTAGCAGATTTCAGCGTTAGGACCCTATTGTTAGTCCGTTTTAAACGTAGGATGAGTGCAGACCCATCAATATATGCAGCCATTTGCTAGAGATCAGCGTGCCATATCTTATGAAATTGACGTCCCTTTACCTTTCCTTAACTGAGGGAAGAGAGGGCAATCTCTTCTTGTTGCCAGGGCGGACCCCCGCCGGCCCAATGCTATATCGTCCTCTGCTTTCCCTGCTTTGCTGCGTGCGGCACCGGCGTGGTCTGAAAAGGAGTTGGGCCTCAGTCTCGGCAGGTTTTTTCCCTTTCTTAGGAATCTTTTACAAACCCGTTGTTGAGCCAGGAGCTTCCTTTTAGATCCCTACAAACAGGAACGCACCTGCCCAGCCGCCAGTGAAGATGCTCTCCTGGCGGGTGACTCGCCTTTCGGGGTTAGCCCCGCTCTGCTGACAAGGCAGAGCGCGTTTGGACGGCTGCCCTCGGGGGTAACTCGAGCCGGTGGCTGGCAGAGGCGATGCTCAGCGCTGCCCGCTGTGCTGGCAGACGCCGATCAGCTTAAGTAGCCTCATGCCAAGCAAAGCGGCCAGAGGCGCATTCCCTGTCTGTGTCCTGGGGATGGGAGCCGGGCGGCTCCCTCCGCATCCCTAACGATGCGCGAACTGCACCGCTTTCCCTCCGTCATCGGATCTGTCAGCCCTCTCCGGCCTAATCATGCTGTGGAGGCGAAAAGTGAGAGGTGTCTGAAAAATGAGGCTTCAGATCAGGTGGAGCCATCTGCAGAGCGTAAATAACATTTCCCCCAGCTCAGAAGCCGTGTCTACCCTCCACAGCCAGAAAGGCGAAAGCAGCGACACAGGGTTTGCGAAGCGGACAGCTGGGATCTGCCTTGGAGGAGCGACTGAGACCCGGCTCCACCCTCAGCAGTGTCTCTCTTTAAGGACAGCTAACAAATTTCCAGAAGCTTTTAACCACCAACCCGCAGTCAACACTGTTATTCTAATAAAAAAGGTGTTTCACGAGTTGACAGTTTCTCACTCGACCCTTCATCTTTTTCTCATCATCCCTGCGAGATGAATGACGCGTTTTCCTTTATCTCTGAGATTTTGCCAATTTTCCTGCCCAAACTATTTGCAAAATCCACATCGTGGATTTCCAAGTTGTCTGCACCAAAACTTTTGTGTAGATCAACTCCCCATTCCACCAACAACAGAATGATGATATTGTTACTAAGTAAACGACCAAATAAATTAAGTGGAAATCAGCCCACCCTTGCCAAAAGCAAACCAGTGAGAATTTCCTGAACAGCACGAAGCCCTCACATCAACAACTGAAGCAGAAAGGCGGCGGTCCTTTGCAAAAAGGGTGACACATTTCCTTTAGCTTCCTAGTGACCACACCAAAGAGAGCAACTTCATCCCATCGCTTACAGTCATCTGTGCAGAAAGAGAGGTGCCATTTCTAGACGTGTTCTGGATCTTGTGGTTTTGTTTGTCTTTGGTTCACAGCTGGCTATTTCAGTAAAACCTCTTCGGAAGTCCTTGCTCTCGTTCTCGTTCACTTTCTTCCTCCCCTTTCCCACTTTCGTCGTTTCCACCTTCTCCCCTGCTTTTCTTCTTATTCTCCTTCAATGAGTTTACCTATGTACTCCTTTTAATGATCTATTCTTCTCATTTGGAGTCTCCTTTGAGGGAAGCGATTCCTCAATGTTTGAGAGATTTGCATCTCTTTGTTTCTGGGCTTTTGTTTATGGAAAGGGGAATGATGCCGAAGTGATAGAAGATACCCTTATCTGCGAAGATCCCGCTTCTTGCCCGAAGCTGGTGAATCCACCTTTGCTGCGGAAATTTGAGCATTTTCTTGCTACTTACCTCTTGGATCTCTTGTAAGCACGCTTGAAAAGGTGTTAGATAGGGAGGTGGTCAAAAAGAGGTGGAACTCGGGGTAGGAACCCCACTTATATAATCTCTGTCGCTCTTTCTATTTTCGGCAGGTGATACCCACTCCTCACTGGTATCAGATATTCAGGGGTTTTGTTGGTGGTGTCACATTTATCTTTCCCTTAACCAACAGAGGAACGCTATTAATAATCCTTGGCGCTTACCTTCCCCTGGCTGTGAAAACCCATTACATTGGCAAACTGATGGTCTGCATGAAACTTGAATGTTAAGGGGAGAAGAAAGCAGTACAAGTGAGCTGTTAAGGGACAAATAGGCAACTAACAACGATGAAAATGCCATTGAGACCTATTTTCCATTGTGTAATCCATCTAGGGACATTTTTCCTGATATTTAATGTTTTTCTGGCAAGGGAAAACGTTTTGCAGAGGCCCATGAATCATACATTGGATGAAAGTGGCATTGGGGAGATCACGATGCATTAGGAAGTTCAGTTTGAGAGATGGGACTCTGCTGACGAAGGGAATAGGAAGATGTAACCCCCTCGTTGGCGTGAGGGAAAGCAAAGATAGGCTCCGGAGTTTGCCCTTTTCTTTCATTAGCCTTGACAGATACTACTTGAAACAAAGCAGAAGATTACTAAATTACTTCCTGCACCTACAGCTACAACATTCAGCTTTAACCCCTTGGCCTTGAAGGAAGTCAGAAATTTTTTTCCTGCAGGCAACAACAAACTCAATTGTGTAATTCTGATTGCTCATACTTACAGGGGCATGCAAAATCTGCATTCAGGGCCCCATTGGGCAAGGAGCTGTAGAAGTCTAAAAAATTTACAGCCTGAGCTTTCTTGGGAGAGACTGGGAATTATAAATGAAAAGATCCTATATATACAGCCATAATACATTGACTGTAACCTTTTCAGCATATAAATTCTCTTTATGCTGCATTGCCTATTCCAGGGAAAGACACCTTTGAAGATACTTCTATTTTTACTCTGCCAAGCAATAATAACAACAATAAAAATGCCTATGAAATGTATTTGCCATTCTGTAATCCATTTGGGGACGTGTTTCCTGATATTTAATGTTTTTCTGGCAAGGGAAAACATTTTATAAAGGATTATGCACTACATTTATCTGTAGTACATTTATGAGTAAAAAAAAAAAAAAAAGTTTTTTTCTGTTTCAGCACTCAAACCCAACATTTCCTAGGTTAAAAGCAAGCAAGGTTTTGTGATACAATGGAAATCATCTTTTGGGAAAGGCAGGTGCTGCAAAAGCTCAGATTTTTCTAGCTTGATTAATTGATCCTAGAGGTGAGGAAAGATAATTGAGGTATGTATAGGATAGGAATATTTAAAGATATTTCTCTACTGCCCATATAATTTAGATGCTGAGTTCTGTGATAAATTGGAAGTACTCCATCAGCTTTAGATAATTTCTAAAGAGGCAGCTTTATTGAATCAAACATGACAAAGGTTAATTCAATCATTTGTCTTCTCTTATTTTTTTTCCTATTACACTTCCTGTAGTGGTTTTTGCATTTTCAGTGTACTGCAGTAGTATGGGAAGTAATGGTACTTTTCAGCAGCGTTGTTAATTTCTGACAAACACTGTGTGCATGCCCTGGCTCAGAGCAGGTGATAATTACAGTGTGAAGTAGCTGGCTCTTGTGGGTCCAGATGTTTCAATCAAGTGGTTCATTTCCTTTGGAACAGTATAAGTCATCGTATACTGTTTGCTAAATTCAGTCATGTGGGGTTTGCATCCCCCTTTCTCATATTATAAACCCTTGGTTTAGCACCAGGGTTAGATTCTGGTTTAGAGATACCAGTATCTCATGGTTGTTAGCTGCATGCTTCATTTCCATTTGGTAGCTGCAGAACAACTTTTTAACCTTCCTTTGGCAGCTTAGAGAGGATAAGGATTGTAGGACTGTCTTTTTGGCTAATGGACTGTGACTTCCATCTCTGTCTGTGCCACTGGAATGACTGCATTTGTCCACTGGTGAAAGGAGAGCAAGTGCAGGGCCAGTCATTGAGATTCCTCTGTGTAATTCAGCCATGTGAAAGCAATCCTGATTAGTGGAAATCCTTTCTTATCCTTTTAGTTCCTACTAAGTCTTATTTACAAAGAGTGAAGCAGATTTTTGATGACATTGGGCATATAGTGAGGTCTTTGTTATGTGTCAAGTATTTAATTAATTAAAATGGGGGTTGTTGTTGGGATTTTTTTTTTTTTTTGGTAAGAAGAATATAATCAAAATCTGACACATCTAGGTTATTCATACAAATCTTCCTGAAGCTGGAAGGTGTGGAGAGTTGTGGCTCACTGAGATCCTGAGATTTCACCTATGTGAAATGGTAGAATTTAGGGAGAAAGTTTGTGTTACTGCACTTGTCAGTTTTGGTAATGTGGTTGCATATTTACTATCATCTCAGTCAGGTTCATTCACAAAAAGATTAGGGCTGGGTTTCCCTTTTAGGATACATGCGCAGTGCAGAGTTGGGGATGCTCATCCATTATAATTTCTTTTTCTTTTTCCCACCGCACATAAATAACTGTAATCTGAATAATAAGGTTCCTATCAGCCAATGTATCCAAAATTTGGGATGGTATATTCACAGCACTAGCATAGCACCTTAAAACAGGAAGCTTGACCTGCTGCTATGTCATATGTCTGCTATGTGTTGTGACGAGCAACTTCAGTTTTCAAGGACAGCAGCCAGCCATCTTTTGCTCCCTATAGATTTTCCTTATTTGTTAAAGATATAAGAGAATCAGAGAATCATTAAAGTTGGAAAAGGCCTCCAAGATCATCAAGTCTAAGCTTTGACTGAACATTACCCACTCTAAGTGCTACATCCAGTTGTTTTTTGAATACTTCCTGGGATGGTTACTCCCCCATTTTCCTGAGCAGCCCATTCCAATGCTTAACCACCCTTTCAGGGATGAAATTCTTCCAAATGACCAACCTGAACCTTTAGTCTGCGAAGGATATTATGATGATGAGCACTTTTATGTGTTGGAGAGGAAAATGGACAAATTAATGAAAGAGAGGTTCACTGAAAATTATGAAACTCATACAGGCCACATCCAGCTTGTGAAGTTCCTAAGCCAAAATAGTTGTGAATTGGGATAGGATAAGGGGAAGGTGTAATCTGACTGCCTTGTGATTACATTCCTCCAAACACTTTTATCTATGTCCACTGTCACTGCTTACATTACTGAAAATGTCCTTTGTTTTGTATATACTAATTTTAATTTCCTCTTCAATGGCCTATTCTTGGCTTTGCCTGAGGGAAGTCTGTATTCCAAGCATCTAAGCTCAGTGGTTCCATTTTAACTGATTTTTTTTCCATTCCTCTGATAATTGTCTCAAAAGCTGAAGATAGCAAATAGCTGCAAGAGATACCCCAGAGGTATGAAATAGGTCACTACTAGTCCATGCTACCAGTGGGCTTTGGGGACTCCCCAGCTTGTATTGCAAATGGTGTGGAAAAGAAAGTGAGATGTCTCACCCAGAGGGGATAATACAAATAAAAACCCAGAGATAGGTGTAAACCCCTGGTGAGAGTTAGGTTCAAATTACCAAAGAAGAAAAAAGCAAGTGCTGAAAGAGTAGGTCTGTGTATCATAACACCTCCTAGCAACTTCAAATGGGTATTTACAGCAGGAAAAAAAGCTGTTAGTCCCAGTGGGAAACCCTGACCCCAAGGTTAAGAGAATGGAAACAGTTGGTTTTCTTTACAACAGACACTTGTGGGTATCAGACATTTGTCATAATTGACACTTGGGTGGTGTTCACACTGGGATGGATAAGCCCCATGTAATTATTACCACAGGGGTTATATTCCAGAAAAACTAGCACAGCAGAAAGATGGTTTCATTACTTATTCCTATTTATACTAGGCTGCTGGTAGGAGAACAGTCAGAGTATTTAGATCAGGGTAAACAGCTTTTGGGGAAACTGGACTTTAGTTTTAGCAACTGGAATCCTATGGTAACCCAAATTTTGATAGTCATTCTTTGATTAATCTGTTGGGGTTTTTTTATTTTTTCTTATTTTTTTCTAATTTTTTCCTTTCTTTTTCTTGTCTTTTTTTCCCTTAAAAATAATTAATGCACTTGTAATTAATTTCAAAGATATTAATACCCAGTGAGATGGATTTAAAAGTCAAAGGTTTGTAAAGGTATCATGGGTTAACATGGGTTAACCCATGCTGTTAATTTGGGTTAACACATCCCAAATGTAAATTGTTAGATAAAGAAGTCTATAACTATTACCAGAACAGGAGCACTCTGGTGTCAGCTGTTTATTTATTGTCAATATTTCATTAGAAAACAGTTCTTCCATTTACACAATTGGTAAATGAGATATCTTCATAAGTTAAAGTGATGATTTGAATCCAGCTAAGGTGAATGACAGTAAAAAAAAGTCATTATTCTGAAATGCTGTTTCAGTCACTCTAATGAAATGAGTTGAACAGCATCAGTACAGTTGTTAATAAACAAATACACACAAAACAATCTTATTTGCACTAAAAGAATATCTCCGTGTTGTTCATGGTCTGAATCTGACCCAAACACTGAATTCTCCTGTGTTTTCACTTCTCTATATCTTTAGGTTGCCTAAATGGAAGACTACAGGAAGGAAATCTCTGCTCTGGCTACCTGTTCTAAACTTAAGAGAATGGGACCTGTTCTAAACTTAAGAGAATGGACAGACATTCAAGTGTTAGCTCATCCAGCAGCACTCACCTGGGATCCCCTCAGGCAAATGTCAAATTGAAAATTTGAATTTATCTCTTGTAAAATCCTTATCCTCTGTGTTCAGGAGAAAAAAACATTAAAGAAAGAGTCACAGGTGTACTCCTAAGGGAAGTATATTTCCCCTGCCATTTCCACTGTATCTCAACTTACAATTTCCTTTTAGATATTCCTTCTGATAATCATCACATTGTTAATAATTTTATGTATGGGGTTTTCTTTATTTCCCTATGAAAGTGAAAAAGTTTATTCCTACTACTTAAAAATGATTTGCAAAAAGGAAATAGATTTATTGGACTAACCATTTTTATAGAAACTTATGGTTTTTTATATTTTGCACATCTGAGGATCTGAATTGATCCTCATCATGGGCATAATTTTTTTGCTTGGATGTTTGTATTGTTTTTCCTTCTGCAAAAGGTTCATGGTGGCAATCTCTTGCAGAAATCATCCTATTGCAGGGCCTTTTTGAATTCCTGTTTTTGAAATTTTGTGTATATGCCTTGTGTAGGTAAGAGAAATTGTAATCTAGAAGTAGAGCATCAGTGCATTTGGTAGAGATGCATCATCACTTTAGGCTCAGGCTTTGGTATTTTGATGGTTGTTTGTAAGAGGCAATAGCCTTCCAAGCCTTTTGAGTTTTGATCTCACTGGACACAGAAGCTTCTGTCTCGAAGAAGAATGAGATATTTCAGAAAATTGATCATTAATAACTAGCTTGTGGATGTTGCAGAGACTTGTAAGACACAAGTGATGTGCTGGTTGGCAGCATTTGCCTCTGAAATTTATAATCTCAGTTCTTTTTTGTGCACTTCTGTTGACAATTATGCTCTGTAATTTGTGAAGGAAAAAGCAAATACCAGGGCATACTAAAAACCTTGTTGATCTCAGAGGTAATGTGCTTCTATGTCTTCTGTTACTATGGCCTGGCTGCCCAGGGACTTTCTCCTGTTAAAGGGCAGGCAAGTGAAACACCAACAAATCAACTGTTTACATGAGACCACACAGTATAGTGGCACAAGAAATTGCATGTTACATCCTGTCCTGGGATGGTATCATCCAAAATGGACCATCCTTTTCTTTTTGATGACAAGTATAGCTTGTGACAGCAGTTGCACTTGGGTGGAGCAAAGAGATCATTCCTTTCACACAGAGGATTTGTTTGTTACTTGACTCCTTCTTTACTACCATATTCACCCTGTTTATTGCACAGAACATTGTCTCTTTTCAGCTGGGCTTCTTTCACCCCTTCTAAATAGAACTAGATTTGTTCCAATTAATAACATTATTCATAAGCCTGTATTCGTAAGCATATTGAAAAAATGCTTAAAGCTGTGTTCACAAGAGACAGGGGGAGGAGTGGGGCTCTTCCTTCTCCCAGGAGAGCAAAAGTTTGCTAATGCCCCGTGAGGGAATGACAGATGATTCCTCTCTCTGGTTATACATGCTCTAAATCCTTGCCACGGTTTTTCTCCAGCAATGAGGAGACAGATGCTACTGTAACAGCACAGAACTTGTGCAAATCCCTTACAAAGACCTTTATTACTGCTCTAAGTAAAACCAAGAGACTTGCTTAACCTTTCATACTATTTTTAGATAAGCTTACGTTTCTGAAGGATGTATTTGATTGCCTTTCGTGGTTTTGGCTAGTTTTCTGTTGGTTTCTTTCCCTTTTCTTTTAGTGTGATATGGGAGGATGAAGGTGTGATAAAGTGTCTCTTTCTCTGAGCTGTTGTGTTGGTATTTGTTAACCTGACATTTTGTGTGATGTGCCCAATTCCCTTTCTAGCAGTTTCTAGTAGCCATGGGAATAAAGACAGCAGAAATCACACTTTTCACAGACAATTTCTCTCCTGAAATAAACCCCAAAACTGGTGTGAGAGATAGACAAATGATTTTGTGAGCAAATCTTTGATTTGGCCTCAGGGCAAATGCTATGAAGTCTTGGGAGAGGAAGTTTGTTTTTATTTCACCAGTTTAATGTAACCTGGTTTGCAAGAATTGCTTTTACATCCAGAGAGCTGCAGTTTCAACTCAGATGTCTTTTGAGGATCTGAGCCATCTTCTGCAGTTGTCATTGAGACTCTTGTGGTGTTTTTAATGGATAGTTCACCATGGTTCTTTTCTAGAGCTTTTCTCGGGAACTGCAATGTGATGGGGATCAATTAGTAGCACTGAATAATTACTTTGCAGAGAGAAGGCCAATTGGTTAGGAGTTTCATTGACACCATAAATCTATGTAGGTACTGATCTCTTGTTAGATATCAGTGACTGATGAAAACTACTGGTGTTTTAGATTGTAATCTAAAGGCAAAACCAGGTAGAAGATTTGTCTCTTATGCTGTTTCTTCTTAAGCATCCGTATTCTATGCATGTGCTTTTTTATTGTTTATAAGAAAGAGTACATACTGGACTGTCATATTATGTTTTGTTTTGTGGTTTTGTTTTGAGGGGTTTTTTGTTGTTGTGGTGTTTGCTTTGGTTTTGGGGTTTTTGTGTGTGTGTGTGTATGTAAGGATACATAATTGTCCATCTTCTGACATGGAAGAACCACAGACGAATACAGTTCTGGAATGAGGAATTATCAAATATGGTCACCAAAGCTAACCAAGTATTGACATACAAACTTTTAAAGCACTGTGTATTTTATTACTCACTAAGACTAGGAGAAATATCTGTTCTAGTACTTATGAGTATGTGAGACAAGCAAACAAGGGAATGATTGATTGTGTGAGGATGAAGGCTGGGGAATGGATACATACATGCTGAGAGAGAGAGATGTAGATAAATACCTTTTCACTGTGGGTGTCTCCTGGAACAGATGCCTCAAGCACGCCTACAGCCTTAGCCTAAGAGTGAGAGAGAGTGTGTGTGTGTGTGTGTGTATACATTTCTCCTCCCTACATCATCTAGACCTGTAGAGTAGAGTATGTACCTATGTGAAAACAGCAAGTGCATACCTGATGCAGAGTTAGATGAAAAGTTGTTTCAATAGCTGAGTTCCTGCTCTTATAAAATCAGGGAAATTGTGGTCATCTTGAAAAATATGTAGAAGCTTTGAGAAACCTATAGAGAAAAACATAGTTCTTCTACATTTTGGTAAGTGGAACATTTGGAACTTTCTGCTCCCCTAAGAGAAGTGCATCTGATACACTGTACAGGGATTTCAAAGTTTAATTTAGCTTAACTCTTGGCTGCAAACAACTGCTGATAAATTTAGTTGGGGGATTTGGGAAGACTAATAGCTCCTTAAAAGGAGCCTGAAGATGAGACATCAAAACAAAAACATCTGCTAGACTCTCCCTTAGAATGGTAGCACACCATACAGTCATATTTTAGAGAAATAAATAGGTAGGTTTTGGGCAAGAAGTGATTTTTGTAGATATAGACACTTGGAGAAAGAAAGCCAAATGTGTGATTAAGGGAGTTGTTCCCTTTCCAAAGTGAAAGAGAGGCTATCTTGACTGGAATCAGTAGTATATAGCAAACACCCTTCTCCTGTGGTTCTACATAGTCTGCTAGTCCTTTAAAAATAGCCATTGTTGACTTATTTTCTCCATTATGTTTTTTGTTGTTGCTGATTTTTTAAATAAATTGTCATGTTTGTAAATCTTTGGATTTCCTTGTCAGCATAAATTTAAGTGTACATTCTTAAGCAAGGCTACCACACCTTCTTCAATTTCTCTGTGGTTAGTAAAGTATTAAGCAGTATTTCATATGTCCAGTCAAAATGGAGACTCGAACCAAATGAGTACAAGAAAACTCATTCAGGTATTTATTTGGAGAATAGACTTATTGGAAATTACTAGAAGTTTCTCTTCCTAGATGTTCTTTCTCTCTTGTTTTATACTGCATAAATTTTCTAGATCCCACTGTAAATGAGGCCTTTTATAAGTATTGTACTTAGATGTCTCATAGCAAGAAACAATTCTTATGCCAAAGGCAGTGTGATCTTGCACTTGGATAAATTAAGGATAAAGTCTTCTTTACCCTTAACTTTTAGACTATGAACAGTCCCTCTGAAGCTAGATTTGGAGTCTAAATGAGAATGAAGTAACTATTTAATGCCTTTTTTCCTGCCTTCTTCACATAGCCTTCTGCTATCACACAGTTACATTTTTAGTTTTTCTATTGCCCAAGGGCCTCAGAGAGAACTTACATGAGAAAAGGTTAAAAAGAAAAAAGTATTTGAATAATTATTATTCAAACTAAGAGAGAGTCATAATTTGATAACATTTCAATCTGCTTAAAAAGAAATTTCCTTTCATAGAGTGTTTAATTATCTTGTGGGTTTAGCAGCTGGATGGCTATTATTTCAGCAAAGAGTTTATTGAGATTTGCAGAAGGATTATATGTAAAAGCAGAGTGTCTGTTGTTAGCCTAGCTAAATCTGATAGACTTTGAAAGCATAAGAGAGTCATCTGTAAGAATGTGAACTGTATTGCCAAGTCAAGCAAGTGTGTTTTGTTTTCAAATTTTTTTGCGTTTTGCAACAACAATTGAAAAGAAAGTATTCAGATTAGAAATACAGGTCTGCTCTGATGAATCAGAATATGGATTCAAGAGGAGATAAATTAACAATTTTTCTAGTATAAAATTTCTGTTATGTTCATAAACTCTTTGTATATTTTCATGATGATGTAGGTGGACTGGTAAGCCCCATGTCTTGCATTCAAAATATGTGAACTGTAACTTTTCTGTAACTGAGACCAAAATGTCACTGACTTTTCAAGTTATATCTCTAAAATGCCAGCTGGAGTTATGTACTTAAGTGAAAGTGTTATTTTCTATGATTCTTGTTCTCTGAATCAGGTCTATTTATAAAACTCCACAGCCTTTCTGAGTGCTCACTAGTTAACAGCCTAAAGAGCCCAATTTCAAGTTGTGTAAATGTTTCTTCATCCTTTGTTTCCCTGTGTCAGCATGCCAGGCATGGTGAATGTTATAACTGTTTTATTTCTTCTACTAAGACTCTTGATGTCTAAAGGCCACAGCATGAGCAATAAAGAAACTGAGGGCAATGGGAGACAAACTACTAAGGCAAAAGAAAACCCAAAGAAATGTGTTAGTTACTAATAAAATTAGTGCAGGTCTAGTGCTTGTGTGGTGCATAATTTTAGTCTCTCTATTCATTTTCATGGCAGACATATTTCCCTCCTCCCCCTTTTTGGAGCACTGAATACTTGAAGTGTTAGAGAACATTGGAGGAAGGCTGCTCAAAGGTACTTTACGCATCTCTCAGGCTCTCTTGATTATTTTACAAGTATCATTAATGCAGACCAGGTTTTCCCTGGGATTACCAGGTCAGTTTATAGGTTTCTTGGTCATTCCAAAGCTTCCCCACACACTTGATAGACTTGATGACAAGAGAGCTGACAAAGCAGGTGCAGGCCCAAAGCCAAATAATTAGCTGCTATTTAGGGGAGGTGCCTTGAGGAATTATTTTCCAGCTCAGAGGTTCAAGGCTAGACGGACAAAGGTTGGGATCAATAAAGGAAATAAAAGGTTATGTGAAGAGAAAAGTAAGTTGAGGAGGAAGATGGGCTTGGGGAGGGATGAAAAATTTCACCATTTCCAGGGGAAAATGGTGAGATGGGAAAAGTTGGTGATCAAGGAGAAAAGAATTTGCAGATGAATGAGACAGGAAGTATGAGCAAGGCATGGAGATCAGTGGATTTCTTCTTCTTTCCAATCTGAGAATATGCATCAATATATTTTACTATGATGTTATTAAAGGTAATGATTTTAGAAGTGTTAATTTTATGGAAAATTGTGGGTTTCATCTCTTTTTTGTTTTTAATAAAAGAAATTTGATTCTATAACACCATATCATAGACTGTCTGAAGCGTTCATGGTTGCCAAATGCCTGAGAGATTTTAATTTAGGTCAAGCAGATTGTCTTGGCTGGCCAGTAACTCTGATGGAGGCTTTGGTTGTCTGAAGATAGCATCTGGTATCTGAACATAGAATAAGTAAGGTTAGAAGGGGCCACCAGATGTCATATATGCAATGAATAGCTCAAAGGTGACCTAATATAAAGGGTAGGTTAAACTTGTCTAGTCAAAGTTTGCACATTTCCCATGAAAGAGATCCCACAGTCTTTCTAGGCCCTTGTTCCAGTGGCACGTTGAATTATTTTTTCTTATCTCCACTGAGTTTTTTTGCTTGTGCAACTCTCTCTCCTGTCCTTTCGTTGTCCACCTAGGAGAAGAGTCTAGCTGTTTCTGCTCTTTAATTTCCCTTTGTTTAGTTGGAGTAACAATTATATCTCCCTCCCAGTCATTTCCTTTTTAAGCTAAACTAAGTCATTTACTTCAACCTTACCTTGAATATCATGTGCTCCAGTGTTATATGTCCTTGGTTGAGCTCTATCAGACTGTCACTCTTTGTCTTGTTTTTGAGGGTCCAAAACAAGTGATAGTATTCCAGATACAGTCTTCCAGTATTCCAGATACAGCCTGATAAGCATTTACTAGACAAGAAAAATAATTACTCTTGACCTACTGGCTACTGTTCTGCTACTGCAAAAATCCCCAACAAACCAAAGTGGAAGTATAGAGAGAGAAACAAAGGCTAAACAACAAAGATCTATGAAAGAAGAGGAAAAAGCAAGGATTTGAGTAAAACTTAGTCAGCAAAATTGCAACTGTTGTGGATCTGAGACTGTAGTTGTTCTAGGCAGCCATGCAGTCAGACAGTGGAAAAAAGGCTCTGATCTATTACCTATTATGATGCAGAGGTCTTGGCAAGGAATATTACTACCTCAGGGCATCTACAGACTTTCAGGTACCAAGAGAGTATATTCCAGGCAGTTCCCCAGAGGGTAAGGTCAGGATTCATCAGTTTTTCCTTCCTAGCTCCTAATATAAATCATATTGGCATATCTAAGAGATATAATTTATAGCCAACCTTCTGGGTGGTCAGCTTCACATCTCATAAATTAGATAGCCAGACACATGTGGGTCAAATTTGGAAATGTACTGCATTTCTTTAGAGAAAGGAGAGATTCTTCCCAATTCTTCCTTACATTTGATTGTTTCCACACATCCCTATTTTTACTTTTTATGTTACTCTTTTTGTCAGCTGTGCATTGTCCCTATGTTTTCCCTCATTCCATTGTTTTTCTTCAGTGGAGCATGTTAGTGATTGAAGTAAATCAGTATATGAAGTTATCTGACTTTATATATAATTTTTGGTTTATCCCACTTCCCAGATGTAGAATAAAGGACTGTGTTCCTCTTCCCAGCCTTCCCTTCCTTGTTCTCTCTCCAGAGGCACATACTTCACAATGAGATGAACTGCAGAGAAAGTTCAAAGAAAGTTCTCTGGGTGTCAAAGATCATGATGCTCTCTTGCAGGTGAACAGCAGAAGATGTCCCAGCTCTTCTCAAATTCTAAAGAAAGATTTAAATTAGTCTCAGATGGGTCTGTGGATTATCATAGCACTCACTGTACTGCAGGGACTGAGGTCCTTCCTTTTTCTTTTCAGACTAGGTTTGTGCTCGATACTGCTGGTCAAAATAATTATCAGAGAAGAGGCATTAGTGAGGATGATGCTGTACCATCCAAAGAAATCTTTAGGCAGTGCAGATTATTTTTTTTTTTTTGTTCTGACATAAAGTGTTTACAGTAAAAGAAGTTACTGATACAATTCTGTTAGGGAAGTTTTTTTTTTTTTTTTTTTAATCCTACAGTCCCCTCACTGTCTGTTTGTGATACAGTCAGGTAAAAGAAGATTGGAGTGGAGAGAATAGAGTAATGTGGGGGGTTCTCCTTCTGGCAATATCAGCACCAAGGAAGAAGTAAGTAGTATTGAAAATGGATTAATTCAATAGTGTGGAAGTGATGATCCCACTAAAAGGCACTGAAGGCAAAGAGGGGAGTCTGTTTTTTCTGGTTAGTTAATGGGAAGACATCCAGTTCAATCCCCTACTGAGCACATCAGCCCATCTTTTGAAGGTTACTTGACCATTCTCATTTTAGTAGAATGTATCACAGTAAAGACTATCTCTGTGAGATGCAAAGATGTTAACCAAGATGGGAGAAAGAGAAAACAGATTCTCTTTCAAATCCTTGATTATAATATTGCAGAAATCAGTTTTTGTACTATCTCATCAGGGCAGTACTGAAAGACCCTTGTGGCCAACACCCTGATTTAGTTTTAGAGCAGCCAGACAGAATCTAATATGGGGAAAAAAAGGAAAAGTGTGCATCTTAAGTTGACTGAGTATTTGCAATTGCTGGCAAATCAACTGGATGTGTCTTCTGACAAACTGGACAGGATGAGCTGGAGATAGATCCCTGATAAATCTAAGAGCCAAAAATTGGCTAAACATCTTGGACAAGTTTGGAAGCTTGTTTCTTGTTTCTTGTTTGGCTCATTTCCTTGTCCCATCCCCCCTTTCTCTGCAGCAGAAGCAGTGTTGAAGGGTGTGTACTCCGTCTGGCAGGCTGTTGGAGGAGTCTCTGGCCTCAAATTACACAGCATGAGAACTCTGTGCACAAAATTAGCAGCAGAGTTCTGTGTATTAGGTGCCAGGGAAAAATGTCACATTCAGCAGAACTCAAGAGGTGAGATGTGGAACAGAAAGAACTGGAACAGGACATCAATCCCCCTCTACCTTTTACTGTTTTTCAGCTGACATATCTGAGAGTGTCATAACCACCTTGTTTGCACTAAGAATTATTTGGGTAGTAAATAGATTTTATTGTATGTCTTAGTCACAGGCATGTTTGATTTTTACTCTCCCCCACCCACTCACCCTTCACTTCCTCCTTTTCCTTTATTTTGAGGTTTTATTTTTGCCTTTTCACATGGAAAACACTTTCCAATCATGAAAAAGTGCTGTTGCCATACAGTTTTCTGCCCTCTTTTCCACCTACCTGTGTTATGATTCCTGGTGAGAAACCCGCTGTTATGGCACTGCATTCACATCGTGCAACAGCTTGTACAAGTTGTTTGTAGTGAAATCTGGAAAAATGAATAAAGTGGTGGCAAATGAATAAAGTGGTGACAAACAGGGCTAAGGCACTAAAGAGAGAGGAGAAGCTACTCAGGAGCTGTGTTCTGTAGATACTAACTCAGTAGCTGCTGTCTCATTCAGAAAAACTATTACAGCATAGGTCATGGTTTGGGGGTGTGTTCTGGCTTCTTCCATACATCAAAGTAGGGGTAAAATTCTTGCCACACCATTGTTAGATTGCCCTGAAGCACATGGGTGAAAGAGGCTGCATTAGTATCTGCATGTGGAGATGGATTGTCAGGAGACAAAATGAGTCATTTGGGTCTGTACATGCACACACATGCACTCACTGTGTTGTCAGAGCAGAATTCTTTTGCAAGACAAAGTTATCAGGCAGTGCTTGTTTAATGTATTCCTCCCCATTCATTCTCCTCATCATGTTGATGTCTGTGCTGTGAGCTGGGCTGAGAAATTGATCTGTGGCTTAAAAAACTGTTTTTACAGCTGGCTTAGTTAGCTGATGTATTTTGCAGGTGTGCCATCCTGCGAGGTAGGAAAAAAGCAAGAGTATGTGAAGACAGAGAATTTCTTAAGCTGTTACCATTTCCATATACTGATTTCTTGAAATCACAGCTTCAAAGTTCTCCAGTACCTTTGTTTGGCTCAGATTACTGAAGCAATCCACAAGCACGATGATGCATTCCAAGATTAAATAGCACTCTGGGCAGAAAGTTATTTTTCATTTCCTTTCCTTGTTCTTTTCTGTAGTAGGACAGAGCCTGTTGGCTACCTCTGTTTAACATATGTGATAGTTTAGCCACTACAGTCTTTTCTGAAGGTTTGGGAATCTGTTCTAAGGCCTGGCATCAGAGCATTACTGGCACATTTTAAAGAGCAACTTTTTTGTATTGTTTTCTGTTTGCACTGCAGGTGATTTTGAGTGCAGATGGGTTGCAAAGGATAATGGTTCTAGTTTGTCACTTTTTTCCTGATTTTCCCCAAGAATTATACCTCTACTGAGCATTTTTCCTTCTCACCTCCCCCCTCATGAGAAAAGTCTTAGTCAGCCCTATTTTACAGATGGCAAAGCTAGGACAGAAGGAATTACACACAGCAAGGCAGGGGCTGAACTTGCTATGGCAGTTAATTAAGAGGTCTCTTGATCAGACCCAGTTTCACATAAAGAGGCAGCCTTCTGCCTTTTGAGGTATGGGAGACATAAACTCCAGTCTTCCACACTTGAAATGCACAGTTCAGCCACTGACTGGGGATTTAATTGCTTATTGAAATGTTAATTGGTGCATTCATTCCACGAGTTTATCTTTCAAGGAATGAAGGCTGAGATAATAAAAGGCCAGTAGATGAGGCAGCAGGTGAGGCAGGCTGTAAGTATATGTTGTGAGGAATAGATAGAACAGAACTTTGAAAATCACCAGACTTTGCTATTATTGCCTCTCTGTTTGCTACTTGCCTGCCTATCCTAATCTCTTGCCCTCTTGCCTCCTGATTTTATTAAGGAATATTGTCCCAATTTATGAACCATTAGAAAATGAGCCATAAACTCTCTATAAGGAGCAGACTGGATATTTCTGCACCAGAAAATTGTGCTTCTTTTACTATATAAGTGTATCTTAAGTAGTACAACTCCCCTAGGGTATAGACAATTATACCAGTGTAAAAGTGCATATCCAAATATAGCTGAGTCCCGAATGAGAAGGTACCTTTGTACCAGTAATAACTAGGTCCACAGCAAGGGACAGATTTATTACCTTGCCTTTAGAAACCTGAGGTGACAAAACTGGGAATATAGTCATTTCATAATTCATGTATATTCCTAGGAGACACATAAAACCTTCATAGGGAGAATTGGCCCACTGAGGTCTTATTTACTGGCCAGTGGTGCCTGTCTCTCTTCACTTTTCAGAAAGCTTCACTTAACTACAGGCACTTATCTAAAGTTCCTAAATAAGGTAAAAAGGAATTTGGTCACAGAATTTCTTCAAATGGATAGGGAAATTAAACTGTTAGGAACAGTGTAGGCTGATTTGAATGCATCACTGTGCAAATTTTAGCAAATCCCAACCCTGTTTTGCCATTTGGGGAAGTTCAGTGAAATTTTTTTTGAGTAACTTTAACAGGTCTTTTGAACTTGTGAAATAGATAAAGCAGATTTTTTTTTTGCCTTCAGTAGCAATCACTTACACAAATTTTTGGTTCTCAAGATGATTAGAAGACTTACAAAAACCATCCTGCCACAAAGGTGCACTGCTGCTGTGCACTAAAAGTAGATTTTAAAGTTCTGGAAGGGTGGTTGTAGGCAAAACTCTCTCAGGAGTGCTTGAATGGAACTTTCCTGCTTCTTTGTCTGCAATGGCGAGTTACCAGATTTTGACATTGGAGAAATTGACTGGAGCACAGGGCTCCACCTCCAGCCCACATCTGTCATGCACAATAGCAGTGACAAGCTCTGCCCTATTTCTTCCTTATTTACCTCTTTTATCCAGGAAGTCATATATGATCTGGATGAAGAAATGTTCTCTTGTTGTTTCTGAGCTTCCATTTTTCTCACTTTGTCTAGTCCTGGGTATCAAATATCCACCTGAGCTCTGCAAGAATAAAATGTCCATTGTTCATGAAGAACATGAACATGTTCTAACTCTTCCATTCTTAGTGATTCTATTCTATCAGGAAGAAATCCTGTATATATTTCAAAGGAAGCAGTTTTATTTTAAAAGAAGAATTGTTTTCCACTGAGACGAAGATCATAATAATGCTTGTGATATTGCTCTGCATAAGAAAAGCTGGAGAGATCTGCCTATTGAACAATGAACTATCAAACCTCAGAATGGTACTGTTGGTTGCCTATCTAAAAATAACTGATAACGTCAAAGATTGACATTTTGGTTTGTTGTTGTTTTTTGGTTTGTTGTTGGTTTTTTTTCCTCTGAAATCCTTATTTTGTTCAAGCAGTAGAGGTGAAAAATCCATGATTCAGATATATGATTTAGTTTGATATTCTGAGAAGAATGTAATTTTTAAAAATGGTGCTCTTTCCTTAAGATTTGGTTCTATAAACCTCTTCCGTGTTGAGTAATAATTTATTCTGGAAAAGACACCATTAAATTCACTGTCAGGAATAGTGGTAGATGCTGACCTTTACATTTCTTCAGTCCAAGATGGATTATTTAGTTGTGTTTATATCAGCAGGGCATGAAAAGAATCTTTTTCTGCAAATACCTACTAGCTACTTTTCACCCTAAAAAAGCAATCATGGAAACACTGTCCAGATTTAATTCAAAGAACATGTCTAAATTCTATCAATCCATACTCCTGTGACTTTTTAAATCCCAACATAATGCATGACAGGGAGAATATCCATACATCCAGACACTATTAATTGAACCATTATCAAATTAAGAATACAAAACAAATTAGCTTAACCTATGCCCTCTTTGTTTTTTTTTTTTTTTTTAAGTTTCAAGTTCAGAAAGATAGGACAACTTCAGCTTTTTAATTTTTTTAATTTTTTTTTTCAACTGTCCTGAAAGCATATAGGAAAGAAACAGTCTTATTAGTTACCATTGTGCCAACTGTCTCCTAAGGATTTTGTGGCACTACCTGCAAAAGTGCTCCAAAGATTACAGGGCAGACATTAATAGCTTATCAAATGTAACTTTTGTCCAGAAATTTTACAGAACTGTAATTAATTATTCATGAGCTATAATAAAAATAATTGCTAGTTTATACATGGCTGTATTTGGAAATAAGTATTGTAAAAGTCTATTAAAGCATTCCATAAAGCTGGTGGTCTGTACAAGTATTATTAAAGGAAAATGGAAAAGATCCCCAAACACTTCCCAAATCAGTGTTATTACAGTTGTAGCTCAGTCTCAAGCAACCACAGGAGTCAAGGCATCCAACTGCTAATGATGTGTATGCTACAGAAACAAATATTCCACATATCCTTTGAAAACAATGAGTTGAGTGAAAGTATCTTGAAAGCCAACTCTGCCATATGTGTTTGTATTTGATGTTCAGCTTCCTTGCAGTTATGGCTAAATGTTACTTCCTTTGCAGATTAATCTGTGATGAGATCAGAATCTTTTAACCATATTATTCTTGTTCACTTTCTCGTATCACTTAAAAGATTTATTCTATGGCTGGTGATTGAGCATAAGTACATTGCACTTTTGTAAGATCAAGTGCATCAGAAAGAAGCCATTATTCCATAGAGATAAGCAAAACGATACAGTTGCTGCTGCCCTAGCAGACATGGTATGTAGTGCTGTCACCCAAACTTGATTCAGCTGAGTATTTCTGCTACATTTTTTGGTTTACCTTTTGTTGGTGGTTCATGTATCTCTAGTGCTTTGGGACTGCATTCCTATTTCTCACTAGAATTCCTCACTTGCTTTGGTTGTTTGGTTCTAGCTGATACTGTCAGATTTCCAGGGTGCTGTGTATCCTTGTACATGTGTTTTCTAACAACAGGTGCATTGGACAGAAGGCCACAGTTTCACAGCTCACAGGCACGTCCAAAATAATAGAGAAGATTGTGAGCTGTGAAGAGGCATATAGTGGTGGCAGCATATGGTCATGATTCAGTCATCTGAGGATTCTCTTAGTAGTCTCCTTTAATGAACCAATTTTTGTTTTATATTCCTTGCACTTGGATGAATTCCTGCTTTCTCTTCTCTTGCACATGTGTTTGGGTTGGTGCACAGCACCACAATGACCGTGCCAGCCATAGTGTGTAGATGGGTTTTCTCAAAACTGAGAGCTGGCCATGCCAGATGATGAAATTGGGGACTTTCCTAGTGCAGGCATATCTCCTGACATAGGTACTGTTAGGATATCAGTTTTGTAATGGATATTTATTTCATTCATGAAATAATTATTTGAACAGAGAAAGCATGTGTATTTGATTAGAGACAGCCTATTTTCTCAGCCCAAATAATAGAAATTGCTATTTCTACTATAGTAGCACAATAGTAGAAATGGAAAGAAAGTATGTGGTAGTTGAGGCACTGATTTGGCACAGAAGAACATGGCAAAACAGTGTTTCCAATCTTAGTCTCACAGTCTTGGTGATCAGAAAAAATCAGTTATCCACTCATCTGAGGTAGAAATCTGCCTTTTGTCAGAAAAGCAAGGCCTTTTTCTGGTTGAGTTCAGAACAAGAAAATACTGCAGAACCATAAACATTCTTAGTAGGTTTAGCATTATTCTGTCAGGTTAGTATTATTCCTACCTGTAATCTCTAGTGGAGAGTAGTGGAATTGACCTGCTTTCAGTTTGCTTTACTCATCTTACAGCAGAACATTTGCATAGAGAATTTGTCTGAGAGTTTCTGTCAACTTGTTTTCAAGAAGTCACATCCCTAGATAAACAATGAAAATATATTTTTGGATTGTGCAATATCCTCTGTCTATTAAAAGATGTACCTGCAATATATCTAGATTATCTTTCAGGACATTTGAAAAAAAAATAGGATACCCTTTATATGATTTTCTTGTCAAAGCTATGATATGTAGTGGAGTAGCAGATCACTCAGAAAATACAGTTCAGAATTTTGTTCTCCTGGTCTCTTCTGATCAAGAGACACTATATCCCCTCTCAAATTCTATTATGGTGCCATGGAAAGGAGCTGGGTGAAGGATTTACTTCATTAAAATGCAATGCAATGCAGTTACTCTCAAGGCTGATGATTACAGTTGTAAATAGAGTTTTATTTTGAAGGATGCTGGTTGATTTTTGCTCCATTCAGATGGGAATTTTTGTTCTTGGCAGCGGAAGGAGGAGAAAGAGGCAAATATATATTGAACACAAAAATGGAAGAGAGTCAAAGACTGAAATGGAGAGGCAAGGATGCACATAACAGTTTTTGACTAAGGCAGATAAGCTGTGTTACAACTTAGCCATATTGTTAAGAAATCATGGTTTCCTCATCACTTTCTTCCTGAAAGATTGTCAACTGATGTTATATAAATGCTTTGTCACTACAGTTTGAGTAAAAGCCAGGGCAAGCCGTTACCTTGTCTTTGTATGTGGCAAATGTGGGTTGTTTTGAGCACACGAAGCCAAAAAGATCTCTGGCCTTTAAAGGACTCCTGTCTTACTTTCATTGATCTGTCCTTCAAATCTCATCTCCTGTGCCCGATGCCCTGGTATTTGACAAGGCTGATTTTTCTGGTGATACATTCTGCTCCCATTTTAAAATTTATTCTTTAGCTCCACCTCCTGGCTCTTGGTCTGTGAAAAGGAGGATCCTTGGGAATCACAGTGCCTCAAGAAGGGATCAGAAGTATTCATACTAGTTTACAAATATTAATATAGACGTATATATGGGGACATTTTAGCTGAGGCAAAACAGACTTTGCTGAGCCCACTCATACTGGCTTTCAACAGAGGCAAATATTTTGGTGAAGGGTGGACAACGGAATGTGGCTCATAGTTTCTGCTTTTTTTTGGGCTTTCAGTTTCTCAATTGAGGCAGTTTTGAGACATGACAGACATCACATAGCAGTCTCTCTTTATTACTGTTTCCCCCCTGATACTTCCTCAAACTCAGGGGAGTAGGGAGGTACAGCAGAAATCGTCTGACACTGAAACATTAAAAAAAGATCTCTGAGGCCTTGCAAAGGAGTCTTGTTTCATGCAGGGAGAATTACTTTGACTTCATGTTCATCCTATTAAACCAGGAAGTGCACAAGAAGTAGAGGAATAGATCTTAGTCATCTGGATTTAAGAAGAAAAATGTCTCTTCCCCGACAGCTGCGAGAAAAGAGGTAATGTGTTATATAGCCTGCTCCTGCCTCCCCACAAGCCTCATGTAACTCCTGATCTGTTTGGTTGATTTGGATGCAAGCATCTTTGGTGATACTAAAAGGCTTCTTGTTATCAGAACAGTGTGTAACTTCCACACTATTAGGCTGCTCAGGGTCAAGCAGACCATTTCTTTTGCTGGCACGGACTTTCTTCTTTTTGTGGGAAATATTCACAACCTAGGACATAGTGGGTCATTGTCCTCTTTATAGCTGCAAAATAAGTTTCCCTTTACTGGAGTTTATGATGAGTGTTTGTGATATGACTAATTATATCTCTTGCTCTCCATAACCACATCCTTCTTCACAGTAAGGGGTAGTATTTACAGTATTGTGGGTGGTGCTGATTCATGGCATTTTCCTTGTACAGCAAACTATTGCAAGATGTTGCATCATTGCTTCAGCATTTCAAATGGGCTACGCCTTGTGGAAGCCCCTGGTTGGGATATTGGGATATACCACTTTTTTTTTTTTTTTTTTTTTTTTTTTTTTTTTTTTTTTTTTTGTATTATCAGAATATTTAACATTTTGTCAGCTTGGGATTTCTTAGATGATCCTTTTAGAAGTCTCTCTTTATCTCATTTGTTATTCTGTTCTCCTCATTCTAGATGCTTTTTGCTCAGCTGTTAATATAAATACCCCTCTGACAACACTGAGTTATAAGACTGAAGCAAAGGTGAATTTGTCTGATGCTTGTCAAAGCTGTTGCACCAAGGAGAAGGTCATAGAGAAAAAGCATCTGCCAATCCATGCTTTTCTTGTAGTGTGGGCAGTATCGACCAGTAACATGACTGTGTGGTCATATGGCTGCTCATTAGTAATCCCTGTTCCTGCAGAGATTCTTCTCACTTCAAATCCAATTCTTTCTAGGATCTGCAAAGCTTATTCTAACCTTGCCTACTAACATGAGTTTCTTCACACTTGACATTTTCAAACAAGTATCTTTGTGCTTGCTTCAGGTTATCTGCTGAGACTGGGGGATAAATGCCAAGGTCGTATGTTCTATCCCTGTGCAGGCCATTCATTAAGAGTTGTACTTGATGATCTTTGAAAGTTGGTCCCTTCCAACTCCAATTATTCTGTGATGAACCTTACCTGCTGTGACTGGGAGGTCTCTCTCCAAATATTTGATAGCCTAGCCTTATTTTTCCAAGCCTCTTTAAGAGTTTGCTTTATTGTGATATTGTCAAGAAAACTTGACAACATTTTGACAGCTGGTGTAGGCACCAATAGTTTTGATATAGAACAATACTATGCTTTTGTTTCTTTGTTCGTTTTCTGTTTGTGCTTATCCTGTTGTTTCTTTTCTTATATGTGTGTGGTATTTTTTATGCATCTTGCACAGAGTAGAAAGTTTTTAGGATTTAGCTTTGTGCTGTCAGTTTCTACAGCACCTTGCATGACAAGCTCTTTTCTCAGAACTGTTTCCTATATTTTACAGTAATGCAGTAATAATAGCAGCATAAATCATGATGTATAATGATCTCCTTAGGATAGGATCCACTGATGCAGAGTTCTTTCTGTAAATCTCCTAGATTAAGGAAGGATTAAGAATGCATCCACAGCTGATCACATTTCTCAGGAAAAGCTTAGCAGTTCAAGTGTTTGTTTTGTAGTCCTGTTCCTTGAGCAAGCCTAGGAATGAGAGGGATATTTTTCAGGCATAATGAATCTTCTCAATGGTCACTGATTTATGCTGAATTTATTGAAATTTGACATCTCAAGATCAAACCTCCAGAGGAAGAGAATAACACCATGAGTTTCTAACATCTTGGTTTTGATATTAGAAAATGTAACATTGCCTATCTTTGCTCTGTGTGGCATAGGACATCTCAAAGGCTACCAATATGAGTAACCTAAATCTTCTGTTCTTGCTTCACAGTGATTTTGACCAGCTTCCAGATGATGTACCTGTTTCAGCTAATATCGCAGATATTGAAGAGAAGAAAGGCTTTACTAATTACTATGTAAGAATGGAGATTTATCTTGCCTCTACATGCCTTCACCAGTGACTGGTTTGGTTATGGGAAGCAAAATGCAGTTAATCTGGTGTAATTGCTTTTTGGTGTGAGTAGTTCCATGTGGAAGACTTCTCAGTGCTTTATTTTTCAGGAATGAAGTACGGTTATCCCAGATTCAGTCTAAAAATTTATTTTCTGAATGAAGTGTAGGAGATATCCTCTAACATCCTAATTTTTCCTAATATCTGATTTGTTTCCTGTTGGAGTGCTGTATCATTGGTGAAGACAGTGGGAAAGTAATTCAGAGGGTAGAAAGGGAGAGTCTTGCTTCATTATTCCATGCTACTGGCAAGTTAGGATGCTCCCATCTTCACAGGAGGAAGCACATTAAGACATGAAAGAGCACACAGGAAGGGAATAGTAGGGAAAGGCACTAAGATTTTCTGAAGGTTTGAATATGCCCATCTCAGTCTGACTTCTGCTGGAGACATTGCTCTTAAAACCCTTTCCACTGTAGAATTCAGGTTTTTCTCTGGAATAGAGTGATATTTGGTTGCTCTGTCTTTATGTTTTCTGAAGGATCTGGCTGCAATGTGACTCAGAGGTCAGTGCGTGGAAATGTTGAGTTCCTTTAGAGCAAAGCAATTTTGTCAAAAGAGAAATAAAATAGTGGTTGAAGGTGGTCAGAAAATAATTTCTGCAACTGTGTACATTAAAGTCAAAAAAGAAGTATGAATGCCTTCAATTCTGAAAATCAATTCATTTAAATGTCAGTCTGTCTTTAGATTTAGATGTCCAAGGCATCTTATTGTAAAATATTTGTGTTTGTCTTCATAATGTATTTTGCTTGTCACTGACGCAAAGTGTGCAAGCATAAAGTTGAATCTACTTTCCTTTAAAGATTATATAATATAAAGTAGCCACAGGGACATGCTTCATATGCAAGCTGGACCCACACAAATACCTTGTTATATCCTAGTTCCTGAATTGGCAGATGCTTAACTGAAGGCTTGCTTTCCTCTCTGCTCCTAAGAGGATATTCCCACTAATGGAGCACAGATCTTATGTTCCTATTTTATTCCTCACATTCAGTTGATGAGTATTTATAAGTATGAACACCAGCCAGAATCCCTCTTCTCTGTTTCAGATGTTTGTCATTGAAGTAAAGCTTAAAGGTGGTGGTAGATACCTGATTTTCCGGCGCTATCGTGAGTTCTATGCCCTGCACACCAAACTAGAGGAGAGATATGGGCCAGAGAGCAGTAACAGCCCATTTACCTGCACACTCCCTGTACTGCCAGGTAAGCTGTCAGTACCAAACCTTTGCACAATTAGCAGCTTTTCAGCTCCAGGCTGCCCTAAGGAGCAATGGAGTGAGAGAAGTAGTTGTGACAAGGAACTAATTCCTGGCTGTGGATGCCAGAGAAGTCATGTTCCATTGACAGCCCCTTCACTTGTAGTAAAGTTAATTTAGAAACCTAAAATCCTTTAGAAAAGATGTAAATTTTTTTTTCAGCTTCTACTTCCTCCTGACTGCTTCATTTCTCTGACAACCTCTTCTTTGCCTTTTTTTCTTCAATAACTGTTACAGGTTTTATATTTTCCAGGAAAAGTTTTTGTTGGTGCCAAAAAGGAAATTGCTGAGAACAGGATTCCTATCCTAAATGTCTACATGAAGGTAAAACTTAATTTTAAAGTAAAGAATGCAGTGATCACTGCAGATACTTACATTGAAATCAGCTAAGGCAGACAGTACTGTTTGGGTTCTAAGTATCTGCTTCTCTCTGCTCTGCTTTTCTGAAGACACAGTGCCTACACTGTGATACAACCTGAAGTCCTCTTCCCCAGATTGTTCAGACTGTAGACTCTGCTGGAGTATGCAGTTCACAAAGGGTCACTCTCTGTCTTCATATACAGATAGACATCCTTACCAAAACCCCCCAAAATGTGTGAGGAAATGGTGAATCTCCAGGTGCTGCATGAACCCATAGTTGGTGTGTGTATCCAAGGGATTAGGAGAATGGTGGATGGGTTGTGCTTTACCCCACCCACCTTCAAGTGCCACGCAGGCTCTTGCTCACTCCCTCCTTCCCTAATGGAATGGGGAGGACAACTGGGAAATGGTAAAACCCACAGGTGGAGATAAGAACAGTTTAATAATTGAAATAAAGTCAAATATAATACCAATAAATAATTGTAATTAGAAGGGAGGTAACAAAAAATACAGAGAAATAAAACTAAAGAAGAAAACAAACAAATGATGCACCTTACAATTGCTCACCACCTGCTGACCAATGCCCAGTGCCCACTGAGCAGTGATCTGTGGCTCCTGAGCAACTCCCTCCAGTTACATACTGGGCATGATGTCCTATGGCATGGAATATCCCTTTGGCTAGTTTGGACCAGCTCTCCTGGCCATGCTCCCTCCTGGATTCCTGTGCAGCTCCTCATTGGCAGGACTTGGGAACCAGAAAAGCCCTTGGCTTAGACTAAGTAAGCCAGTAGTTAGAAACAACTAAAAATCCACATTATTCTCATGCTAACTCCAACACACAACACTGTGCCAGCTACTAAGAAGAAAACTGACTCTCTCACAGCCAGAATCAGGACAGGTGGGCTTCTGAGAGTACCTGAATTACATTGAAGATGCAGCATACATCAAGGAGAGATATTCTTTGTGTGCAGGTTAACTGAACACCTGAACTTCAAATCCGTAAAAGTCTGAAGCACTGGCCAAGACTGCCTTCTTTCCACAGTCATTCATGTTCTGAAAAGAAAAACAAAAAGCAATTTACTCCTGCAGTAAATCGGGTACAAAAAGCATGAAGCAATACATTGGCCAACTCCAGGAGTAAAGAGGAAAGACTGTCAGCTGTTCAGCTGTGTCCTGCTGAGTGAGAAAGGAGAGGAGGGAGATTTCTGGCAGTAATGAATATCCTTCATGATCCTGTAGGTCAGAGAGGCATATTTGTTACATGTAAATAAATAGAGAATTGGTCTCTCCCACTGTTACACTCTGCTTCCTGCTTGCTCTTGGCAACAGAACCTGCTCTGCCTCCCTGCTTGGGTGTTGATGGATGAGGACGTTCGGCTGTTCTTCTACCACTCAACCTTTGATGGCGAGCAGGTGCCTCACAGACTGAGACGGCTTCGCCCACGGACACGCCGAGTGTAAGTGATTGACATGTTTTTTGCAGCATTGCTTGATGGAAGAGATGCTGTCCAGTTTTGGGTGGAGAGATAGATGAGGATCACCACTGTGTTTTCCAAGTGAATCCATGAATCCCTAATATGAGGGTCTTTGTGG
The DNA here is from genome assembly GCF_035770615.1 of Melospiza melodia melodia. Lineage (NCBI taxonomy): Eukaryota > Metazoa > Chordata > Aves > Passeriformes > Passerellidae > Melospiza > Melospiza melodia. The sequence goes on from NC_086197.1 coordinate 53,287,693, forward strand.
TGGAGTGAACACAGAGTATTTCTTGTTTTCAGTAATCTCAGATTTTTTAAGTGGATGTGGTACTTGGATTAAAGGAAAATTCCAAAATGAGAGTATTTGCCTTTTTAAAAATACTGTCCAGCTCTATCTGCCCATATTTCTTCAATGGTAATCGCTATTACAATGTGCAGAATATCCAAGCCAAGCTTAAGGACATAGGCTTGCACCACTGAAGTCAGTGTGAGTTTTGGCACTGAATTCAGTGAGATCTGGTTCAGACACTAAATGAAACTGAATATTTAATTTGTTCCCATCCTTTGTCAAAACAGGGGCCTGTCCTACATAGCAGCATTGACACCCCTTTGGAGAACTGCTAAGTAGATGTCATACTTCATTACCCTTCAGATAAATTAATTCTCCTTTCAGCATTACAAAGATGGGCTTGCTTCCTTTTCACCTACCTCAAACAGTGCAAAAACTGCATGTGTGTATGATGGCAGAGTTTGAACTAAATGCCATAAATGCTAGAAACAATAATGCCCAGAAAGCAGAGTAGGGGGACTGAGCAGTGCTGTGGAAGAGAGGTCCAGAATACTGACTGTATTGAAAATTCCATCTGTTCTCAGGAGCAGACACCATCAGATTGCTGCTGCTCTGCACTGAAACTGAGAGAACTAGGGCAGTGTCATTGCATCCATATTTATTTACTTCAGCGCTGCACACAGATTCTCATGCAGTTTCTCTGGTGATCTATGGCTTATATGCCCTTTAAATAGTAAAAACACAGACACTGCAGTACTGATTGTGTAGCATTTTTAATGACTTAGAAAGATGTTTTCCTCCCTGTTGTCTCATTTCTTTGCAGTAAGAGTGTTTCAGATCAAGTGCCTGTTTTTGACCGCACTGCAGCTCCGCGGGCTGAGGTGAGTACTCTGCACAACCTGTCACAGGACAGGAGATTAAACTCTGGTTTACTGTGGTACCTCATCCATCAGGTTGCCATTTTCAATTAGAGCTTGGGGGAAGAAAGTGAAATAAACAGAGAAAAACAATTGATTTTAACAACAGAGAATGAAACAAAGGATGGAAAGAGGTGTCCTGTTCCTCATCTCTTGAGTAATAAGGAGGTCTATGATGAAATCAGAATGACAGGAGATTCAAAACTGAGACATGTACAGCTTACTGCCAAATGGTCCACATTTGCATGGTGCCACCCATAAGTTAAATCTAAAACAGGCATAAGCTTCAGCCTCAGTGTCTTCAGCATATGTTTAAAAGCTTTGCAGGGGAGGCATCTTATTTTGTATTTTCTATAACATAAATGTATTTTCTGTAACATAAATGTATTTTCTGTAACATAAATGCCCATACTCTTGTCTTTGTGGTATATTTTCTCAGTATTAAGCACATGAGACTGCTTTGTAACCAGTACTTGTCTGAGCAGGGTTTTGCTTCCTGAAACATGTGATTTGCCATATAAGATTAGAATCCCCAGGCATCTGCTTTGAGTTTTGTTGCTTTTGTTCTTTACACAGAGAGTGACAGGTCTTGGAACAGTAATATCTCTTGGGTTTTATCTATTAATTTATTAGTATTGAATATACCTACCAGAACTTTTCAATAGGTGAAAAAAGGCTTTTGAAAGGGCTAATAAGTAGACACTGGCACAATAGTAGCATTGTTTTGTTTGTTTTTTATTAAGAGAACTCTTGGCATTAACAAGACCAAAAGAAAAATTGCAACACAGAATAAAGAGCACCTTTTCATTTTTCTTCCTCTAAGACCATTTAAATGACCATGTTTCCCTAAGCACAATGGGGGAGATGTGTATTTTTGATTACACAGCCACTTTAACTCTCCAACCTTTTGTTAGGATGATAAGCATGTATTTGCCTCCTTTTTTTTTTTTTTTTTTTTTTCCCGAAGAGGTCATCTAAGTTCCATTTCAACAACAGGTCAATTTCCCAAGCTTTCCCACATCTCTCAGTTCAGCATCCAGACCTGGAAGCTAGATGTAAAAGCAACAGTTAGTTACCCTTAAATTAAGACACAACATTTCTGCAATTTTAAAGGCTCTTTGTGGTATTTTGCAGCAAATCTAAAAGTTGCAATGAAAAATAATATATTTTTTGAGTTCTCAGGATTTCAAGCTGTTAGTTGGCTTTAGCTCTGTTGCCTTACTTGCTCTTAAGTACTTTCAACTTATGTATATTGATCTCTCTGGTGCTCAGTATTCTGTCACTTTAAGAATCCTTTTATGTAGCTCTCTCAGGGCCATGTTTATCCTAGTGCTTTCACTGCTTCTTCAAAGCAGTTTTGTGTGTGCTGAGTAGGAGAAGAGATTGTGAGAACTGCAGACTACGGTCAAATATATGTGACCTTATCCCAGAAATACATATGTGATGACAGAGTGCACACTGTCTTGCTGATTTATGCGTTCTCCTCAAGAACACAGCAGAAAGATTTGCTTTTGTAATTCTGTGAATTAATAATTTTGAGGTTATTACTTTCCATAGGCACTATTTGATTTTCCTGGAACCAATAAACTGGAACTCAGCTTCAAGAAAGGAGATTTGATCTACCTACTCAGCAAAGTAAACAAAGACTGGTTGGAGGTAAGACTGCAATAGCAGTACTGAATTATTAGCATACCTTGAAATATATGAGTAGAAAGGGCTCTTCTGATCCTTGTGACCTGCCTCTTCCTTTCAAGGAGAAACTGTATCATAATCAGGTCTTACTGTCAAAACTAAATCCCTGATTCCAAATTAGTAATTTTTTGGTTCCTTGATGGTTTTTAGCTTACAAAATTTTTGCCCTCCAGACTTCAGTTTTCATTTGCATTTGCTTCTGCTGGAATGTTTTTTAAATTCTTTGGAAGTGATTAGAACACAGAAAGGCCACAGAAAGGAGATGGAAACTCCATTTCAGCGATTAATTGGTTTCTGGCCCCAGGGTGAGTTGATGTATGCTTCATGCTTCATACCACAACACACGTCAGCCTGATTAGAGAGAACTTGGGTAATGCAGCAGTGTTCTGAAAAAAGGATGAGGGGAACATACTGTGTGTTTGCTGATATGATATCTCTGCTTGCTCAAACACCACAGCCTTCCTTGCTAACCATCTGACTTGCATTTTTTACACACTGTTTCACTCCCCTGCCTGGTATTTGACTATGTAATTGTATAACCTTTTTGTAGGGATGCCATCAGGTCACTTCCACAGAATTTCTTTTCTTGATTATAGTGGAAAAATTCTTACTGTTGTTTCTATCTAAACTAATCGAATTCCAGAACTTATTGCATGTGGCCAACATGGCATGGTTTTCTTGATTCTAGCATTTCCTATCATTCCAGGGAACTGCTGATGGTGCCACTGGGATTTTCCCATGTGCTTTTGTGAAGATCATAAAAGATTTACCACAGCAAGAAGACACAGTTAATAAAGTTCGCTGTTATTACTATGATGAGACTGTGAGCACCATCAGGTAATAACAAAATAGCCTTCAAGTTTGCTGATGAAGAAACACCAACAATTCTCTTGTTATGATATATGTGTTCTAAATACATCTTCCACAGGGATATCTCAGTGGAAGAGGATCTGAGCAGCATTCCATCATTCAAAGATCTAATGGAATTGATGAGGTACAATGCAAGAACTTGGCTGTATATTTGATACTTAAACATTTGTCAAGTTCATTCTGGTTTGAGATTTTCCATGTTCTACTTGGTCGGCACCATGTTTTGTGTATGAAATACTTTTCAAGAGTCTTGAAGAAGTTACACTTTGACTTGGCCCAGGGTCATCTGTGCAGACACTAGTCCTTCTCAGGATTGTCAATGATTAAGGAATGACACACACTTCTGACTCAATTGTGATGGGTAGAAATTTCCATTTCTTGTACTATGATAAGAGCCATACCCCCGTAAAAGCATCTTCTGTCTAGTACATTTCTTCAGGATGTAGGACATGGCCTTCTAACACTTGTTAAACTAGATTAATCTGGTGTTGAACATCAGTAATTTAGAACATTAAATATTAGTAAATATTGGTAATAGAACACCTGTTCTAATATTCTTACACTCCTCAGAAAGAGCAAAAATAAGTAGGCAAAAGTGGGTAGTAACCACAGTCAGCTCATTTGCATGGTAGTTCAATCAAACACACAGAGTAATTGTGCCATTTATATGGTGTTACTGGAAATGCTTCTTGGTTCTGGTATATTTCTTAGCTTAAACACAACACAGCATGAATGTGGCTATATGATTTCTAGTACTGCTGTATCAAGAAGGCCAAGATACCCAAGGCTTTGTGTGAGTTTTATTAAAATTAATTAGATTGTCAGTATTGTGTGACTTTTATTAAAATTAATTAGATTGTCAGATTCATTATGTAGCACCTCCCAGGCATTCCTTGATTTCTGGGGATCAATCCATTTCTTTTCTCCCAGGCAGGAGTTTAACCAAGAAGACATTGTTTTGAATTACCGGGACCCTGAAGGTGACCTGATCCGCTTGCTCTCCGATCAGGATGTTGAACTCATGGTGTCTCAGAGCAGAAGAAGTCCCTCTGAGAAGCACTTCTTCCCTTGGAAGTTGCACATCACTCACAAAGATGACTTGGGTGTCTACAACACTAGTCCAGGAGGAGGTGCTACTCAAACAGTAGGGGCTATGTAAGTGCTATATAGATATCCCTCTCTGGAGGCAGTTTCCTTCAAAATGTCTTTCAAGTGTCCTTGAAATGAGTAATTTTTAGTGATATATTACCTTTCGGTGTAAAATCTGTACTTAGTTAAAATCTGTACTTAGTTCTTCAGCTTTTTAGCACACATCTGCAATACAGACAATCTACATAGAGACCAGAAAAAGTGAGTAATAGAGAAATAAAATCATGGGCCATGTTTACAAAGCAAGTCAGTGTCAGCCTGCAATAGAGGTCTCCTGAGCCCTTAGACCTGCTCTAGTTTCTGTTCTCACTCCCAAGACTAGTTTTTTGTCCAGAATGTCTTCATAAGCTTTTGTTTTTTCTCTAGACTCCCATAAATTTCTCTTCATTTGCTGATCTGAAGGTTTGTGGGCCATTGTGTAATTATATCTCTCATGTTGGAGTCTGACTGGGTGTTCAGAGTTTGTCCTAGGGAGATCAATAAAACTTTTTTGGATTTCAGTGAAGAAGTTGCAGCCCAACTTAACTTTCTTCTTTTCCACTGATCAGTATATTGAATTCTGTGAATCAAACCTAGTACACCTGTGGTTTTCCTTTTAGACCTTTATATAACTGTACAATCTACTTATTTTCATGTTTAGGAAAATGTGTAGGATATCCTACTGAAACAGCAATTTCTTCTCTATCTTCTGCTTTCTGACACTGCATTCAAAGTAAAACTAAAAAGAAATTACTGTATCAGATTCTTCAACAAATAAAGTTAAATATTAGTTTGTCCATTTTTATTTACAAGTGGGTTTTTTTGGGTGGGGTGGGCCTCTTGACATTATTTTATTAAAATATTACAAAATGTAACTTCCTGCTACAGAGGTATTGTAGCAACGCAGTTTAGAAAGGCGATGAAGTAAGAGCAATGGTTGTGTCAGTGATATTACATGTTGTGATGCATAAGAAAATGCATTGTAAGTTTGAAGCCTAATGGCAGGTATGGACTGCAAAATTTCTGTGGTGCAGTATTCTTTGTTACTTGTTCCTGGAGTTCAACAGAGCAAGTGGCACTCAGAGATTTTCAGTGACAGCTGGATCCTGTGATGTAGCCAGCAACTCAGCATGTCTGCCTCAAAATGGAGGAACATTTTCAATGAGAAGGGATAGGGAGGAAAAATGTCTGCTAGGAAACAACTGTCCTCTTTTATAAGGGTGCTGGAAGACCATAAACACACTGGCTTTTGAAAATCAGGGCAGGATGATCCCCCTCTGCCTTTAAACTGCAATGCAAAATAAATTCTTCCCATCCAGCCAAGTTACATATTCCCCTAACTGTCTGCAGGTTTTATATGGACACCTTCCCACACACAGTTACCCCAGATATTCTCAATTTTCTTTGTCTTACTTTACATGTTTCCCTTATTCACATGGTAGGGGGTTTTCTTTGGTTTTTTTTTTTTTTGCTTGTTTATTGATGTAGTTCTGATGAGAGAATAACTGTGCTACCTGTGGTCAGTACCATGGGGATTGAGAGGAGGAGTAACAGCGCAGGATAGACAGACTCTGCCAGTTATATTCTGTGTCTGGGAACTCATATAAGGCCCCATAGTTTATCCCTGAGAACACAAACCTGAGCATGTCTCTCCCTTATGGCTGCCTAACTTTCCTAAGGTTTATTTCTGAAGGCTACTGGGCTGTTTTATGATTGGATTAAAAGATCAGGCTGCCTTGGATGTAGGATAACTTCAGATCAACTACTCTCACCAGTTTTCTTTTGTTTTCTTTTTGTACTACAGTACTTATAATTTATTATTAATTGTTGTTGAAATGGGTAAGACTTAGAAATATTACTAAAGAGTTACAGAGATAAGGGTAGTTCACTCTCCCCCAATACAGATGTACAAACAAGAGTCCAGAGAGATCCCTGCCATGAAGATTGTCTATTCTAGAGCAAAGCACTGGAGTGAAACAGCACTGGAGTGAAAAACAGAAAATTCTTTCTTCATCTCTCTCACATCTGCTGCAGTCAGTCCTGTATCTTTCTTAAAATATATAAGTCTCATGATCTGGTAATTACTAACACATAGATTGGCAATGACAAACTTCCTTTCCCTCCCTTCCCAGTTAACCCAACAGTCCCATCTAAGTGCGTGCTTTGGGGGCTAAAATAGGAAGTACAGACTTCCTATTTTGTGCAATTGCACAGACTTTCCTTGAAAGGGGGGGTGTCAGCTTCTCTGAAAGTGGCATTTGAGGTTCATAAAAGATGTAGTAGTTATTTGAAGACTTACTTGCCAAGAAAATCCTGTGGTTGGTTTATACTTCTGTCTCCAGTTCTAGGCAAGTGTGGATTTGCTGATATCTGCATCAGAGGATTCTGGTGCTGGGGGGTGGTGCTGGACAGGGAGAGTTCCCCATCAGGTTGAATCATCTGCTTCACAGACACCCCTGGATTCAGGTAAGGGAATGGCTTCCTTTCTGGGGGAAGCATAATGATAGAGGCTGCGCTCATACAAGGACCTGTGAGTTACTGGGGGTTCCTTAGCTGTAACGATTATTCAATGGCTCAGCCAGCTGTTTCCAGTCCAAGGAGGTGGCTTTTGGGAATCTGAAAGTCAATAGGAAATGAAAAGTGGTTTTTTCATGCTCCCCTAAAGTAGAAAAAGTCTCAGATCTGTAACGTACTTAAGTAGGTGTGTGTATTATGATTTTGAGAGAGTGATGAGAGATGACCAGAATTACTTAAATTCACAGTGTGGCCCATGGTCCTAGAACTGCTCAATCTACTTTTAGTGTCTACAATCACCAGGAAAAAATTAAATTAATTTCTTTGGTAGTTTGTCTACAATTTGCAACTTGTTTGGGGGGCACTGAGAAAAGTTCAAGGAAGTTCTCAAAGTGAATGAATATGGAAATCCATCCACTATAGCTCCTAGGAACTGTGTCATTGAGATCATATTTTTAAGGAAATTAGCCACTGTTGTGGTTCATTAGGAAGGCTTTAAGCATAAAGAGCAGAAGAATGAAATTAATTTTAAGGATGAGTTCTCATCACAAGTCAGGATTTTTGTCTTGTTGCTGCTCAGCTGACCAAATCCCTGCACTTCCTTGGAAATGTACATTTACTTCATTCTCTGCTTGCATTGCAACAACACACAGTGAGGACGTGAATTTTGTCCTACAAGAAATGCCTGGTAGAAGTTCTTCCTGAATGTCACTTCAACATGATCTTAAAGAAGTTCCCTTATTCAGTTTTACTTCTCTTTGTGTGAAACAGAAACAAACAGCTCCACAGTAAGCAGGGCAAGAGAGTGGCCAGTGGGCAATGAAAACTCTGAAATTCTGAGTTAGGATCAAGCCTGTGTGCCAAGGACAATATGGACATAAAAGAGATTTTCATCCTGCTGCTGTATCTGTATTTGGTCTTCCATGTTCAAGCCATTCAAGGTGAGATTCAAATTTATATTCTCTTTCATCCTTCCATTATTGCCTTTCTTTTAAAATGTCTCCTTCTTTCAGCTAATGCTCTTCCTCCTTTTCTGCTTTCTTCTCCTGTTTTCTAAGCTGTAAGAGAGCAGACATCCTGATCAAAGCCAGCATGTAGCAGGTGCACATGCAGCCAAATCAGTTGTATGTTGGTGGTATGGACAGTTGAAATACTATATAAATGGATGAGATGAACAAGCTGATTGGATAATAAGTGAATGGAAGGAGGGATAGACCCTGATAATTAGTGAAAACATAGGAAAATGAAGGACTGCAAATGAGTGCATAATTCAGATGGTGCACAGGAGTAGAGACATGTGGCCAGACACAAGACAGTGTGGTGGGGGTTACCAAGAGCAAAATCCAGATGACCTGATTTTCTTCTTCTGGAATAGCTGACAGATAAAGAGACCATCTGCCATATCCATTGCTTGTGTTTCCTTTCTTACACAATGAGAACTTATTTCTTCTCTTCTCTTCTCTTCTCTTCTCTTCTCTTCTCTTCTCTTCTCTTCTCTTCTCTTCTCTTCTCTTCTCTTCTCTTCTCTTCTCTTCTCTTCTCTTCTCTTCTCTTCTCTTCTCTTCTCTTCTCTTCTCTTCTCTTCTCTTCTCCTTTTTTCCTTTCTTCCTTTCTTCCTTTTTTTCCCCTTTTTCCTCCTACACTCTGTCCTCTCCAAATTTGATTTCACAGAGCTGGGAATAGGAAGTACACCATACCTGCCACAAGACTAGGACTATAGCCATCATAGAGACAGCAGAAAAAGAGTGTTATCAGGAGTTGTGCTCCATGGACATCTACCTTTTCTAATGCAGATGCTCATGTCTGCAGTAGCTGGAGGAATTGTGCTGCCTGGCCCAGCATTAATTACAGGATATCTTCCTTTGAGGTCTCTGAAGTGTAGGTCAGACTGGGTTCTTGGCATTCTGAGCCTTACCCCCACATTGACACTTCCACATCCTTTTCTATGTGGGATGCTCCATTTTCTGGTTGCACAAGGAAAGCAGTAGAACTTTGTACTGGTTTTCAGTAGAAGATCAAAGTAAGGTCCCTCTTATGCTTCCTAAGAGCATTCTGTTCTGATGGGTTTTTGCCTGTAAAAAGCCCCTCAAGTGAGCTGATTATAGCTCTCATCGAGAAATATTATTTGAGAGAGCACACTCATGTATGCACCTTTGTCACCTGAAGGTGCAATAGCCCAATAGTGCAGCATGGATATTGTCTTCAGGGAAAATAAGGAAGGATAAGAAAGCAGCTTGCTTCATAGTACCTGTGACAGAGGCAGTCTGTATTTTTCTGCTTCACAGTTGTGAACTTAAAAAAAAATATCCTTGATGAGAGGTCTGGCCATCTCTGGATCATAAATCTAGTTCCAACAAATTCCAACAAATAGTTTGGACATTCTTCTGAGTCATAGCTGTTCCCAGAGCATCTCACCTTTAAATAGACCTTTCTAGCATTACAAACTTTACTGGGAAGTTAGTAGCAAAAAAGTTCACACAGCAACACATAAGTAGGAAATAATCACTATATGTCTGCTGACCATGGTATCTACTAATCCTTGGATATACTCAGTGTTTGAAAAGTGATACCTTGGCTAGAACTGTATGCCTTGCAGGCACAAAGATTTCACTAAATTGTTGTTAGCTGTAGCCTGGTTGGGATACTTGTGTGTTGTGGAGATGTGCAGAGTGGTCCCAACTCTGCACATATATTCATGGAGTCATGTCCCATCCCTGAGATGTTCAGGGCCAGATTGAAAGGCGCTCTGAGCAAAGTGGTGCAGTGGAAGGTGTCCCTGCCCATGGCAGGAGGGCTGGAACCACATGAGGTTTAAGGTGCCTTCCAACCCAAACATTTCTATGAGTCTAGGATTTTCTGGTGCAAAGAGGAGACTTTTGTTATCAGAGCCTCATGCATTCTGTATCTCATCTCTCACCATTTACATTTTTAATCACTGCATCTTTTCTTTGTCTGAATTCCTTTCCCAGAGAGTATCCCAATGAAAAGCTTGAAGTGCTACAGTGACTACAACTCACAGGTGACTTGCACATGGATGGAGCATTCAGAGGCTCATGACCTCATTCCTATGATTCTTTACCAAAGAGATAATATTGACATGTAAGTACCTGAAATGTGCTGAGCTAGAGAAAAGTCCAAATGGAAAATTGCCATAACTTGGAATCCTGGGGACATGTAGTCAAGTTTTTAGAAAGCATATCCACACTCTTTTTTAATTAAGCAAAAGTTATACCTGCTTCTGAGCCTCATCTAGAAGAGAGGAATGAGTAAGCTATGCCAGTGGAGATATTTTTATCACCTTTACAATTATTTTCCATAATTTTGTTGTAGGATCATAGATATGAAATAAGATGGGGCATATAGGCTGCTAATAATCAGCATTAGGGGAGAAGGAGGTATCAGAACAAGTGTGAGTATTGTTTGTAACCCTAAAGGGAGGAGATATTCCCCCTGTCCTTTTGCTCATTTAGGAGCATCGAGAATGTGGTTTTGATAACTTTTGAGAAATATGTGTAGACTGTATATTTATGAGATAGAGAGCTGGTAAGTTCTCTATCCCTACCATCAGTTTTTCTCCAAGAGATACTGGTATGTTTATGACAGTATCTCTCTGTCACATTTGTTTCCTTTTCAAAAGGGAACCAAATCACCAGACTGGATTGTTGGTGAGGATAAGAAAGGACAGAGATGAAGGAATAGTTAAGGGAGAGAGGAAGGCAAAGATGGATAGTTGAGAAGAAAATTATTTAGAGTCTGGAGATACAGGAAGAAAAGAAAAAATTAAGAACTCTTGATTTTATTGCAAACAAGTAGGAATTTAATAGACCTAAAAGTAGATGAAAACAGTGAAAGAACTTTGGAACAGGACCTTGAGGCTAAATACTACTATAAAGTTTCTTGGACTTTTGGAGGATTCTCTGAAACATTGTTACATGATGAAGTGTGTGGATCATGAAATATAACTGAGGTGAAGGAATCAGACAAGCAGGTGTTAAACATGGACAGTCACACAGCTGAAATCAAAATGGCCAACAATTAAACAAGATCAGCTCATAGGTAAAGAATAGTTGACTAAACCCCAAACTGTAAGGTAATGCTGGTGAGTAGATAGAAATAACTTCACAGCTTCACACCCTTTGGACTGACTCTTTTACTTAAGGCTACACACACACTGCAGTGTCCAATCCATACTTCAGCAATGTCCCTGGTTTCCTTGCTAATACCCAACTTATAAAAATAGCAATAGTGCTGAATAATGCTTGCTGACATATAGTTGGCTAGAAGACTCCATCCTGTCCTGGAAGAGACTATTTGGCCTTAAATATTCACAACTTAATATTTCTCATCTGAGCTGGAACAAGATAATATACTGGGCATGAAGCCATAAGCACAAACAAAATTCCACAGGGTGCATAAAGAAGCAACGCATCTCTCCAGCAGCTAAGGCTACTGCAACCACACAAAGATTATCCTCTCATGCCTAGTTTAAAAAAATGTTTCTAATTTTCATGATGCTGCTTGGCCTGGAGAAAGGCCATCTGAAAGGAGGATTAACATTGTGGATGAAATCTTTAATGAATACTTAAGGTCCCTTGGCAGAACAGAACCACTAAGGATACAGAAGTACATTTTGGTTGAGAGTCTTTTTCTAAGTGTTTTTCTGGTACTGCAAAATTAAAGTCTTAAAGCAGCTTAGGATCATCAGAAATGTTATGGCCTTTAACTCTGAGTAAAAGGTATATTTACATGATGTAAATTTTTATCATACAGTTTCTCACCTAAAAATATGAGATTACATAGAGCTAGGCTAAAAAGTAACAAAAATTAACTGGTACTGTAACATTCTGCTGCAAGACTTTGAAATGGGGAGCAAAATTCTGGTGTAAAAAACGTTTCTCATATTAACTGATGCAAACCAGGACTAATAGGAACAATGACAAGAGGATATAAGTGCCTTCGTGAATTATAACAACAGGATGGGTTGAAATTGGTTTCAAGTTTTAATTTTGTACTAACTAGAGGATCAGATCTTTATAGATCACTTTCTCTGTACACAGGGAGAACAAGAACATGTCTTGTGAACGCCAGACAGAAAATGACTTGCATGAAGCTCCAGACATGTTTGTGCACTGGGTCTGCCGCAGGACTACAGACTATTTAGGAATAGGGATAAAGGATACTTACGGCTTCAGGCCTAAAAACGGAACAGATATTAATCAAACAGAACTGCATGTTGATCTTTTCCAAAACGGTAAGGCTTAAAATACCAAATTCTTGTTTCCCAATGAACTTTATTTGCTGTTCATCTGGAATTGTGAAAACTGCCAAAGAGCTCCACATTGCGAGGGTTGGGTAGGGAGAGAAGGCAGCAAGTTTGTGAGAGCAGCTGGATGTGGTATCATCTCAGGAGCTAGTAAAGCAGGAGGTACCTGGTCTGTCAGGGATAAGATACTCTGGAAATGGGGAAGCTTACCTAGATGTTTTCTTCCCCTCTTTGTGTCATTTCCTCATTATCTCCTCTCATGCATTGTACCTTCACCTTCCAGTTCGGCCCCTCCCACCTCAAAACCTCTCAGTCAGCCCAATGACATCAGGGGACTTCTTGCTGACCTGGGAAACAGCCGATGGAAGCCAGGGGCTGGGCAGTGCACTGGACTATGAAGTCACTTACAAGCGGCAGTGGGAGTCCTGGGAGGTAAGAGCAGAGGAGCTGAGCTGTCCTGATTTGGGCTGCACCAATTTGGGCAGTTCAAAGTCTGTGGAAAAAGTTCAGTGAATGTGAACAGATACAAGTGTTGTTTTGGGTCAGGTGGAAGGGGCTCTCTTTCTGTTAGCAAGTGACTTGTCCTGTGAAATGCCATTTTTCCTGAACTGAATGCAAAGATATCTTCTCCACTCAAAGAAACGCCCAACCATTGTACTTGGATTTGAGTTGGATTTGAATCCCTCTTAAACTAAATTAAATCATGTTCAAACAGGAGGCTGTAGGTTCAAATGGGGAAAACAGCAAAATACATTTGAAGTTGCTCCCCCTTTGAGATAGATATGTTTGGGGTTTTTCTTTTTTTTTTTTTTTTGTTTTGTTTTTTTTTTGGGTTTTTTTTTTTGTTTGTTTTTTTTTTTTTGTTTTTTTTTTTTTTTAAGTTTTTAGGAGTCCATATCCTTTGCTCTATCATTTCCCTAGATCTGCACATGTGTCTGCTCTGTACCTGTCAGACTGATCTTTAGATTTTAAGGGAATTATCTTGGCCAGATTCCCACATAATTCTGCACTGAGCAGTGCTATGAACATGTGTAGCTGGAGCTGAAGACAGTCTGGACTTTGCAAGCTGCAGGAGTTTGCTACTTGTTGTGGGGGGAGATTGTGCCTGACAGTAGCTGTGCCTCACCTGTCTTGAGCTGTGCTGCAGCACACGCTGGAGCCCTCTTGTGTGTCAGTGAGGAGACAGTGCATGGCAGCATGTGCATGGACCATCGCACTTGTGGGACTGTTTGAGATGCAGCCTGGCAGTCCACTCCTCCTCTCACTCTTTCCCTGTCTTCCCTGCACCTCTCCCTCCCCAATGTCCCAATTTCCTCCATCCCTTCCTCTCTCCCACCAACAGGAAGCTGCCTCACTCTTGCTCTCCAGCACCACCCAGTGCAGTCTCAGGCCTGAGGACCTTGTCCCAGGGAGCAGCTACGTTGCCCGTGTGCGAGCCAGACCAGGGCAGGCCAGCAGCTTCTCTGGGCAGTACAGCGAGTGGAGCACGGAGGTGTCATGGAAGACCCCTGAAGGTAGCATGGGAGGGAATGGGACTGGAAACTGAGAAGCCAGAACTTTCCTGTCACTAACCTTGCACTTGTGTTCTCTGAAGGTGGCCTTCAGCCCAGGAACCTTCGCTGCCTCTTCAATGGTAGAGATCGTCTGACGTGCAGTTGGGAAGTGAAGAAAGTGATCACCACCTCTGTCCTCTTTGGCTTGTTCTTCAGGGCCACCCCAGAATCACAGTATGTGCTCTGTCCATGTCTGTGTATCTGTGCCTCTCCCATGGGGCTTCTGCCTGTCCGACTCCCCTGATTCCCATTCATCCTTTCTTCTCCTCAGAGAAGAGGAGTGCTCTCCTGTGCATGAGGAGACTTTGCCCAACACCCTATATGTGGTCCAGAGCTGTGAGATCCCTGTTAGCAATTCTAGCAGCCAGAGCCTGTACCATGTATCTGTCCGGGCCAAGACAGAGGAAAAGATGATTGAAGCCCACAAAAACAGTGAGTTCCTGTGTTGTTTCCTGCTTCTCCTTCTTGTTTCTTGGAGAGATGCCTGTCTGAGCAAGTGGGGCTGAGGACAGTGGTGTTGAGGAAAAGTGAGTGGGAAGTGGAAGAAACAATCACTGATGAAGAAAGGGACTGTATTAGGTCAGAGCTCTGGAGTGTAGGTGTGGAGTTCCTCAGTGGCACTTGCTACTCTGAGGAAGGTGACAGTGATGGAAACTGTTGTGCAGAAATCCAGGTTGTGACCTGGAGCTTCTCAGTGAGCATTTGCCATCCTGCTGACTTCTCTGTGATTCACATTCATGAGTGTCCCAGGTGACAGGGGACTGTGGTGAGAGGTGTCTGTAGTGAGTAGGAGTGTGTCACTATGTGATTTCTCAAGAAGTCAGTGAGCTCTTGTGGGTTTGTGCAATGGCCCCTGGAACCCTGGATGAGGTAGGAATCCTTTTCCCAGTGAGGTGTACCAGGTAGGCTATCTCTGCCCCACATGTATCTGAAGGTATTTGGGTGACTTCTCAAACTCTAAAACTAGGGCAGCTCCTGCAGTGGGTGAAAATATCAGGAGGTAGCTCCAAAAATTGAAAATTTCTGGAAATGTGGTGGACAAGTACAGATATTTCAACTATTGCTTTGCTGCTTTTCTGTACACAGGGAGCACTCTCAGTATTCATAGGTATGGATTTTCTGTTATTTAATACTCTTGTATACCATTAATATTGTTGTATTTGACTAGAAAATGAAGATGCAGAGAGTTAAGAAGTGTTAAAAAGCTGAGCCATTTTACATTGCACAAAACAACCTTGTTTTCAGTCCCAGGAAATGATTCACAATGTGGAAAGAGACCAGTAGGTTGGTAAGTGCTCTGAGACATTCAGTGTGTTTCAGTCCAGGTGCTGCCGCCTGCAAATGTGTCAGTAACAGCAACAGGGAACCAAGAGTATGAACTAAGGTGGAAAAAACACAATTTGAAGTACAACTTCATACCACAGAGATACCAAGTCAAGTACTGGGAAAACAACCGATATGAAAAGGTAACTTACAAAGTGCAGGAGTCATGGATATTTCTTCACTGGTCAAATGGAAAGACAGTTCTTCTCACCTCTGTCATTTATGCTTCTTCCCTCTCCCCAGACTTTCCAGGTGTTAAATATCAGCAATGATGAACCTCCCTTCATCTTCACCCTGCAGATGCTGGCAGCATCTACAGAATATAGGGGGAAAATGCGTGCAAGGGTGAATAAGTCTCCAGACTATGAGGGACCTTGGAGTGAATGGAGTGAGGAGTTCACCTGGAAGACTGAGAATGGTACTTTCCATGCTTCTATCAGGTTTTGGTGGACTGCTAATGGCTGGAATGGCTCTTTAGTATAACACATTGTCTCAGCTAGGGTTGGAGTGAGGTGCAGCCATGGCCTAGTTGGAGTCACTTACCAAGGCAGCTACCCTGCCTGCATACTTGCAGTACATCAACAATGCTAGGGAAGGAAGTGAATGACCTTTTAAGCTTCTTTCTTGATTGCCTTCATAAGGTGAGTACAACTAACTGTTACCAGGCTTGCAATGGTTTTTCAGGGTGAAGAGAGAGACGAGAATCTTGATCTCATGATCAGAAGGCTGGATTCATTATTTTATGATATATAATACATTAAGACTATACTAAAAGGAATAGAGACAAAAGTTCAGAAGCTGCTAAGCTAAGAATAGAAAAGGAATCAATAAACAAGGGAGCTCTCTCTGATTCTGTCCCAGAGAAAGCTCAGTCTCTGATTTGCCCTTAATTGTACACAAGCAACATGGGCCAATCACAGGTGCACCTGTTGCAGTTCACAGCAGCAGATAACCATTGTTTACATTCTTCTTCTGGGGCCTCAGCTTCCCAGAAGAGGGAAAAATCCTAAAGAAAGGATTTTTATGAAAAGATGTCTGTGACAACTAAACATAAAGTTTTCCATGCGGAGAATGAATCAAAAACATCCTGCCCAAAAGATTATCATTATTTTCTGATTCCAGTAATCCATTCTGCTGTCAGTGACTAAAGAGCCTGATACTTTAAGAAGATAGAAGATAAGACATCAGCTTTATATATTTGCAGAGTGACTATAAGGTTGTGTAAAACACACAATGGAATCTGCTGGAGATAAAATCTTTACATGTTTTTGCGGTTTATGGACTTGGAGGCAGAATATCTGCCTTCATACAATCTTTTGCCCAAAGTAATATGATCTTGCATGATTTGTCCTGAGGAAGGTTGTAGTGATTATACTGTGAGCAAATTTTGATACACGTATTCAGGAAGAAAATAGTGTGCTGTTGTGGCTGTTGGCAGGGGGAGCTCTCAGAAAATCTCTGAGACCCCATTTCCTCAGAACTGTGCAGAGTCAGGCAGGCTTAAGATGTCTGAAGCCATGCCTGTTGTTCATAGTGGAGTTAGGTTCATAACCATCATTTCATTAGCTTAAAATGTTTAATTCTGATGTTAGTAGAAGCTAAGAAGTGAATCAGTAAAGGAAACAATGAACTGCTTTGGTCAGTGTGCTGTTCAGGGCACATTTGGCCTGTCCCACTTTGGAAGATATTCTAACAGTTTGAAGGCCCTATGATCCTGTTCCTCCACATATCAAATTCCCTGAATAGTGGCCAGAATGAAAAACCTGTTGCCGGAAATAGTCACTCTGCAGGTGGATAGATTTTCTCTTTTCTCTGTTTCAGTTCTGCCACCTGTGGTTCTCCCAGTGATGCTCCCAGCTCTCATCATCACTTTGCTGATAGTTGCTTATTGCAGCTATAAGTATTTCCTCAGGTAGGCTTGCATTGCATCAGGGAGACTTAACAGCCCATGTGGGTGGCATGAAGTCTGAGGCACTTCTTGTCCCCCAGGAGAGAGGTCTGTGTGGAGATGGGCCTTGCTGGGCAGCCTTGAGCATGGCTGTGCAGGGAAGAGAGCTGGGTGGGGCTGCGGCGTTGCCTTGGCTGTGCCCTGCTGTGCTGAGCAGCACGCTCTGTGTGGTGCAGCCTTTTCTGGTAGCAGCAAACTGAGAAGCAAATCTTGAAAGCTGTTCTTGCTGCAGGAAGAAGAAATTGTGGGAAGAAAAGATTCCGAACCCCAGCAAGAGTCTCCTGATCCAGGGCTATCTGGGGGTAAGAGGGAACTGTACTTTGAAGGATTAATTATTTCTCTTTCTTTTTCAGGACTTCCAATAATCTTAAGAGCTCTTTTTGTTTTCTAGTCCACAATTAACAGATACATTCATTTATCTTTTACTTGTTTTTAGAAGTTCTGGTCCTACTCAACATAACAGGGCTCTTATATTTAGCAGACCTCTTTGTGCTGTGCTTGTCAATACAACTGTGATTTAAAATCAATGTAGAAAAATTTTCAGTACTTTAAAATTTCCTGCGCCTTGCTTTTAAAAGGGAGTTCTTAAAACCTGCCCAGCACTTATGGGCTCACTAACTCTCAAAAGCAGGTTCCTAGGGTACGCTGCCAAGTAGCTCCCTGAGCAGCTTGAAGTTTGCTCTCTTGAAGACCAGAGTAGTAACTCTACTGCTCCTTTTTGTTTTTTCCCATTACTCTGAAAATGTTAAACTCAATCATTTTATGATCACTTTGGCCAAGACAACTACCTACTATCAAATCCCTTAGGTCCTCCATTCACAAATAACAAGTTTAGGAGGGCATCTTTCCTAGCTGGCTCACTGAGTACTTGTAGTCAGGTCAGTGATAAGGCAACACGGGTTTGAAGAAACCATCTTCTGGAGAGGAGAGCATACCTTTGAGTTGTATTAGTGAAGTTGTATCCCTGTTACCAGGTGCTATAGGCTCTTCTATTTGTTTTCTTCATCCATGGGGAATGTACAATTCCTGTTTCTACTGCCAGTAAGATACTGCTCTTTGGTCATGTCTGCTTTTTCATTTTCAGAAAGGACATTTGGGGAGTTGGCCAACAAGCAACCAGCTGGACTTCAACAAATACAACCTTTCAGAGAAGATGGAGCAAGCTAGCTTCCTTCAAGTTTTGGACAAGTGAGTAAACAGCACATGATGGTGACACTGTGGATGGTCTCTAAGACCTCACTGCATCATGGCAGAATATAATCAAATGTTCTGTCACTAAAAATCCTATGCAAGTTGCTTTTGAGGAGGAGATTCAATTTTTTATTACAGGGGTAGCTGCATCTGCATGAATTTTTTTTTCCTAAGCCTGTGTGTAGCTATGTGTGTTTTCAACTAAGATTGGCTTATGTTTTGTGTTTAAAACAATAATCTCTCTCATGAACAACTTTTAACTTTCCCACATTCAGGCCGGCAAAGACTTTGGCTGAGTGCCTTGAAGGGAAGACTAAGAAGACAGATGTTTCCCCTGTTACACCTGACCTACAGAACTCATACCATGCTTTAAATGAGTCAGAGCATGCCCCAGTTGCCTGCTCAAGTCAGAGAGCTGGTCATTCCTTTCCCATTTCAAGGAGAAACAGTGCTGATGCAAGTATTGCTTCCCACACAGCAATCCCTTGCTTTGCTTTCAATGGTCCATACTTGTACAGCCCAGTGGTGTCCTCTAACCCTGACATACACCAGACCCTGGAAATGGACGCTGTGGGACTCAGTAAGAAATCAGTTTCCCTTCAGTATGTGACTCTCCCAAGGGAAGACTCTCCCCAGGCCCCACAGAGCCAGGAGCAGCCAGAAGCAGCTCCTCCAAGGGACATGCTCCCAGATCAGAAGGAAATGATGCGGCACCTCAGTGACAAGGAAGAGGTCTCACAGGCCTCACCATCCTGTGGGGAAGGCACCAACAAGGGAACAGAGGAGCCGAACTCTCCAAAGGCTCTCAGCTGTACCACATCTCCTCAACAGTGCCCTTTGGAGTACATCACCACGGACGGCCTGGTACTGCCATCGGCCAGCACCTCCACCCATCCTCCACTTGTCACAGCTGAGGAATCACCTTGTGGCTCACAGCAGCCCCAGCCTCCCAGTGACCACTCTTGCCATGAGTCTTCTCAAGGGAAAACTGGTGTCACGATCCCAGTTTCAGGCCAAGCACCAGCCTCATCTCCTGAATTGCACCTGGATACCTTTGGCGACTATCTTACTCTGCCTGAAGGTCTCTGTGAACATTCAGAGCCCACAAAGATTTCTTTGCCTGTCTTACAGAAGGAAAATGGTATTCCTAGAAAGCAGCCTTTGTCAGAAGGTAACTTGGTGGTGTTAAACCCCGACAGCACTGAGCCAGTTTTCCTTTGCCAGGTTGGTGACTATTGCTTCCACAGCCTAAAATCCAGTGTCAAGATGGATAATAGTCAGGAAGACCATCAAGTCATGAAACTTTCTGAAAACGAGACAATGCTTGGGCAGCCTGTATGTGATGATGAATCCATCACAGAGAATGAAAAGGATGTATGGAAGAGGGAAAAAATACAGGCCATCCAGCTCTTCAAAAACCTGAAATCAGATGATTACTTTTCCTGGCAGCAATCTTTGAGGATCAAAAAAATCTGTTAAATGGGTAAATATTAAAGAATACTAGAGAGACAGGTAACTGAAAGAAGTTGCAACCATCTGGTGAAAATGAACCCTCAAACCTAGGAACAAATAAACACCAGTTCCATTTTCAAGCTTTCAGTCCAACATGCTAAAAAACTTGAAGTAGCTCAGTGTCATTCTCGGGGGTCTTCACAGATTTGTCATGAAGGGCTACGCAAAAGTTGCAGTGTAGTGTTTTTTAAACTTTTTGGCTTATCCATGATGACCAGTTTATCCTCCTCATGATCCTATAATACATCACAATCATCTTGCAATTATATCAGATTGCTTGGCAAATCTTGTGGCAGGAAGTGCAGACTTAACAGTTTGAAAAGCTATCAGAAGAAGGCAAGCTTGAAAAACTTGGAAAGAAAAGTTCTATCCTTAAAAGCCATTTTGTCTAATTTCTGTGCACTTATAAAATAGCTCTAGAAGTCACCAAGGAAATTCTGTATCTTTGCCTTTCCAATATGGCAAGAAATAGGTATTGCCTAAGGTGAAAAAAACCCCAGACACTTATAGAAGCATAAATAAAAAATGAGAAAAAGATTGTTGAAATACAGGAAAAGTTTCTTAATGTTAATGTCCAGTCTATCACAGTGGATTCAGAGGATAACAAGGAAACATTACTGGGATACATAAAACAAGTTGTAGAGAATCATTTGGAGGAAGAAATATTACTGAAAGAAGACCCAAAGGCTCCTAAGGTTCAGTGAGAGGGAGTGGGGCAGAAAACAGAAAATGGTAGGTAAGAGATGCTGGAAGGTGCACAAGCCTGTAACTGCTGTGGTTCTTCTAACCGTTAAAGTACTATATTATTTTCTTTATGTTCATTGATTGTTTATGCATTATATACTTCATCCTAAAGTGTAATTGATTCTTAGTTTGGTTTTATTTTTTCCCTTAAAAATGAGAGTTGAGAAAGAGGTGACCTTTTTCTCAGTTTTGCTGTATAGAAGGTAGTGCAAGGTAAGAGCATTTGTTCAGAACTGCTACTCTGCAATCAGTGAAAAGGCTTTGGTTTCAGACCTGAAGGTAGACTTGGCTTCCAAAAAAACATATCTTTTTTCAAATATAAAATCTGTATCAATAAACATATTATTTCTTCCTATGAGTATTTTGTTTCATATGTTAAAAATATTGTGTTTACAATAAAATTACTATCAGCTCATTTGCTCAGGTCTCAAAAAATTCTATAGGTTCAACTATGCAATATATGAGATAGGACATTTTTCTCCTGACTTTGCTTATTACTTGACTGAGAAAATAAATTCTGTGTTTGTGCCACTTGATTCCTCCTGCTGGGTTAATGGGACTGTGCTGATTCAGAAATTACAGTGAAATTATTTGGGTTTTTGGCAATTTAATCCTTGTAAATACCATTTTAAATCTGAAAGGTGTGCAAATTGAACTTGGTGCTCTTCACAGCAGAAAGCAGGCAGTTGCAGCCTCTGATAGAGAATAGTGATTAACACTTTGAGAGATTTGCAACTTAGACCTTTTGTAATCAATGGATTTTTTTTTGAGAATTTCTTCTTTGGCCTTTTATAAGTGGCACAATTAGCTTCTTCCAGGCTGTATAATTGTGCTCTATTGAAGCATATCCTAAAAGGAGCTGTTCAAATTCATATGTAAATGTTGTATCTGAATTCATATTTTAGATATGCATCACTTTGCTGGGCCTTGAATTGCTGGGGTTTAATAATCAAGAAGAATAATGAGTGGGAGAAGTTTTATTCAGCTCAGTGGCTTTTGGATAAAGCCCATTTGCATTGTCATCAGTACTCTAAGATGTGATCAGTACTCTGACAGCTCTCTGTTCCTTCTGCTCCTCTGCACTTGGCTGGGCATTTGCAGAGGCTGATTTTGGAGACAGGATTTACAGATAAAAGCACATTTGTTATGATCCCACAGAGATGATATTATCATTTAAAGGAGCCTGGAATTTGCAGAGTAACATGCCATTGTCAGGATAGGGGAGCTGCGCAGTGGTTTGCTTCCAGCTATAACAATTCATTTAGAGCACAATGAGTTTCTGCTCTAGGGATACTTACTTCAATATCCACCTAAGTATCATTAAATTAAATATGCAATGAACGTTGGAAACAGAGCTCATAATCCATGGCTCTTCTCTGCCAGAGGAATCCACTTCTTACTGGAATCAAAACTTCTATAAACTTCACCTGTTGCTGATCCTATGAATTTTCCATTCTCCTCTGCATGAAGTCCAGATGCAGTGAGGGTGGTGAAAAGCATTTTACAATCCTGTAGCCTGGTGATTCAAGACTTAGAAGCAGTCATGAGTCCCAGGTCTTCAACTTCCTGATCATGCTTGAGCCACAAAGTTATGTGCAAAGGCAAGTTACTGCTCCCTTCCCCAGTGCAAGGTACTGATAAGCAGGAGGGGAATCATCATTCTGATGATTCAGGAGCCAATTATGACATGCTTCTCTCTGTAGGGCTTCTCACTAAGTAGTTCAGCCCCTCAGCCTGTATATCTGCATGATGAGTCACCAATGTTTCCTACATAGTCAAAAAACGAGTTATGAGATGATTGCAACCCTTTCCTTACTGCATACTCAAACATAAAAGATTGTGCCCATGTTTTAACAGCAGGCATTTTTCCTTGCTCTGAAGTAATCACTTTATTATTCCCTTATCATAATCTTCATCAACCAGAAACATATTGCTTGAATTTGCATGAGACTAGGGTAGGAAGTTTATTGTGACCTCAGTAGTTCTAATTAAGGTCAATGCTGAACTGGTCTACTGCTGTATTTCTGGAGGCTTGGGGGTTTTCTCTTATGTAAGGAAGGAAAATGGGGCTGAATGGTTTGCTAGAAAAAGAAACCTGTGGTGGAAAGTCCTCCAAAACCTCAAGGAACAGTAGCTGGAGAATTTCAGAGAATCCTGTACCTCTGCTGGGAAATGGAAAAAAACCCCACGCATCCTGCAGTCCCTGCCTAGTTTCTTGTTTACAAGCACATTGTATGCACAATCTTATTCCCATAGAACTCCACTCTGTCTCTTCTCCTCACTCCCTACATGCTCCCTTTGCTCTTACTGTGGAGATGGAATTTCCTTGAAAAAATTCCCATTCTGTACATGGGGAATAAGTAACACTATGACTTCATACCTCTTTTTGCCCCTTAGAAGTCCTTTCAGGCGAATGCCAGGATTCCACATGTTCCAACCCTGACCCTAACAACTCCTCATACAACTCAATGGATGTTTCGGCATGAGGTTCAGTGGGTGAACCCAAACTCCTCTACAAATTTGTACAGCATGAACCAGATTTAGGCCAAAACCTTTGTAAGCTGGTTGTGTAATTTTCAGCTTGTTGGTAGGGAACCATTTGGTTCTCATTCTTGAAGGATGATTTGTTTTTCTAGAGAAGTAGTTGTAAAGCTATCTGAAACAACTAGATAGCTTTTCCTATTACCTTTTAAAAAATTTTCCAGCTTCTTGCTTGCAGTGTGCACATTGCAAAGGTTTGGGATGAGTACTTTTTGATCTTCTAAGCTGTTTGTCCTTCTGTGGCACTCAAAGTTACAGATTGTTGACACGCATTTTTGAGTTTATTTTGTGGACGGCAGTTTCAACCCTTGCATTCCTTGACTTCTCTCTTTGTTTTCCTTTAGTCACAGATTTGGGGATTTTAATTAGAATAATTTTGGCAAGTTTCTGTCCTTTTCAATGCACTTCTTCTCATCTAGGAATATTTGGTGTAACCATAACCCTAGGTGCAGCAGTACAAGCAGCCTTGGGCTGAGGCTGGTGCCAAGCAGAAAGGTGTGGAGGGAGCCCTGTTGTGGTAGTCCTGTGTTCCCCTTAGCATGGCATTTGTAACTGCAGTGTTCCCAAATAAGGGAAGAAAGGGGAACAAACTCTCTGGAAGAGAGATATGATCCAATAAAATATGATTGAAGAAACCCAGAGAATTTTGAAATTGAGTGACTACAGCCAAGTATACTGAGATGAAAAGAGGTGCAGTGAAAAGGACTGAAAACTTGCCAAAAGTATTCTCGTTGAAATCCCCAAATCAGGGAGGAAAGCTAAACAAAGAGACAGGAGAAGAAACTGATGATATTCAATGCTTAAGAGAAAAAGAGACAATTCTGAATCAAAGTGAAAGCAATAAAAGTGGATGGGGATGGCATTAAGTGCAGGAATCTGGATGGAAGCTTGCCCAGTTGATCCTCATTGGAATCCCAAGGTATCATTCCTGTAGTGACAGGACAGTGGGCAGCAGTGTTTAACTGAAACAGGATAGATTTGGATTGGACATAAGGAAGAAATTTTTACAATAGAGACAAGACAAAGAAACTGGCAGCTCAGAGAGGTTCATTAGAAGGTTCGAGGCCAGGATGGATGGGGCTTTCAGTAGCTTGGTCTAATGGAGGATGTCCTTGCCCAAGGCAGGTGGTTTGGATCCTTCCAACCCAAACCATTCTGTGAATCTCTGGTTCTATGATTCTAATCTCATATCCCATTTGTACCTAATAGCTTAGTGTTTTCTCCATCATCATTAGCTTGGAGTACCCCAGAAGAAACATTGTCTCTCTCAATCATTCAGATCTCTCAGGTAAGAGATCTCTCACCACTTGGTCTGCCAGATAATTAATAATTATTATTTTCCTGGAAAAAACACTTAAATCCTTTCTCCAATGTGAAAACTAACCATTAATTTTTCTCATTAATTTTCTGTCTTTAAAGGACTTCAATCTACATTATAACCTTCCTTTTATCTCTTAGTTTCTTGGAAATGCATTTTTGAGGGACTTCAAGCTCTTTAGACATCTAGGTGTGAGGCATTAATTGGATAACCCTGTGCATGTTTGCTTCTGGAGTTCTTCCAAGAACACTATCAGTTTTATGAGGCATAAACAAGTTTCTTTTACACAGAGATGCTAATACTTCTCCAGAACATTTTTTCTCTACTATTTCTATTTTTCTTTATAGTTTGTATCATCCTGTACAAAAACCAGCCTGACTGGTCATTGGTTCCCTGGATAGTTCTCTGAGTACTCCTCAAAAGCTTTGGTATTTGGTTTTTCTTTTTCTCTGATGCTGAGGCCTGATAATGCCTTTTATTATTTACCTCAATTCCTTGTTCATCAATTGAATGTTTAAATTCCTTTGCAGATTTATATGATAAGAAACCAATTGAGTAATAGTATAGGTTATGCAAGGCTTGTAAAGAAAGTAAATATGTTTTCTTAAACAGTAAAATTTAGTTGCAAAAGATCATTCTAAGTTGTCATTTTTCTCTACATGTCTTGCCTCATTTATTTTTTTCAGAATATTAAGGCTACAATAACTCTACCTTTACAGCATGGGTAGACTTACAAAAGGCCTAAGTTCACTTTTAAAATTTGTATATGATGCTTTAAACAGCTCCTTTGTCCACTGAAAACATTTCATCCTTTAACAGCTTCTTAGCCTTACTTTTGCCAGTTTTTCCTTAAAACATTATTGTACTTGTGCCTTTCATTGTTTCAGCTTGTACTCCATCTTGTATATGTTTCAGTACTAAATCTGTTTGTTTTCTTGTGAATGCTTTCACAAATAACTTCAAGAAGCAATTATTTACAGTGGCTAAAAAATAGACTCTGGGGCTAGATTAATACTAGCAAATAAAGTAAAATAAAACAAAACATTTGTCTTGATTTGGTTGCATAGTTTTATATGCTCTGCTTATCCAGGCTATTGTTTTTCTCTGTATTTTTCTTACCTTCTATCCTATCCCTTTTTCTAAGTCACAGGCTTTCTGTGATTTCAGACCACACAAATAGATCAATCCAAACAATTTATTTTCCACATCTGGCATCATTTCCTTGGTTTTCATTTTAAAATTGCCTCATAGTGTCTTTAATCTTAAATGTCAGCAGAACTGATTCTGTTTTGATTAGGTGGAATCCATCTTATATAAACTTAATCTGCTTCAAAATGTTACCAGATACTAATAAATATAATCCCCTTTTCCCCACAGAGTTTAATCAATCATGCAGTGAGACTCTTATCTGACAGAGTGTATAAAAGCAGGACCATTGAAGAATGCTACTATGTAGGACTGTTTTTTTCTGCCTCCTGGTTTAAACTCTGCTTTCAGAACCTCTCACCTGCTGTTTCTTTGTTGTTGGGCCACAACCATCAGGTTTTTCTTGGCACATACTGAGAGAATGTCTAGATACCTTGTGCTCTGTCATCTTTTCAACTGCATGTGTCTTTTCTAGTAAAAGCATTTATCCATTTTAGTATTTACTTGGTCATGAGAAATGAAGGAGATGTTTTCCTTTTTTCTGCTCCTGAAGGGAGCCCATCCTACTTAAGAAGACACCTTTCAGCCTTTTTTGCACGTGGTACCTGTGGAATAACTCCTGGTGCAGTGTTGGTAATGTTCATGTAACTTCAGATCACCTTTTGGGAGGTGACATCCTCGGGGGGGTGGAGACCAGACCCAGCAGGGAGTACCTGGCTGCTGTGATCTCAGTCTGTGACATCACATGCCTGACAAAGCTTCCACTGTGTGCAAGAGAGGCTGTGGATGGCCTGTACAGATATGGCAATGCCCACACGGTATTTAAACAATGATTTGGCTTCATCCTCATGTCCTGTGTTGGAGCTAAAAGGCTTGACTTGTTTACCTATTCAGTCAGGTTATGTCCTGCTTTGGTATGGAAGTTTTTGACTGCTTTACAGATGGCCTTTTGGTGTCATGTTAGCTCATGATTCTGTGTTTCCTGAAAGGATTTACTGAAGTATTTCTAGTTGAAGAGCCCATCCCAGTAGCCCTGGAGAGATTACCTATGAATTTATGGCAATCTGCCCACTGTTTTTCATATACACCCATGAAAGCTGCTTTCACTAAGGCTCAGCAAATAGAGAAGGAGAAATTCTGGGATTTAGACTGATCTCTCCTGCTTGCTCTTTATATCTGAAGAGTTTTCTCGAACCTCTACCCTAAGATGCTGCTAAAGGCTCTAACTGGATTTCACTTTAAATAGGGAATTAACACACCAGTTAACTCCCTTTGGGTGACCTTTAAGAAGAAAGGCACCACTTCACAGCCTGGCTCTGCAGAGGGAGTTTCCTTTCAACCTTCCCAAGCCAGAGCTGTCAGGCCTTTTTAGCACAGGTACGTCCTAGCACAGTGAGGCTGCTGTTTCAGTGCAAGCTAACGAGGTAAAGGGGGCTGCCAGACTCTGCCATGAGACCAGTGTGGTGAATTTGCTGTCACTGATCCTGTCACATTCCAGGCAAGCACAAGTTGCCACAGCTTTGCTGAACAGAGATGCCTCAGTTCCACCCCAGGGAACTTTAATCTCTTGTTCACCAAGCATTGCTCTGTTGCAGAAACACTCCATCTGATAGGCAGATCCTTGGTGTCTAGGGACGCCAGGACCTAATTGGAGTAAATTAAGTGAGAGGAGTAACAAAGTATTGCTTGGAATCACACACAGTGTGACTGTGTTCAACAAGCATGAAAAAAAGAAAAGGCAATTATTTATGAGTGACTGAAGTTTCAAGAGACAAAGTACATGGGTATTCACAACCAGTTCTCATCTTTCTCCACTGAGGTCTCTCCATCTAAGTGGGAAAATTCTTCTGCCTGTTCAGAGGAAACTAAAAGTATAAGTTTACACACCTCTTTTTTTTCTTTTTTTTTTTTCTTCTTTTTTTTAATCTGGGAAAAGAGCATGAAGAGAGAAGTGTACATGTGTGCCATTTGGGAAATGTAAAGATGAAAAGTCTCCATTCTCAAGTTCATGTCCATGCACTGTGTACAACGTTCATTTTTACAGTATGCTCTGAAAATTATTGTCAAGTAGCTTTCCCTTCTTATTCCACTCCTTGCCTTACTGTATCTTTTAGCTTTTAATTTTTTTAATTTCTGATGCACTTCCAGCTGTCGCTGATTCCTAAGAAGCTGTGTACACTGTGGTGGATGTGATCCAAAGTTGCCTGAGTTCTGCTCCTTTCAGTTGCTGAAGGCAGTGCCCAAACCTGCAGAGCTCTCTTCACAGAGGCTGCAGTCCAGGTTAGAGAAAACAGTAAGAGATTTCACCGCCTCACTTCATTAGATGCCACCAGCCCCTTCCTTTTTTCCCCCAAAGATTAAAAAGATAAATATATGTTACATTACACTGTCTCTATTTGAGTGTATTTGCCTCACTTCAATTGATGCAGAGTGATATTATCACTTAAATTAAAATATGTAATCAGAGTGTGGCTTGAATTTTAATCCCTCAGCTGTGTGGGTTTGGTTTAAGCAGAATCCATATTTAGTAGTGCTACTATGAAGTACTCAATAGTGCCATTACATACTCTGTAGTGCTACTATTTGAATGGAGACAGTTTTATACACATCAGGCTTAGCAACAACAATGTGTCTTTAAGACAGCATTCACTGTGTAAAACCAATATTTTGTTTCATGACTGTTTAAATTTATGGAAATGAATTTTCCTTTCAGAAAGCATTGCACACCAGGAGAATGGTGATTTAAAGGACAGGTTCTGAGCGCAGATTAACAGAAAAGGGAACAAGCAGCAAAGTTCAGCCTCTGGTAAGAGATCATTACATCTCACTAGCAGAAAAATATCACAGTTCTGGGAAATTGGTTAAGCAAAATGTAACGCTGAAAATACTTACTTCCCTGTTCTTCTTAATTTTATGACATCTCATCAGGAACCTAGTAGCTGGACCTACACTAAAGTCAAGATGTAGTCAGTACCACAGCTGGTAGGGCAGAGGCACAGCACCTGTGTGAGAGAGGAACTCAGCCATTACTCATATGTGTTGGAGCCTCTGGGGTGCTCAAAAAAAGGTATTGGAACAAAAGTTGATGAAAATGCTTGTGGTTTCATTCCAGGTGGCAACTGCCACTCAGCACCTCTTGGCTGGAGGGAAAAAAGAATCGAAAAAGGAGGAATAAAAGTGAGAAAACTTGTGGGTTGAGGTAAAGAAGGTTTAATAGGGAAAGCAAAAGACAGTTTAATAGGGAAAGCAAAACCTGCTCATAGAAGCAAAGCAAACCAGGGAATGCATTCACCATGTCCCATGGGAAGGCAAGAGCTTTGCCATCCCTGGAAATGCAGGGCTCCCTCCATCCTTTCCTTAGTGTTATGGTGACTTGGGAAGACAAATGCCATGACTCCAAAGATTCCCCTTCCCTCCTCTTCCCTTGGCTTTATGTGCTGACCATGATGCCATGTGGCATGGAATATCCCTTGGGTCAGCTGGGGTCAGCTGTCCTGGCTGTGTCTTGTGCAATTTCTTGTGCACCCCAGCCTCCTCCTCACTGGTGGGGTGAAGTGAAAGGCCTTGACTCTGTGTAAGCACTGCTCAGCAGTAACTAAAACATCCCTGAATTATCAACACTGTTTCCAGCACAAATCCAAAACACAGCCCCATAACAGCTACTGTGAAGAAAGTTAACTCTATCCAAGCCCAAACCAGCACATCATTGCACTCTGATCTTTCCAGAAATAAACACAAACTGGGAAGATCCCTTGCCTTACATATGATTCACAGTACTGAATGCCATGGACTTGTGGTCTCTCAAGCAGTAAGTAAGTCTATAATGGTTGAAACAACCCAGTCTTGGCAGCCTGTTTGACTTTTTGGACCTGACAGTGACTTGGCTCAGACACAGGTGTTTCTTGCAAGGTTAAACTGTCCTTGGGCTGCTAGAAAAGACAAAATCATTCCTTGCCATCTTTTGGCTGCTGTTTCTAAAAGAAGGAGCACTCAACCAAGCTGATCCAGGAGTTCTTATGACAGCAGAGACAACTTCAGCTCCTGTTCTTGGAGTTTGGATTCTCAGGGAAGGGCACATTCATTTTTCTTGATTAACAGTGTCTTTTCCTCAACACAGACTCAGCTCCCTCTTGCATGGAGGTTTTTCAGAAAAGAAAAAGGAAGAGCGGGTTCTCTGCAAATCCACCTGTGAGAAATATTTGTTTACTGATAGAGGGACACGAGCTTTTCAGCTGCTAGGTTTCTGAAATGTGTTTTCCTTGCCAGGAAGCTTTCTCCTTTCTGTGACTTTGTAGCTAAACAGAGTGGGTGTCTCTCACTTTTGCATATGACTTGCTTGAGGCAGAACTCTTGCTAAGGCAAGTGGGCTTATTTGGTGGGCATGGCAATGTATTGACCAAATAAAAACAACCCACAAAGGCAAAGTTGAATGTCTTGCTTAACGAGGCATCTAGTTTTTTGCCTTAAACAATAAATCACTCACTCATATCTTGCCCTTGCTGGCTTTTTAATGAGATCTCTCTTGACTGCTAGAAGAGCAGTGGATTGCTGAGAGCATTTGTTTGGCTTTTAAAAAATCTGTAATTATGTTCTTAGTTGTTTTTCTAAATATCTACCACATTCTTTCTCTTGTTAAGGGGTACAAAAGTCAACACTACACTGCTTAGGTCCTGAGGGTCCTCTCATTCAGCTTAGACCCTTACTTTTTGCAAAACCATGCAGAGAATTACCAGGAGTCAGAGTTATGCTTATCCTAGGACACTGATACTGATGTGAGTGCTCAGCTAAATAAATTCCCATTCAGCATTACCCAGTTGGTGTTGGTACTCTCATTTCCTCCAACAACAGGTTTCTCACTGGGAACAGCTGCTCTTTTAGGCTTTCTGTGTTATACTCACACTTGCTTGGCCAGCCTTCCTTCTGTGTTGGGGTTTCATGGAGTACCAGACCTCTGCAGCTCAGGAAGAGAGACAAAGGTACCATCACAAGTCTTAGATGATAGCTCACTGCGTCAGAATGGCTGTGATTCCTTTTGGGGGGTGAGAGAGGGAAAGGGAAAGATGTATTTGCAATTTTAGCAAGTGTTATGAGGCCCTTTTGATCCAAAGGCATGAAGCCTAATGAGGCTTAAAAGCATCAAACCTAACCCTTTAGACCTATCTTTTGAATTAGCATATTTATTGAAAATTAATTTTACCTATGAGAAAACAATTCCAACTTTTCTGCACAGGTTGCTGACCAGAGTCTTACTTTTCTTGCATGACCATTTTGATTTACAAATAAGCAGAGTCAAACAGTTGAGACTTTTTCAGTTCTAAGACTCAGATAAAATTCTGATAAAAGGCAAAGACTCCAGCCTGTTCTAAGAGCAGCAACTGATGTTGGAGACTTCTTGCCACTTTCCCACGCGGAGCCAATCTTGACTAGTGAAATAAACACAGATCAATACTGTGATTATTCCCAGCAGTTCTCATCACCCAGCACCTTCTGTGTCTCTGCTTTCTCCAGTCCATGTTAATTTTACCATTTCCCACTGTGTTCTTCAGCCTGATCCATTTTCTATTCAGAAAGACCCCCAGTGAAGACCTTACAGTGACTACAATATGACCCTACAGTGACTACATCTCTTACAGCTGGCCCATGGGTGGAGTGTTCTCAGGCTCTCAAATCATGAATGTATCTCTGAGCTTTAATAACTGCTGTAAAAACAAAGTTCCTGGCTGGTGTCCCGTGAAGGGCTTGAAGAGGCTTTGTTGATGAACCTGAGAGATGGAGCTGGGCAAAAGGATATGGGCTGGTCTTGCAGCTAGCATAGTATCCAGCTTGCAGACACCAGTGTTATGTCCAGACAAGGGAGGAAGCTGGTTCTCTACGTGATGAGGAACAACAGGAAGCATAGCATGCTGATCCATCTGGTTTCATTACCTTTTCAACCACTGTCCCCTGCTTTTGCTGTGAGAGCACACAGACGCATTGTAGCACATTTAGTAACAGGACTTGCTAATAATTGCACTTGAGTGGAGAATAATGTGTTACACTAGAGACAGTGGTGATAACAACTAATCAGATTGGCAAAGAAGGCTGGTTCTTCCTTAAGAGCATAGCTCTGTTGAAATTATTTCTGCAAAACAAAAACTGTGAGAAAAACAGAAGCTGTACGTGTTTGTCTGACTTATGTTTCCTCCCAGATATACTAGATGTGTCTTGCACTATCTTGTTGCTACTTCTGCTTCCTTTCAGGAAGAGAACAGAACAGTCAGATTGGAGAGTATGAGAGGGAGGAAGGAACAGAGAATCAAGAAGAGATAGGGGAAAGAGAAAAAGTTCAATAGTGAATGAGGAGATGATCTTTCTCTCCAGCAAAGAGATTGGCAGGAAAGAAAACACATGAAATAAGAATAGGAAGAAATTACCTTGGTTTTAATTTTGAGAAAGAGCTGTAGATTTCATTCATGAATTGACTTGACAGCTGTGAAGGCAATGGAGAAAGTAGCTCTAACAATCCCTAGAGTATTGAATTACATTCCAAAAATTAGCAATTTGCTCTGAAGTCTCAAACCACAGAAGTGTTCCTGAGGCATAAAGGACTTCACGGTCTGCACTGAAATAATTTTCTGTTTGCAGGAGCTCTGCAGTCCCACAGTCCTTACAAAACCTCTGTCTCAACTGCTGGTTACATTTCTCTGGTGTTCCTGCTTTGTATTCCCTAGCGTGAGCAAGCACAACAGATGTGTGTACACATGTAAAATGCCAAGCCTGCTGCTATGGAAGTCACAAGCTTTGCTTGCTGAGGGAAGGTGAGCTGGGAGCTGAAGGTGACAGCAAGGCATTGGCCTCAGTGACAATGGTGTGATCCCACAGTAACAGGAAATGTAGAGCAGTGAGAGTGACCAGAGTCAGCCATCAATCCAGACCCCATAGGAAGTCCCTACCCAGTAGCCAGACCTAAGGCCAAGTTAGGAAGTCAATCCCATGGATCACAATCAGCAATGTGCATCACCAGGCTCAAGTATGGCTGTGCCATAGCTCAGGCAAGGGCCTGAATCTACAAGAACCTTCTGAGTGAAGGTGGGGAGACCCTCAGCCAGGATGATTCCAGTTTAGGCAGCCTTGAGCATGGGCAGCCAAACCCCTTTTGAGGGAAGGCATGAAAAAGGTTGTGCTCAGGGCCCAGACATCCACCAACCCAAAATAGTTATTCTGAGTGCATCTTCTTTTGAGAAAAGAAAGAGAGAGTAAAACAAAGTGTTTGATATTAGAGAATTTATTCATGTCACTTAAAGAATTACAGGAGTATGCCAGCATAATGTAATATTGATTTAGAAACAGAGTAAAATATAAGTGGAGAAAGATTCAGCAACCACGCATAGGGCAGTGCAGCAGCATCATACTGAGATAGTCATGCTTTTTTCCTTCTGATTAACCAGGAACAAATAAATGGTTCTGAACAAAGAAATGGACCTGAAGGTCCCACAAAAGTCTAAAACGCCTTGACTTTCAGAACTTCACAATATCCTGGGTGTGTCACATCCATGGATATGATCAAGAAAACCACAACTTCTAATTTGACTGGATAGTGGAGGCAGAGATGAATATCTACTTGTTTCAGAATGATAAAAGTGAACCACTAAGTTTTGTCTCTAGTCTTGAGTATTTAAAATATTCTCAGGTTATATTATTGAATATCTAATCCTTGAATTCCTTACTAGCCATAGGCTAAGAGCAGGCTGCACATGGGTATCACCCATTGCAATGGGGGAGACAAACTATTTTCACCCATTTATCTCCTGTGTCACCTTCCAAACACCTATGGAAATTGTAAGGAATTACTGCAACTGCAGCCCTTGATCTCCCTGGATGGAAGTCTGAGGATAGAAAACTGCTTCCTTTCTTCTTCTGCATTTCCTTTGGAAATAGGTTTCAATAAAAAGCAGTGGAAACCTTGTTGGCTGAATTCCTTCCAGCTTGCCTGAACACAACTTCTCTCTCACAAAACACAGATATTCCCTTACCCCCCCTCATCCTTTAGAAATTACATACTTTCTGCTCCTTGAAGCAAAGTCTGACTTTGAAAGTGGAATGTAAACAAAGAACAGCTGCATCGGTCCCAGTCAGTGTGGGGCTGATCAGAAATAGCTCTAAATGGTCCATAATTCCTCAAATTTATGACAGAGTGGGAAGGTGACCAGAACACTCTCTTTGGGAAAATATCCTAGGTTGCAGAGCAGTTAGGGAAACTGATACAAATTAAATTGACTCCTGGGTCTCATGGTAATTATCTGGCTCATAGGAGTGAGGGTCAGGTCTTTTTAATTTGTACTTTTGTAAGTCATGTGAAGGAAAGTTGGGGTTGTTTGCAGCTTCTTGGAAATTGTTGTCTTCTCCCTTTGTCTAGTCTCACACTCAGTGCTTGTAAGAGACAAGGGCCCTTTATTTTAAAAAACTGACTGCAAAATATCCCTGAAAGCTCGTGAGCTTCATAAATGCTGATGCTAGCAGTCACATTGCCTGAGTTATTAGCGCCAAATAATTCAGGGCCAAGATGTAGTATCACACACTGCCTTGCAACTGCTTGCACTGTTTTGTTGTCAGCACTCCCCCTGCCATGGTTTTGCCTGTGCCAACCAGTGTTCTCCAAGATAACAACCTGGCACCATTTGGGAGACAGCACAGGGTAGCAACAATTCCCACTGGGCAACATGGACACAGCTGTACTGGCTGAGGCTGTAGGCAGTGTCCTTCAGCAGCATTCCAGCAGGCTTTGCACCCAGGCTGGGCAAAGCACATCCTTTTTCACTCAGAGTACAGCTGTAACACAGTGTGTCGGGCACTTTGAGCTGAATAAAAGAGACACAGAACTTGATTTGTGTTTTACACTGCAGAGGCTCTGTGGGAGACCAAGGAGAGCAGCAAGGCTGCAGATGCAGCCAGCCTGTGCCATTTTACCAGAGAGCCAGAGAATGGCCCCTGCCCCTGTTTTATTTATGGGAAAAACATAGATTTTTCTCAAAAGCTGAATTGTGCTTTCATATCTCAGAACTGGGACACTTGTAGTTGGCAGTAGACAGTTGACCTCTTCCTGGGTCACAGAAAAGTCTGAGGCTTGCAACTTCTGAGGAAGGTACAAAAGATTTGGCCAGAGGTTCCTTCTGGCTTCCTGGAAGACAATGTACCCCATTAGGTCATCTCCTGTCTGCATGCACCTTAGAGTATCTCCTGTTAGCACCTTAGAGAGCTGCCAGCTAGAGAGCTGTTAGTAGCAGCCAAGTCCTGTGCTTCTTTTCATCCAGCAGTGGCAAGGAAGACACTGCAAGGGTCTTCAGAACACTAATAAAGAAAGCTGTTGGAAAAGGAAAGTAGCCAGCCTTGAGATTCAGAAAACCCCATGCAGGGGTGTTAGATAACCAAACAAAAAATTAGAAATATAACACCACTATCATCCCATTTTCTGTCCAAAAATGCTACCTCTCTTCTCCAGCTTCTAGTTCAAGATGGTGAAAGATCTCAAACAACCCCAGCTCTTTCTTAGTCATATTAATGTATTTGGTAAAAGGGACAGGCCATAATTCCTAGGCACCTGCATTCAGATAGGCTTGTCTTGCACTCCCTTGATAGGTGTGATTGGCAGGGGAAGAAGTCAGATTTAGCTAGAGCTTCTTTCTAAAAATAGTTAATCAATTTCAGTTCAAGGCTCTTGGGTTATAGGAAAAGAAAATTATTTCACTTGGGCACATAATGAGCTTGGATAATCAGTTTTCCTGCTCAGAAGCAATGAATCCAAGGGTTTAAAAGAAAAGGAATGTTATTAAGAGGGATAAAATGGCAACTCAGCATAAAAATTCTAGGCCTGTTCACTAAAATCAGCAATAGAACCTTCTTGCATATTTTTCAATGT
Source organism: Melospiza melodia melodia (assembly GCF_035770615.1). Taxonomy (NCBI): domain Eukaryota; kingdom Metazoa; phylum Chordata; class Aves; order Passeriformes; family Passerellidae; genus Melospiza; species Melospiza melodia. The sequence goes on from NC_086197.1 coordinate 53,323,269, forward strand.
AGCCCTCACCCCTGTTTTGCCCAAATAGAGAGAGCCTATTCTCCATCTGTAAGGAGCTGTTGTTCTTAAACCTCTTGCACTGTTTCCCACCCCTGACACTGGGTCACTGCTCTTCCAGCTTCAATCCAGGAAGCTTTGGCTCTGTCAGAGAGGAGTCTGTGGCAAGAAAAACACAAAGTGAACCCCGAGGAACACATTTGAGTTTTGGTTTTGTTTGATACCTTTCTTGCTCCTTGGCTCATTTGCTCTACCCCTATCAAGTGGAGCACCACAGGTAATTCCTAACCCTCAAATCACCATTCTCTCTTCATGAATAAGAGTTTTTAATACCTTCAAATGTAAGACACAATTGTATTTTAAACTGCCTGAGAGTGAAATCCACTGAAGTCAATTCACCTGCTCCCTTTTTGTTGCGATCTCTAGTCACTTCAAGCAGTGCTGGATTTCTCTTTGATCCCATTATGGGCAGGATCAGCAGTAAGTCTCCATTCTTTTAGGAATACTGGGCTTACCTCAGGATAGATGTAGCTCTGAATTTGAGTTTTACTTCCATGCAAGTTTACAGCACAAAGGATTGAATCAAATAGCTGGCTGAAGATGCTAAAAGGAGTTTTTGCAGTGTCTGTCTTCCGTTTTTACAGTTGTTACCATCTCTTTATATGAGCCATTCAAAGTCATTCACAGTGGAGATACCAAAGGTTGGAATCATTCAGGAAAGCATGAAATAGGCAGAGGTGAGAGGGTTAAACGAAAAGAAAAACAAAATATTGTTTGGATAATAGGAAATATTTATTGTAAGTGATATCGTGCAAAATGACCTGTGCTTTAACTGCAGTGATGCATAAATCTGAACTGGGAAGTAGCCATTACTGCTAGAAAAAGCTGTGAGGAGAGTGCTGCAGAAGCTGGGGTGAAACCAGCTTCTTCTACTTCAAGTCCTTGTAGTCTGATTATTTTTCAAGTGCACCGACTCTTTAGAGGTGACCTAAACAGTTCTTTAATAGCGATTTCAGTGAACGCTTTCGCTAAACCAGAGAACTCATTTTCCCCCCCAGTTTCTGAGCTGTCAGATAAAAACGCTGGCTCAGAGCTGCCACCCAATGATCAGACCCTGTAAAATCACTCAAATACGGGCTACCTGTGTTGCAAGGCACTGCGCTCTATGACACAATACAGTGGAAGCAAACTAATTTCTTGCTGCATAAAAAAGGCAGTGAAAGGCCATTTCTATCTCCATTCTCCTTCTCCTCCTCTTTCCCCACATCTGTATATCCCATCACTCATTGCCTTGTCTGTTAACTTCTGGTTTGTTTTGTTTTTCCTTCTGTATTGATTTTCTGCTGGTTTATCAATTTGACTCAGTTCAGAGCATGGGCAGGGAAGTGCCAACCCCAGCACAAAACAAGCAAGAAGGAATGAACTGTTGAGAGCTGAAGAAGGGAGATTTCAGCTGCTGTGAGCATGAGCACTTATTTCAACTCTGTTCTTTTCTAACTGCATGTGACATGGTACCTGGAGATTCCAAGGCCGGCTTTCCATATATGTGCTTGGAAATCCAAAGCACTCTAAAACACTTCTGCCACACAGGAAAATGCTCCTTGCCAAGGCTGTGGCTAAATTAGTCTTTTCAGCACTCAAAGACTTCAGGTATTGATTGTCTCCAGTGGCTGTGCTGCCTTACTGAAAACTATAATCTCAGTTATCTCTGCAGCTTTCATGTGCCACCTGTCTGAAAGTGGTTTTTCCTGGCTGAGCTGTACCATTTGGGAAAGCAAAGAAGATGAAGGGGGATTGACACAGGTATGTTCATTTATCATCAAACAGCTGTCACCCATTTGAGTGCATTATACACCACCAAGTATTTTATACTATTTAAGTGGTTATAAAATATCTTCATTTGTAAAAGGTATACACAGTGCCTTCATTTCACTGCAAGAGGCAAATACCCCATTTTGGGCCCAGTGGTGCACCAACAGGACCTTTCAGTCCATTTCTCTTCTGATCTATTCTCTTAATGAGCCCTTCATGAATAGTAAAAGGGTATTTGCTTCCAGCTGAACCATAATCCTGCAGTCTGCTTGCTTGCCCTAATGTCCATTTCTAATGGCTAGTAGGCATTTTTAATGTCTAGTGGGAACAAATTTTACATCTATGCATGGATTCATCCCACATTATGTGTTGCCTATTAGCTGACTGTACCCTGAACTGCCTGCTTCCAATATGCCCAATAACATCAATAGATTTCTCTTCAGCTCCATGTTTTCTGGACTAGGACCTGCTGTGGTCTCAGAGCACAGTGTTCATTATGTACCTGGAGTTATATTGGCCATCAGTGCTGGGTGCAACACAGAGAACCGGCTGTTCCTGCAGAGCTGTGCTGTTCAGGGCAGGCCAGAGTGGTGTGTGCTCAGACAGCAGCCACTCAGTACTGATGTAGAAAGCAAACCCATAGGGATGTTTCTACAAGCTGCAATTTGGCCAGTCTCCTTAATTGGAAAGGCTTGGACATCTGCCTGGAAATATTCTGTTAATTATTGGTGGTGGAGAATGATTATCACTTGATTATCATATTAGTTAAATTTTAACCTCCTTCACTACTTTAACAAAGTCAGCATACAGTTATCTAATCACCAGCCAATGGTGAAGTAATAATCCTAATTCTGTCCCAAAACAGTTCATACTATTGAGCAAAGCATCAATCTTCCGAAATGGTGAGAGCTTAGGACCAGATGGGGAAGAACAGGGCATTGCTCTTCACAGAAACGTACTTTGTGATTGCTGCACCAAATTGCTACACTTTGGAGCTGGAAGGCAGAGTCTGCAATAAAGACCATTACATTTGTGAGAAAAACACCTTAGGAAGCACTAAAGACCCTGCATAGCCTGCATCATTCAACCCTTGGATGGTCCTCACTTACTGCCCACATATGCTCCTGAACACCAGGTTGAACAGACTGGACGCTGGATGCATGTGCTTCTCTCTGAGAGCCACTTACCTCTGAGCTAGGTAAAGGTCTGTCAGGGGCAAGTGGGGCTTATGAGAGCTTCAGTAAGGGAACATGCATGTTGTAGGGTGATTTGTGCATTGGAGGAGTCCTGAGGCTTCTTGCAGCTTTCCTGTTCCCTTTAGGTGGAATAATCTATTGATTCTTTGGTTTTATTTTCACTGGCTTGGCCTGTAAATAGCATGAGCTTTCACAAACAGCCTGATGCTGCCTCTTCTCACGTGAATTTCCATTTGCTTTAGCACATTTCTGCTGCTGGGACAACACTGGCTGGATCCCAGTGCATCCTCTGTGCTCTCTGGACTGCTAGGGTAGCTGTCAAAGCATCATGAATCTTCTCACAAAGATGAGTTTGCTCACAAACACACACCCCTTCCTCCACTGCCCTCTTACACCACTCACAGGTCCTGCTCAAACTTACAAGCTGAGCAGTTGAATTTCTGTGTGGGCTCCTCTCAACACCATATCCTTCTGCAAGGGTATGGACATCACACACCAGTTCTTCCCACTGTACCAGTGGTGGAAACAACAAAGTGATTTGATTTTTTTCTTGTTTACATATTCAGATTTATCTCACACCGCTCTCCCCAGAAACACTTTATAATAGAGAAGGGAGAAAGCACCAGGAACAAATCTGCTGTTGCCAGCTAGCAGGCAATGGGTTCAGGTTTCGCAGGCAGGTTTATTAGATGGTGGAAGAAAAAGACTCATTGTTGAATGCACTCCAATCTTCAACTTTCATCATCTAGGATTTGTCTTTTTTACTCTCCTCATATTTCTCCATTTCTTTCTGCAAGTTAAGTTCTAGGAAATATTTCCCATACCATCTCCCTGAAAAGAAGGGAAATTGTAGTTCAATTACAGCTTCCCTCCTAGTGCTATCATACCCCAAGGATTATTCTAGATGTAGAGCTTTTGTCTTATTAAAATGCCAGTTTCTACTCCCCTCGTGCCTCTGCCCAAATTCATCTTTTGTCCTTGGCAGCGGCAGCACCCATCTCAGGAATTCAGCAATGTATTTTTCCTGGGAGAAGTCATACCTAGTTCAGTAATTCTCCTTCCATGCCAATGTCTGGGATCTATGACTGCCTTCTGAAATATGTCAGGGGTGTAGGAGTCTTTCATCAAGCTTTGGATCTTCAGTGGGCCACCTGTAAGGAACAGCAAATAAAGAATTGTATGTAGAAATCACCCTACTGCAGTCCTGGATTTGAGCAGGGGAGCAACACCAGCAGTTGCCAGGGCCTCAAGAAAAGGCATGTGATAACTGCAGTACCTTCTATCAGGTCTGAGGCTGGGTGCTGAAAAATAGCTTCATCATCATCACCCAAGAGGTTGCCTGTGTTTGCCAAGTTATCTGCTTTTCATTCTCAAGTACGAGATGCACACAAAGGGTGATGCAAGGTATCATCTTTATTTATATCCTGGTGCCCTTTCTTCAGTCAAGTGCCCGCTTACCTCCTGTTGAATCTCCTCATCCATGTGACTAGCTTCCTAGCAGCTACTAGCAGGGCAACTCCACAAAATCACTACCATCTTACCGCTCCAGGCCTTCTTGATCTCATTTTCTGCCACATTACTTAACAAAGAGTTGCCAACTGTGACTTCTCTTTTTATCCCCTCTTTACTTCTAGCCACGAGGGGGCTTTCTTTTAATCTCTAACCCTTTCCTCTTCACCTTCCTTTTAATCACACCTTTGTCTTGACAATATTGATTTTGAGCTCCCTGAGGAAAGATGTCCTTCTTTTCTGTGTGACTACACAAACCCAGGACAATGCTGTCCTCAATACCCACAGTATGTCATGGAACATACTGTATAAGGAAAAGGAATCTGCCTTATGCTGGTAAATGAGAATCTAGAACCAGGGACAATTATTTCAGAATTTCTTGGATGAATTCTCAGTTTCCAATATTTGCTTAGATGGAGGGATCCTGGGGAACCTTGGAAACAGAGGTTAGGGAAAGATATTTCAGAGCTCCACATGTCTAAAGGTCTGGAAGAGAAATTATGTTGAAACTGAACTGGAGGTAACTAGCAACTGGATATGGCGGGGACCATTGGTGTCCATTTGGACAAATGCAAATGGTGTCCATTTGGACAACTCTGGACAGGATGACAGAGGTTATGATTTGTGCTCACTTGTCACACTGTGGGGGAAAAAATAGTGAAAGAAAAGAAAGGGATAGAATACATAAAATGAGAGTGTCTAGATTCCAGTTCCTCAGGTACTACAGCCTGGAAAAGCAGTGACTTTGGATGGAAGGAATAAGAAGGGAAAGTGAGTATTACCTATGGTCAGATCTCTACCCACAGCAATGTGGCTGCCTGAGCCCTGGCAAAGCATAGATGGAATCGGCTTTGAAAGTCGGGGGTAGGTGGTGTGTCCCCTCACCTTGGAAGAGATTTACTCTCAAATTGTAATCCAGCTGTTGGTAATCTGAAAGAGATGCCCAGGCCAAGGAGTTTTTTGTCATTTCAGTACAGTTTTTAGGTCCTTTTTGTCCTGCTTCTAATGCTGCAGTGGCCTGAGCTTGATGTTTCTGGAAATACAAACAACAGGGAAACTCTGTCAATCCACTTTCCCAAAGTGCAGCAAACTCCTGGCATTTCCACCCCTGCACAGCTCTTTCAGCTATGACTAATCCCTGGGACCTGGATCTGTCCTTCAGTCTCCCTTAGCAGCTTCTGTAGGCATTGCATTTGCATGGGACAACCAGGATGAGAAGAGCCTTTTGGGCAGAGGGAACATCTGTGTAACCCTCTGTCATGTCCTGCTTGTGGGTGTGTTCCTCATCCCAGGAGGACTTGACAGGTTTAGCCCATGCAAAGGCTGTGACAAGTTAAAACCAAAGCCCTGGCCAAATTCCACACACATGGTGGTGTGTGGAAACCCAGGGCACCGGGAATATTTCTCTGTCTGCTCTGGGGTGCCCTGACCCTCTGGGGAGCACTGACTTTGATCCTCATTCATGGAGAAAGTTTCCTCGACTTCAAGATAGACTAGAATCCACAAAAGTGTGAAATAGATTGTAGAGAGTAGTGTAGGTGTATCACCTGGTGAGAAATTTAGGTTTTAGGATTTTTAGTATGTTGTGGATGGAAGCAAGATGAAGGGCACAGGGTGTCATCCTGGGTTTCTTCTTCATGCTGCTTCTTCCTTCTTCATGGGTTTGGGTGGCATTTTGTAATTGGGCAGGAAGGCCAGCATTGCGGGCTCTTTGGGATCAGTTTTGGGTTAAAAGAGAAAATAATCTAGGTGTCGGTTCTTAATTGGATAGTTTAGTTTTAAAAGACCTTGTAACAAGAGATTGTTAGCCATTTTGTGCTTTCTAATGAAAAGCTGCCAAACTCACAGTGTCTGTTTTACAGATAAATAATAAACACCTGAGTCCAAACGTGAACTACTGTCTCAAGTGCCTTCAATCCAGACCCAGAGAAACTGACTGCTGGTACCGCCAGAGTGGTGGAATACAGTAACTGTGAGCCTGCTGGCACTAGCAGCAGGACAAATGGGATCTGGATCAGGTAGGAATGTATGTTTGGATTCGCCAGATTAGCTCAGGACATGACATGGGGCTTACCCTCTGCTCTTGAGGCAGTTGTGGGAATGAAGGTGCCAGCCCATGGGATAGGAAGCCTAGTGCTCCACCAGGGCTGCCTTGAATCAGCAGCAGCTTGGGTATTACACTGAGACAAGTCTTTGCAGCACCAAGTCTTTACACAGTATTGGGATCCTGAAGCTGAAGTTGCTGTATCAGCCAGACTCCAGGAGTCAGTGCTGCATGCTCTGCAGAACCTCTCCCACAAAAAGAACAGAGCCACAAAACATGAGGAGAGGAAGCCAGTCCTGACTCACAGGGAATGATCTGCTTCTTTTCTCTATCACTCTTCTTTCTTTTTAAAGAAGAGCCATACACTTACACATGATCAAAGTGCAGGAAGCTGCTGCTAAATAAACTGCTGTGCTAACTCCCACCTCCTACTTAAAACAAAAACATGTCTGTTTGTTATTATTACTATATTCGGTAGGAAGAACTTTCCAGTCTGCTGATGCAGAAATTCCTCCTCTCCCATTTCTTCCAACAAAGCAGAATTTCTGTGTAATGAGGCAATGTCTTCATTTCCCAAATCCCTTTCATCAATAATTTCCCCAGTTCCTCTCAGACAAAATGACACCAAAGCCTGCAACTGTTCCTACTTTCTAGTTTGTAATTGTATATGATATTCTTGTCAGTGTTATTATAAAAACACTGCAACTGCATGTGATTGTTATTTTTTTTATTTTATTTCTGACTCTGAAGGTCCAAAATCAAAGCACTGCTCAGAGAATCCCACACCTTGAGGTCAAGAAGGACTTCAAGGCCATTTCACCATCCTCCCGGATAACAGAAACCGCAGAAATATGTCTACTTATTGCTTTGCTAAACCAATTCTGCGAGGGACAATAGGCAACCAATCAGAAAATATATATCTTGATCAAAGAGCTAAGAAGGGTTAAACGTGATCCTTCTTTCTGAAGGAAATGTTTAGCATAGCCTAACACAGACTTTCCTGACATGCAGCCTTTGAGGAAAGAGGGAGCTGTTCTTCCCAGGCAGAAAACCTCCTTAGACAGGTGTGGGAACTGGCCACTCTCACCAGCCAGCAGCCAAGAGCGGTCTCATAGGCCTTCCACCTTTGACTGGGTCTCCAAAGTGTGAGGAGGTTTCAGTGACTTTCCAAACCTGAGAGCCCCATGGATGTGAACATGATATTTCTCTCTCTTCTTTTTTTTAACTGATTTAAAAAAAAATCCAAATATCTGTGGTTTACCAGGAGGCAAAGCCTCTTCCATAACCACCTCTCTCACCTGGTCCATGATCCCTGGTGTGGTGACTGGTGGTTTGTAGAAGCAGGGAGGTCCTGCTGAAGTCCAGGTATGGAGGTGGGATGAAGGCTGAAGAGTAGAGATGGTTGCTAGGGAACAATGTTCCCTCCCTCTATGAGCTGTGGGCTCCAGCTCCATAGGAAACATGGAGTTTCACACAGTTTACAGAAGGGTTATCCTTGCTGATGGAAAACCACACAAGGAGCAGAGTAAAAGGCTCATATTTCATGAAATACCCGTGCCCAAAAGTTCTCAGCACACATAAAGGATTTCATGGGGACTTTGCTAACGTAGTCATGATAATCAACAAGACTGTATTTCAGCAGAAATGGATCTTTTAGCATCTCCAAATGCTAAAGCTGAACATGAGCTCTCTGACCTCAGCCTTCTTGCTGGGATCTTATTGCTGCCTACCTGGAACAGCAGTAGAGGGTAATAATCAATGGGCCATACCAGTTGATAGCATACATTTCCCTTTGATGTCCCTTACCTGGACCCCAGGGAAGCAACGCACCTCCCTGTGGGTTGGGTCCAGTTGCTATATGGAAGGTACCCCCATTTTCCACATTCCAATGGGGAGATGGTGCACCGGCAAGAAATCTTCCATAGAGGCAATGACAGAACCACAGCTTGGCCCTCCCATGTCCAATACCCAGTGCTGTATTTAGCACTTTGATTCATTCTGCCCCTAATCTTTCACCAGGACACTGGAATTTCTGCAGGTCTTCAGGCACGGACTGTAACTCTCTTTCATGCTGCAGAGCTGCTGTTCCCACCCAACACAAGCAGGTCGCAGGTAACAGAAGAGAATTAGAAATACTCACAGATGCATCATCTAAGATTTTATTAATTGTCAAAAATCAAAAGTTCAATAGAAACCTAATGATAATTCTTTAAAAATTTCAAAAAAACCTAAACAAACCGGTATTTTCTTTACTTTACTTCCTCCCTTTTGCTTTACCCTGGGCTGGAGACAGCTGCTAGACCGCGTTACCCCAGACCCAGCCCTCCCTCTAGGCCTTGCTGCGCTTCAGCTCGGTGACTTTGTAGTGCGGAGGGGCTCGGTGGAACCACTCGGACCAGGAGCCGTCGTACACGGCCACGTCGCGCTTGCCGCACAGGAAGGCAGCCAAGGCGATCTGGCACGCCGTGACGCCCTTGCGGCACGTGGCCGTCAGCGGCTTCGAGAGATCCACCTTCTTCTCACGGAATATTGCCTGGATCTCCTCAATACTCTTCTCGTGCCCTGTTTCTGATAGGAATGAGTGGAAGGGTATGTTCACAGCACCAGGGATGTGGCCAGATTCCAAGCCTGCGAGAGTGAACCAGAAAATGAAACATGAGCAAGGACACATTAACATAGGTGATGAACGACACCCACAAGAGACATTAAAAACATCACTGCAGATAGTCTCACTCCCTCCAGAAGACTCATTTGTTCCACTTGATGATGAAGATGCAAAGACTTCAACTTTGTTGAAGTCAAAACTTCCAGAATATTTAGCAAACTATTTCCTCGCTGAAAGCAATGAGATGTAGAAATCTGAAGAAACCCTAGACATGACAGAAATCAAAGAACCTCCACAGAAAATGCCTTAACAAAGGCATTAAGGGCACCTGTGATAAGAGGAATAAAGTAATGCATTTCCAACCTTCCCCAGGTATGCCATCAGTCTGTAGTGACACACAGTCGTTTTCAGAAGCAGGAAATGTGGCCTGTATGTGGAATTTGTGAAAGTGGTTATCTGTTCACAGTTTATTCCTGCATCACCTTAAAAGTCATATTTCAGAAAAATAAATAAGAAATCATAAAGCAACCTTAAGTCAGCCACATCACTTCTGAGGCAGCTATTCTGGGACAATGGGGTCAGAGAAGTCAAAATTTAAACTTTGTATCACTTCTTATCTACTCCATGGATGAAATCAGCACAGGTTGTTTTTCTGCTGGTGTATCTGACCACTTCAGGCAAGTTCAAAACTGCACGTCAAAAGAAGGTCTTTAGAGAGTTGCAGATATAAAAATATAATGGGCAAGGTTGGCATCACACCCTTCAAATTCAGACTCTTAAGGCTTAATAATGGAAGCTTTTCCAATCATTTTGAGAGGCTTTGGATCAAGCCTCACTGGAGCCAAAACCATTATGTATTACACTGAAAATGTGTTTCAGGGAATGTTTCCTTGCTAGGTTTGAACTTCCAATGAGACAGATCTAAATAAAATCACATGAATAGTAATCTGTTTCACTGGCAGCTATCTATGTGCCCAAATTATTGGGATAACTGGTCTCGGGAGATGGGAGTGATTGGGGCAGTTTAATAATTTGACTTTGTTACAGTCAAATGATTAAAGTATACCTAGGCAGAGACTGACATCATACATAATGACACTGCAGTTTCATCACTATGCAGAGTGGTAACATGACATGGTGAGATATAAGGGGAAAATGGCTTTGGCACGGAATTGAAGGGAATTTTTGCTCTGCTGAACAAAGACAGAGCCTAAAGACAATCAAAGCTGCCCTGAGTCAGCTTCACAAGTACTCTTCCTGTTCCAGATGGACCCTCTTTGTCTCTTGATTAATCCTCCCCGGGTGCATTAAAAATACAGCACAGTTGTCTAGGAGTCACCTCATGCATCCTTCAGAAATGTTTAGCATTACTGAGAGAAGCTGGGATAAAAACTGCTGACTTCTGCAGGGACTAACGTTTAAAAAGGAAAAGAAAAAATAAAAGAGGCAGTGTTTTGACTGATGGTTTCACCATACTTTTTCCAGTTCCAGAAGATAACAACTCATCACTTCAGTACAGAGAACTCCAAAACTCACTCATCAATACAGCGTCTGTATGACAGAGATGAAATAAAAAATCAAGCAAAAGCTGAGAAAACCTTGTATATGGTTCTCAGACTGCAAAGCTGCTTACTGAAGCCTCTTACATGCCTGGGTTAGGCCACCACTTTCCCACAGAGTAAATGGAAAAGGACACTTTCAGCAAAGGATTTCTGCAAGGCTCTGCTGCAGTCCTGGTGATCACCCCAATACAGAAAAGTCTGTGAGCCACCTAGGGCACTGGGAAGTATACTGAGACCAGGAACTCCTGGAGGATGAACTAGAAGGGAACTCTTGCTCAAAGAGGCTTGCTGGGCCATCGATTCACTTTCTAGGTGTCCCAGGCATCATGACCATTATAGCTTCTCTAGACTGTTCACACACCTTAAAATAGGTTTGTACCTCTCTTATAGGAGACTGACAATTCATCACCCTTAAACAACTCTTCAGGTAGGAGCTGAGCAGATCTGAAAAAAACACTCATTTTAGAGCAGTTTGGACTTTGATCTTTAGGGAGACTATATTGCTCCAGAGATTCAAAAGTCTGCTGGAGTCAGAGATCAGTGTTTGCACTCTGTGGGTGAAAGATGGAGAATTCTGTAGAAACTGCATTTATTCACATATGTGGGTGTTCAGCTGAGAAAAAGAGCTGAAACTGCACAACCACAATCACTTGGACTGCCTAAGAGCTCTCAAGTGGCTGAGGAAGCTTTATAATCTCTCTCTGCTAGGTCAAGAGCAGAGAAACATAGGATTGGAAGGCAAGGCTGGATGCAGCTGGAATCTGAACAGGGGAGAGGATACATTTGCTCCTGTCCCATATGAAACAGAGGACACTCCACACCAGATTCATGCAGTCACCATCAGAAACTCCAGGAAGGAACCCCAGGACTACAGAGCCTGGGCCCCAGCTACCTCAGCAGTCATTTTATATGACTTTCAAAAAAGCATCCATCTCAGAACAGTTTGGATTCTTGTAATGAAACTTCCCACTGAAGTACCTCCTGGCTCAAGTGAGGAGGAACATTAATTTCCAGTGTTCAGATAATCACAGTCAGTCCATACACCATTTATCCTTGAGCTAACACTGCCCTATGGCCAAAATAGTTTTTCTGCTATTGCTCCAACAGGCTGATGGCAAGCCCTCAGCACTCCCAACAACCTCATGTCCTTAGCCTAAACCCAGTAAGAGCCAATTAGATACACTTTTCTCTGTCTTGGCCACCCTAGAATCAGCTTTAGGGGTCCAGCAGGCTGCTGGACAAAGAAGTGGCATTTCCTACCGTCACAGTAGGCAAACAGGAGTTGCCAAGGCTGTTGCCAAGGTTAAATCACATGTGATGTTCCTGCACCCAACTAATTCATCCAAGTCTTACCCTCTTCTATTGCTTCCAAATGTGGATTATTGGCTTGTAGGAGAAACACAAGCAGTTCAGTTTTGGGTTACTAAGCACTTGAGTTTGCTCTCTGTACTGTTATAAACACATACATCTGCAGGTGGCACCTCACATCATTCTCCCCATGTGATCATTTAGACCTTCCCATGGCTGTCCCACAGCACATTTTAGTATCAACTCCCTATGTTCAAAGCCTTGATGATTCAGGAAAATACAAAACAAAACACGTAAGCTTAATGATGGGACCGTGCTGGCAACTTACAACCCCACAGATCTTCTTTCAGTACATGCTGTTCTCATCTCACTTATCTCCTTTTCAGTCAATTTTTAAAACCTAATAATACTTGTGCTATTTGCCCTCTCCTCATATTGACCTAATAAATGTCCCTCTAATGTTATGCCCAAAGCATGAATGAAGTGCAAATGGCACAACTCTACCTTGTAGATGCTTCCAATGGGTGGAAGAAAAGATCAGACATTACTTCCAGACATGCATGTTTCCATTTCTCTTATCTGGCCAACCAATTGTGTTGGCAAGGAAATAAAGCCCTTGGGTGAAGTGCAAGTCTACCAATATATTTTACTCAATTTTGCCTTTGTTTAAAGTAATTTTTCTTGAAGAGTTTTTTGAAAGTTTCCCAGTTTGTCTATGGTAGAAGACCAGCAGCTGCCTAGGTTGTGCTGTATCCCCTATTCTAAAGATGAAGTTTGCAATTGTTTCTGTCCCATAGAACCATGCTTTGAATAAATGTATCAAATTCTTGCTTCATGAAGTTCCAATATCACATGACTGATTCTTGACACATATTTGAGATCGAGCTCATCTGCCTCACTGATTTGAGCATGGGAATATCTCTTGGTTAGCCCTCTCCCTGCTCTGCAGAATTATCCGTAGGAGAGAAGAAAGCATGGTAGCACAGACTCAGGGCTCAGTATAATGCCAAGACCACACACAAATAATCTTCCACCTGGAACCCCTGCTAACTGCACAGCAACCTTATTTATTCTTTCTCTCCTTGTTCTCTTTTGTTCACTCTGTTCCAGAAGATTTTGTTATTTAATTCCTTTTGCCAAGTCTCACTCAGCTTGGTGTCTGGCAATCCTTCCTCACAATTTATAACTTGTAATATGTTATCTTCTTCACTACTTAATCCCCTTTTCCACATCTGTTGATTCTCTGCTTACATATTGTTTTTATTGTTGGCTATTTATCTAAAACCACGGCCCCTCCTCTCTTAGCCTTCCCTTTGCGATGAAAGCTCCAGATGGAATTTCTTAATGTCAAAAAGATAAAAGATTTGCTCAGCCCATATTTAACTCCCTGTGGCTTTGGAGTGTGCTGGCTGCAGATAGTTCTTTTCCAAATGCCTCCTCTGTTGCCTCCTTGTTTATCTCTCTCTTCCATTCAAATGGTATGTCTTAGAAGGGACAATTACTGATCTTGTCTAACCTGCCGTGAACACATTGTAAGGAACACTTTAAGCTTGGTCCTGGCCAGCTCCCTCAGTCCTCATAGGTTCCTGTGGGTTGAAACAGACTTTGATAAAGTCTCTTACTCTCCATTCCTGTGCCCCAAGTATTATTACAGGATCAAAGCAAAGCCAGTCCACGCCCAGCTGCAGAATCCACTTGGAGGAGAGGGGAAAGAAAAATGTACATTTCATTCTCATTTCCACAGAACATTCAAGATTAGCAAAAGCTTTATGTTTGAGGCAGGCAGGATGGAGAGCTGGGAAAATGGGCAAAATCTGAAGAGTTCTATATGCAGAAGGGAGACAAGGACTACTTCAGGGTTGAGAAAGAGAAGAAAACTACCTGCAAGCTCATTAAATGATTTTGGGTTTGCTCTCTTTTTTAGGATGATAGACTCCTTGCCTGGCAACTTTTGCCTCTTTTCTCAGATGTCTGCAAAAGAATTCAGAAATTCACAACTCTTCTGTATGCATTTGGTTAACTATAATTCTTGTTCATGAGTTTTCAGTGCCCGATAGCCAGAGAGGATCAGCACTGGCAACCATCATGTAATTATTTTTATCATCAGCCCTGGACAGCTAGTTCCTGCAGAAACAGAGCACTGTGCAGGGACACCTTGAACTATTCAGTGCATAGGTCAGGGCTGCACATCTGTCAGGCTTCTGCTGCACACTCTGCATGACCATCCAAGCTTTGCATCCAAAGCAATACCTGCATTTAAGACCTAGGAGACCTGGCCTATAGAGATGCCCACTTTATTCCACTCTGGCAACTTTGGTGAACCTCTCCCACCAAATAAAAATTAGTACTATATTATGGCTTATCTTAACCAATACAGAGGTCTAAATCCCAGCAAGGATAAAAGTAAAACGGGGACAATTAATTCTTACCACAAAGAACTGAAAAACTAAAGAGGCAAAAGAGTCAGCTGCAATTAGCCTCTTCTAGAGATGAAGTTCACAGAACAGGAGAGATTAATTGACTTAATTAGGAAGTCAAGAACTGAAGCAATAATTAAACTGAAATCACCTGAGAAGGCAGAAAGTTCCTTAACCTGAAGACCATTAGTCTTCTCTAAATTGCGTCCTCCCTGATTGGATGACCCCTGCAATTAATCAGCATTGATTTAAAATTGCTCTTTTAGGTGTAAGCACTGTCTTACCCACTGCTGGCTGATGTGCTGCTACTGGCTAGCTTGGTTCAGAGAGCTGTCAAGCTCCTGTGGAATGAGCAGCTGCAGCTGGAGTGCTTATCCTGCTGGATCTGCTGTGGGAAGCAAAACTGGACCACCACAAATAAGCTGTTCCATGCTGACTCATTTCAAAGGAAAAATCTGTTTTGAAGATGCTGTTGGGTCTGTGGTATTTGTCATCTTGTGACAACTCTCACCTTGGGAAAGAATGCAAAATCTACCAGCTCCCAGCAAGGAGCATTTTAGTCACATCTTGAGGTTAAAATTCAACCTTCACTTTGATGGGCTGTGGTAGGAGAAGAAATAGAATGAGTGATAAGCCTAACTTTCCCTTTCCCCAGCCACAGTCTCCTCCATCACTCCCATTACCTCTCCCATGTTCCCCATTGTCTTTCTGCAGATCAAATGTGTTGAGGAGCTCCCTGTAGACACCTGGGCCACCCATGTGTGCAGTCATTTACAGCCAAATGCCACCGAAGTTTGGATGCAGGAATGCACTTCAGGTCATACTGTCACACTAACTGGCTGTATAGCAACACACACACATGTGAACAGCCAGGACAGAATGACAACCTGTGGGCAGCAGGGCAGCCAGCCTGGGACCACAGAAACCCTCTGCACGTATCAGCAGGGTGGGCTCTGCTCAGACCCAACAGCTGCTGCTGAGCTTTTCTGTGCTTTCTTCTAGAAACTCTTTCTTTTCCAACCATTTCTGTGATTCCCTTGTTGAGGAACACATTCAGTGCTGGCAGCTCGGCGTGCAGCTGCAGTGCCAGCCGCAGCTTGGGCTCTGGGCTGGGAGAGCCCCAGGCAGGAGGCCAGGAACTGGTGCTGACCCTTGGCACAGCACAGGGCACAGGACCTGCGGCACAGCCAGGTGACCGGACACTGAGACACAGCAGGAGCCGAGGACTCAGCAGGAAGAGCCAGGACTTTGTCACACACAGACTGGGAGAGCATAAAAGTTCAGTGCTTCCTTTGTTTAGGTCCCTCCTTGGAGGCACGAGCTCAAGCTGTTTCTGTGTTATTGTACTGTTAATAAATTGCTTTAAGGAACCAGACTTTTGAGGCTCTGCTAAGGAAAACCCAGGCTCGAGACGGTAGGAAAACCTGGTCTGAGTGTGTGTGGGGGGTGTAGGTAGTCAAGTGGGGCACCCATCAGTTTAGTGGAACTGCCTGCTGAGAAGGGGCTTTGGTCTCAGCGGTTAAAGTCTCTAGTGGTGGGAGTGTGATTGCCAGAGTGCCTCCTGAATGGTCAGTCAGGAAAGTTTCCTTTACACCCTTTCAGAAGGGAGGTTATTCTGGGATATACCAAGGCTTAAATTACACAGCAAGGGCCTCCTTTAACCAACTTCAATTTCATTTCAGGCACATTGCTGTACCTGCTGTCCCCACTGCACAGGACTTCTCCCACCCCTGCTGATTGGGTGTCCAGTGTTTCACCGAGGTAATGAAATCAGTTTTTGTTCCTCTAACTTGGGGCACCTAAAAGAGAGAGGCTGACACCCCACACATTTGCTAAAGGCTTCAGACTTTTCTTACATAAGCAAAAGAACAAAGATCAGCTCAAGCAAATTCTCTATTTGCTGGAAGTCAGAGCGATAAGAAGAATGTCCCTTGGGTTACTGTATTACCTAAAACCTTGGCTTTTGCTTGTGCACTCATTATGGTGAGAGGCGCCTGTACGAATACTGATAGTTTTTTATGTGTCTGCTGGTTTTAGATAGGCCCCTGAACAAACCCCTGGGAGCTCTCACCTCCCATGTTTGCATTTTGATAAACTTCTGCAAGGTGTGGGATGGGAGATCCTGGAACCAAATGACTGCAGCCCTTTTCTGCTATTTCCTCCTGCAGCTTTATAGCCAACTGCAACAAAAGCATTCAGTGATGGCACTGGGGTCTGAACGTGCAACTGTGGATCCCTTAAGGTAATCAATGAGTCGGGCTGAGGCATGCCTGTGCATTAGGAAAATCTTTTTGATGGCTGTCAGGAGCTGTTACGCCCGGTCTAGAGTTGACATTCATCCCATTCTGGGGCAGGTGCCAGTCCCACCTCCATTACCTTGATCCAGCTCTGTCCCCCGAAACCGGCCCTCGGGGCGGGAATCCACCACCTGGAAGTTTAGGGACGACACGTTCTGTATCATCTCCTCGAAAGTCTTCACCAGGGCCCTGTTCAGCCTGGCCTTAAAGACAGCCGGGGTGGGCTGGGTGACCTCCGCCGTGACGGGGTGTCCCTCCTTCACCCAATTCTTGAAGCCGCCATTCAGCACAGAGACTTCCTTGTGCCCGAAGGCCCGGAACATCCACCAGGCTCGGGGGGCGTAGAAGGTGCCCACCTCGTCCCCGTCGTACACCACCACGTGGGTGTCATTGCTCACGCCCAGCCCCCCCACGTAGTCGGCGAAGTGGGACTCGCTGGGCAGCATGAAGTCGTAGGGGGAGGACTTGTCCCGGCACTCCTCGATGTCGAAGAAGGACGCCCCAGGGATGTGCCTCTCCTTGAACTCCTGCCGGGCGTTTCGCTCCTTGGGGGGGTACCAGGAGGCGTCCAGCACCCGCAGGCCGGCGCCCACCCGCCCGGCCCGCACCGCCTCCGCCAGCCAGGAGGCCGTGACCAGCGCCCGGCTGAGGCTCTGCCGCGCCATCTCGGGGCACCGGCGGGGGCGCCGCAGCCGGGCCGCGCTCCCCTCGCACACAGAGCCCGACGCGGCCCGACACACGAAATGGCGGCGGGAGGCGCGGCCCGAGGGGCGGCACGGAGGCGGCCGCACGGCCGGGACCGGCCCGCTGGGAGCGCTCCCGCCCTCCGGCGGCGGCCGTGGCTGGCGGGCAGCAAGGCCCAGCGCGGAGGTACGGGGCGAAGCGGCGGCAATCGCGGCCCCGCCGAGCCGGGGGGGCTCGCAGAGGGCGGCGGCGGGGCCCCGCAAGGCCCCGGCTGCCGGTGTTCTCTGTGCGGGCAGAGGCGTGGGGCCGTGCCTGAGCGCCGAGCACTTGGTCCTTGGGCTGCCCCGCTGCGCTCTCGCTGCTGTCGGTGCTGGCTGGCGTCCCTGGATGGGGCCGGAGGAGCTGCGTGGGGCCGGGCGCAGGGCACGACTGCCGTGGCTGTCCCGCTCGGGGCGTTGTTTGGGACGAGCTCTGGGAAACTACTTTCAGGGCTGGAGCATTTCAAGCCCCTCATTGTAGGCTTAGCCAGCACATCACTGCAGACACAGGTCTCAAAATGCATCTTTGTCAGTTGCTTTTTGAAAGACTGGTCTCTAATTTGTGACTCTCTACCTTCTGCAGTCAGGTGGACTCCGGCAGAATCCAGAAATTGGCTAATCTCAGCCAGGACTCGGGAGCGATGTCGCAACAACTCCTTTACCGAGCTCTGGTATCTGCAAAATGGCTTTCAGAAGCCATCAAGTCCCAGCAAGCTGGCCTGGCCTTGAAAATCGTGGATGCATCGTGGTATTTGCCGAAGATGAAGCGCGATCCAAAGCGGGAGTTTGAGGAGCGCCACATCCCTGGTGCGGTTTTCTTCGACATTGACCAGTGCAGTGACCGAACCTCGCCTTACGATCACATGCTGCCCAAGGCTAATGACTTTGCCGAGTATGTGGGGAAGCTGGGTGTGGGGAATGATTCCCATGTTGTGGTGTATGATGGCAGCGACCAAGGTCTCTTCTCGGCACCTCGGGTATGGTGGATGTTCCGGGTCTTTGGACACGAAGCTGTCTCCCTTCTGGATGGTGGCCTGAAGAACTGGCAGCGAGAGGGGAATGCACTTAGCTCTGGGAAAACCCAGGTAGCTCCATCTGAGTTCCATGCCTCCTTGGACAAGTCCCTGGTGAAAACATACGAGGATGTCTTAGATAACTTGGATTCCCGTCGCTTCCAACTAGTGGATGCCCGTGCTGCAGGACGGTTCCGGGGAGTAGAGCCAGAGCCCCGAGATGGTAATGCGCCTTCTGAGACAGTGGCATTATAAAGAGGGGTTTCATTTAGGGTGCCCATCACTTTGACTCCTGTAGAGGAAATGCTAGGAAATAGTGGCTGTCTTTTATGGGATGGGACTTCAGGCAGTGCGTCCACCTGTCCTCCTTCCCTTTTGACTAGCAAGTGCTACTCTTTGAAAATTCAGCAGTAGGGAAGCCATGTATCTTTTTGTCCTCATGAGGGGCTGGGGTGAGTAACAAAGCTTTTGATACACCGAAGATTCTCATTGGTCTCTTCAAGTACTGGTGCTACTCTTCCCTTCAGAATGGTCTGTGGAGGGGCTTCATCAGTGTGGGTTGCTCTGATGGGGAGAAAGATGTGGAAGGAACTGGGGGGAAAATGGAACTTGGCAGGGTTGTGCCCATGGGGTAACATGAAGGTTACACATAGAGCCATCCTTCCTGAGTAATCAGTAATCTAGTAAAGCAAAGTGTAACAAAATGAATGTACTTCTTTTACCAAAATACTCTAAGCAATAAATATTCCTCTCAGTGAAACAGAAGAGGCTTTGCAATAGACTTGTCCCAGACAATAGAGGTCAATTCCCGTCTGTATTGTTTTTTCTCTAGGAATTGAGCCTGGTCATGTCCCTGGGTCGACGAGCATCCCCTTCACTGATTTCCTCACAGAGTCTGGCTTCGAGAAGACCCCTGAGCAGATCCGCACTCTGTTCCAGGAGAAGAAGGTGGATCTCTTGAAGCCAGTGGTAGCCACGTGTGGCTCTGGGGTCACTGCCTGCCATGTGGCTCTGGGGGCCTACCTCTGTGGCAAGCCAGATGTCGCAGTGTACGACGGGGCCTGGGTGGAATGGTACATGCGGGCACAGCCTGAAAATATTATTTCTGAGGGAAAGGGGAAAACAGTGTAATAAGCTGCATTGTTTCCCAGCTGTGCACATAGCTTGCCTTGAAACAGGATTTGGAAAAGATGGGTTTAGCTTTCCTGATTAAGTGTCTTGAGATGAAGGCATTGGATAACAATCATGCGCACACGGTGCTTCGGCACTTTCTCCTTACCCTGCTGCTGCTTAGGAGGATGAAGATGACAGCAGTTCTGAGCAGCCAGCTCTAGGTGACCCTGCTTGAGAAGATAGGGTGGAACAGATGTCCTCTCAAGGTCACTTCCAACCTCAGCCATTCTGTGATTCTGTGACCCTTTCACCTTATCAGACGGATGGCAGAGAGTGCTGCTGCCAGCATGGGGAATTAATTGAGTTAAGCCAAGCTCCTGACTCAAAACATTCAATCATGCTCATTCACAGGGTGGTCATACTTATATAACTGTGCCTCATAATCCTGGTCTCTGCTTCTGTCCCATCCATGCATGTTATGGCCACTTTGAGTGCAAAACGTTGTGGGAAGAGATGGCTGTTAAAGGAGCAAATACAGCATTCAGGTTGGCACTTAGGCTAGAGACTTGATTTGTGTTTCTTCTTGTACTTGGACTCTAATGTGTACTTAGCCAGCCTTGTAGCCCTATTGTCCAAAACCCCCCTTGAGAAAAAGAAAAGATTGTGGGATTTAAACAATGTAAATAAACATGTTTCAAGGTCTTTCTGCTGAATGGAATTTACCGGAGTGTTGCTTAGGTGAATACTTTTCAGGAGTTCTGTTTTTATGGAATCACGTTGTCCACAGTGAGATTCAAATGAGATATTTCCTTCTCTCTGAAAGTAGAGCCACACCTGCTAACCTCAACAAGCTCTTTGACCCAGGAAGGACAATGACATGCCTCTCTCTTGGGTCTCTGCACCTTCCTGCTTTCAGTCTTAAGTCCATTTGCTTTTTTTGCCTTAAAGTCCACAGTTGTAGGTTACAGCTCTGTTCTTGAAACACTGGATGTCAGCTTACATAGTGGAAAATGGACTGCATGAGTATTTTCATTCTTGCCATGTAACCTTTCCCTGCAAACTTAGCAGAACTGAGACCTTCAGAGGAATAGCCCACACTGAAACCTATTTTTCCCCAAGACCTTTTTCTTTTATGTCTAAAAGTTGAAAGTACACCAGGTATCCCTGATAATGTTCAAGATTTTGTTCTCTCTGAGATATTCTCCTCATGTGAGGAGAAAATGCCCAAAACTAAACAAAAAAAACCCCACAGAAACCTCCCACAAAAAAAAAAAAAAAAAAAAAAAAAAAAAAAAAAAAAAAAAAAAAAAAAAAAAAAAGCCTGCATCTCTTTTGGCCTACTGCTAACTTAAAAGTTAATGTGACAGTTTCTTCTCTTGGGCTTGCAGCAACAGGTGCCTGTAAACATCTGTGGATCGTGGGGTTGGACTTTCTAGGGAATGCAGTGGATAATTATTGTCACAGTTTTGACTGTAAGGACTGGATTCTTCCCTATTGCTGGGTGTTTATTCTTTGCATTTCCTCTTACCTCTTTTGGCTGCTTCTTCTTGGCCTTGGCTTGCATGCATGGAAGTTCTGTTTCTGCTTACCTCCTGCGCAGCTGGAATTTCACTGTCCAGTTTATTTCTTCCTCTGTCCTCCCCACTCACACACAGGGTTCGAGCACCCAGTGACTGACAGCCTGCAATTTCCCTGCTTGCGTCCAGACTGACAACCCAGCTCTTGGAGGCCTTGGGGCTGGCATTGCTGCAAGTGCTGAGCATACTGTGTGCACAGGGGTCTGAAACGAGTGACCCTTGTCACAACAACAACACAGAGAGGTTGATTTTTTGATTCTGTAGCCAGATGAGTGCCTGCTCTGTTTCTCCAGGAAAGTTTAGTTATTAGGAAAATTGACATATTGTTTCAGACTTATTTGCAATAGATGCAGGGAGCTGGCTCTTGTGTGTATTTTTGGATGCATCTTAAGCACTCTGTTCCTTTTTTGCCACTGACCCATCAGTCCTGGGCGTCAGTGGGGAATCTCTCTGCTTCCTCTTGAGACTGGGATACTTTTCTCTGTCCTGTGTGTTGCAGGCAGATGTGTGACACAGCCCAGCCATCCACCTGGAGATTGCAGATTACACTGAAAACTTCCCTCTGCCCTTGCTCTACATTTCACCCCTGTGGCTTGATGACATCTAGCAGGGCCCTTCCCCCTCTCTGGTATTTAGCCAAGCTTGGCAGTACTCAACTGCCCTTCTCTGGCTGAATTTTCTGCTACAAAATCTCAGTGATTCTTCCCAGCTTTTGGCAAATCTTTTCCCAGATGGTTAACTTTGCCTTCATTTCTCCACAGAGGAGAAACTGA
The DNA here is from genome assembly GCF_035770615.1 of Melospiza melodia melodia. Taxonomy (NCBI): domain Eukaryota; kingdom Metazoa; phylum Chordata; class Aves; order Passeriformes; family Passerellidae; genus Melospiza; species Melospiza melodia. Next base: position 53,345,214 of record NC_086197.1, read on the forward strand.
GATCTTCTTTCCCACAGCAAGATACTTTGTTTTTCTGAGGTATTCCCTCTTATATCATGTATCAAAAATCTATCCAAGAGTGTCTTCTGATGTTCCCCCTCTTTTTCGTTGAGATCCCTTCTGGTGATGCAGGCAAAGCACTGAGAAGGTTGTGAAGACTGAGGCAATGTTTTCAAATCCTGGAGACTTGAAAAACCTATTTTGAGCTATAACAGATGCTACTGGACATATGGAACAGCTGAGGGGACTTACACCAGGACTATAAATGTTCTGCAGATCTTTATGTCCCCGACTCAGTGGGTGGGTTTCCTATAGGAACCAAAAGCTGGGGAGAAGTGGATATAATGCAGATCACTAATGTTCATGATTTTCCTGTGGAAAATTTGCCACAGGGGATTGGTAATAGCATATCTTTGGTAGGGCTCATGGTAACCAAAAAGGTAGCCTAAACAACAGCCCTGATGTAGGAGGAAGGTCACACTGACCTGTGGCTACCTTGGAACTAGAGTTTTTAGAGCTCTCTATATAAATTTGAGAATCCCAGGCCAGCATGTAAACTGTTTATTGGTATATTTTACTATCTGCAATACTTTTGTCCTGAAGGAAGTTTGGATTCTGTGCAGTCTGGTCTAGTCAAAAGTAATCCCACGGTCCCCTGTTCTTCACTTGTCTTCTTTGTCACCTCTCTTCCTCTTCCTTCCATCCTGCTCCCTAGCAGTCAGGCTGCACTATTTCATGCTTCATTTCCCAGCAAACTTTGTTTCTCTGCAAATTTTTCCAAATTCTAAAGCAGCCCCTCTACCAGCACCACTGGCCTGGTGAGCACTGCGTGAGCTGTGGTAATTGGTGTTGCCTGCAGGGACTTTTCATATTCCTCCCTTCTCTCTTGGTCCCAGCTTACAGCCAGGTGTTCCACAACCATTCTGACTCCTCCTCCCAGCAGTCTTCAGCAAAGGTGCTGCGTGATGCACATCCACACACAGGCTTTGCACACTGCTTTGAATGCAGGTACATTGCTCACAGACCTCATGCAGCACAAGGAGCTGGAGGAAGAGTAGCTTGCCTGTACGCCATGGAGCCTTTCTCTTCATGCTTCAATGTGCCTGGCTCAGCTGGCAGTCAAGCTGCATTCTGTTATTCAACAGTGTCCACCCCCAAGTCCAGTGTAGGGAATTTTATTTGCCCAATTCCCTGTTGGCTTACTGGCAAAATGTCAGAGCATCACTTGTCTTCCCCTCTCCACTTCCTGCAGAAAAGAGAGTGGCACTGATCCTACATGGACATGCCAACTAGTTTTTCCTGGTTTCTTCTCCAGTGCCTCCTGCCATGTAATCCCCAGTATGTGTTCCCAGCCTATCAGAGTGGTGACACTCTGTGCCAGCACATGGTGATCCCTGCTCCCACTGTTGATCCACAACACAACAGTTCCAGAAGAGCAGCTCTACAATGCCAGTGATGCATCATATGCCATGTACCAAGCTGCAGACCACTGCAGTGTGTGTAGCTTTCTGCAGGATTGCGTTGCAGGCCTGACTGCTGAACCAAGACACTCCCAGTTTGTCCTGCTCTCTTCTTCTCAGCTCTTGCTCAGTATCCAGTGGCTGTCAAGTTTTTCCTGCTCCCAGTCTTTCTGAGCAATGGTCCCCATGATTTCTCTGGGGACTCTGCAAGGTTATAGGGTCTTACAGCATCACACAGCGCTGTGTAAGCTCTTGCTTGCTCTCGCTCTGTGCATATGTTTTATATACAGTTGTTCATAAAAGCAGCAGGAATAAGTCATAGACTCATAAACCCATAAAATTAGGAAAGAACTGATATCATTAAGTCCAACCTTTGACCAAACACCACTGATTGTTTAAACTTACCTCTCCTGTGTCCTATTTCTTGATTTTAGGGAACTTTAACAAGGGTGCCTTAATTGCATCTCAGAACTACATCTGGTGATAGTGTGCAATCAAGTCTGTATTTAGCCTATGCCACCAACTCACCAGAACATTTCAGTTGGTAACTCACCCCACACTGGCTTCTTACTGAAGAGTATTTTCACATACTATGGGGAAATCCCTGGCCTGGTTCATTTTCAATGATTTTTTTGCTGTATATTGCAGAAAAAAAGGCTCTGATGTTACAAGTGGTGTTCCTTGGCATCTTTCCTTACTCACAATATACCTCTTTAGATTTAGCAATTAACTTTTCACCCCATGGCCCTGGGGTGAGCAAGACTTGAGGTTCCAGCCACAATTGGAGACTGGTATTGATGGAACAAAGTATGCCTCGAATATAGACTGTCCTGAACTCAGGAGCAGCATTGTCATGGGAGAGGTTGGAAAAGAAGATGTTCAGAACAGGAGATGGACCTTAAAAAGAAGAGGCTGAGGGGATGTGAGAGGAGAAAAAGGAGAGGGTGAACCCTTGGTGAAAGAGGGAAAAAAATTGAAGGCAGGGCAGATTTCTTGGAGGGGGAGATAAGGGGCTATAGTCTGCCACCCAACTACTGCGTTCATATCAGAGCCGCAATCCTCACCCTATTCTGTGCTGGAGCTGCAGCCAGCACAGACAGGGTCCTGTAGTCCTCACACACCAGAGGGCAGGGCAGAGGTCTCCAATTTGCTGTGGTTTGACTCAGAGGCAGAATTAGGACAGCAGTCTGACAGCCCAGAGCTGTGTTGCACTGTGATGCTTCAGCCCGGGTCAGCGATAGTCTGAGCATCTTTGATACATGTTACTGCTCAGTGGAGACTGGTCCCAGGGCTGGGCAGTAATTTTGGCCAGAGCTTGCTCCATATAGGTAGACAAAAATATTTTTTCATGCTCTGTTAATGGTCACTCTAGTGCTGGTTCGAAATTATTTGAATTTACACCCTGGAGCAGCTGAATTGTTCCTGTACTTAAATTAACTGAAGGTCAGCAGTCTTGAAACCTCTTCCGTGTTACCCTCTCTTCCTCTCCTCCCTTGGCACTCCTCCACAGAAGAGGCAAAGTACACATGCCATCTTTGTGAAGGAAATCCTGGGTGATTGGGGGAAGGGCAATGCTGCCTTCTTCTGTAGTGATAAAAGGGAGTGATTTGCAAGTAAAAGAAGGAAGGACAAGAAGAAAAGGAATGTAAGAGTAGAACATAATGCTTCTTTTTACCCAGCCTCTTCACTCAATAACCTCCCATGTCCAAAGGCCCTAAGATCTAAATGCAAGAAAAAGAGTGTTGTGTGTCTCTGCAGTGCTGCATTGCCCTGTCAAGGAAGAGCCAGGAAGTTGCTTAGGTGGAGGAAGGTTTTGAGCCACAATGGGGTGAAACACCAGCCTTTCCTTTCCATTCTTAATGTGCTCGAGCTGCTGGCAAGCACAGCTGTGCTTAGGTGAGAGTGGGAAAGGCAGAGTTGTTGGAGAGAGTTTGTTCAGATTGTTTCTGTGCCAAGGAGTGTGTTTGAACAGAGTCCCCTGGGGCATGAACTGCTGAGCACCAGGCTCGGCCTGGCAGGAGCGAGTGGCAGAGGCAGGGCTAGATTCCATACCACGGGATTGGCACATCAGCCTCGGCGGGTGATACATGCCTGGGGCAGAGGTAAAGCTCCACACAGAGCTGACTTCCAGTCTGAGCTCTCTTGCCCAGACACAGACAGGGATGGCAGGAGCCCCCCAGGGTGGGGGACGTGGGGGGTTTGCTCTGGTAGAGCAGCACAGGGGGGGAGTTTGCTGAGTCAGCAACTCCTCTGAGCTGGAAGAAAAATGATTCCTGCCCCCTGCCAGCACTTCATACAGATCCAAAATACAGGTCCCAGAACTGTCCCTATGTATGTTAGCAAGAAGGCAACTGTCTGCATATTTTGCTGCAAGAAAGTATGGTAACTGATGTGGCACTGAGTGCTGAGCCTGGGATAATGGATGTCCTGAAGGGAATGCTGTGAAGTACGGCCCTGAGGGGCTTAATCTGCCGACTGCCAGGAAGCGGCTTGTGCTTCCTTGTGCTGTCTCCGAGGAAACTTGCAGGCAAGACCTAGGACTGGAAGCAGGCAGAGTACCGTCCGCAGGGCTGGCGCCATGTGTGCAGTGCCCTTCGTTACAGCATCCTCATTGCAGGAACTGCGAGCTGGGAAAACTACAGTTCCCATCACCCTTTTGTGCATGTCCCGGCGAAACTACAGTTCCCAGAACCTTTTAATGAGCCAGAGAGGATGTCTGTGGAAATAAATGCCGACGATTTTTGCATAACACCCTGCACCTCCGGAGTGCTGACCGGCCCACGGTCTGTGGAAACGGGAACAAGGGAGAAGCCAAGGGAGTGTCAGAGCTGTGGAGCTGTGGCTTTGCCCACCCCAATAGCCGCAGCGATATTCTCCAGCGTCGAGCAACCTTCCTCCTCTCAGGACTCCCTTGGTAGTCACAGGGAAGATCCTGGCCCCCGGGAAACACGGCTGCTGCGGAGGGAGAGGCAGATAAACTACAGATCCCGGCATTCTCCGACAGGCAGCACCTGCGGCAGTCCCTGCACGCCGTGGGGGAGGTGGGGGTGAGGATGAGGATGGAGGGCAGGGAGGAGATGCAGGGCGCCGTGGGGCTACGCTGCACCTGGGACATTCCGCCACCCGCTGGCACCCAGGCCAAGTGGGTGAGGCTCAATGTGGGGGGCACCGTGTTCCTCACCACCAGGCAGACCCTGTGTCGGGAGCAGAAATCTTTCCTGTGTCGCTTGTGCCAGGGCGAGGAGCTGCAGTCGGACCGGGTAAGGCAGCTGGGTTGCCTCCCGCACCGTGCCCCACCGAGCACGGGGAGGGCTGGAGGGATGCAGGGACGGAGCCAGACCCCGGCAGCTGCAGGAGCTGCTGAGTGAGAAATGCCTGGTCTTTGCCCCCCCTCTCCCGGGAAGGATTTCCCCATGCCAGATTCCACCTTGTTGTAGCCTGGCACTTGCCTTCCTGAGCTGGGGAAAAGAGAGGCCATCCCCCCTCTGCTCCTGCTCTCCTTCCTCTTTGTCACCGCACATCCTGGGTTTACTTCCCAGCTGTGTCTGCCTGACTCAGCCTTGTTCCTGTAAGGCGGTCTCTGCTCTCTTGCACCAGGCCGGGATTCACAGTTACACAAAGAGGTTGAGGCCTATTTTTTGGGCTTTTTCAGCTGGATTGATTCATGCTGAGGTGGGCATGCTGAGCAGATCAATACAGGAGTTATAATCCAAGCTGGACTGATTTGGCTAGGAACTCTCAGGGACCCATGGTTTCCAAAGAATCTTAGAAATAGTGGACATTTTTGCTTAGGTTTGTATTTTCTTGTATTCTAGGGTATTTTACAGTTAGTTACAGTTTTCCGTGGGTTTTTTCTCCTTGTGATCTATATCTGTTGCTAGGATGAAACTGGTGCATACCTAATAGATCGGGACCCCACTTATTTTGGACCGATTCTGAATTTCCTTCGCCATGGGAAGCTGGTCCTGGATAAAGACATGGCTGAAGAGGGTGAGTTGTGGAGCTCAGAAAAATCCCACTTCCCATATTCAGGAAAAATAGGACTTGTGATCAACCTTGTTGTCTCTTGTTCTTGTTTTGGATGTTGATGTGGGGTGATTTCAGAGAGCTATCCCTGCAAAGTATGACGATGTCTCCTTTACTAAAGGAGTTTGCAGTGGGTGAGGAAGGCATCCTTGCAGGTGTTGTGGCATCACAACTGTCCAGCAGAGATGTCACCAAGACAGAAGTAGGCAGCATCTCAGAGCCTCAATAAGCCATTTTTTACTGGTTCCTGATCTACTTTTAACCAGGCTCTATGACTGAGTTTTCTATTAATGTCTGTTTCTAATTAGGAATGAAAGCCCAATAGACCAAACAAAACCAAGTTCATCTCTTCTACTGACTGCAATAAAGACCATCATTAATCAGTGATATGCCCTGTTATGCTGCTTGTGCTCTCATGATCGTGGACTGCAGAAATTCCAGTGGAACAAGTCAGATAAACTAATCCTTCATCTAAGGTTGACAGTGGGTCTAATAGGATGACTTAGTGACATCACAGTGTTACCAGTCAGCAGTCCACAGTGCCTTGTAATTTTTTGGATGCGAGGGTGTAATAAGGAGCCAATTCCAAATACAGGTTGTGCTGTCCAGCCCTTGCCAGGCATGGTTTCTGCATGGTCATTTGTCTTCTTGCCTTTCTTAGACATTTTTACCTAAAGCAAGGAAACTTTTCTTCAGAGTAGTCTTACCAGTTATAATTCCAAAAATATACCCAACTAATGGTACAGGATTGTAATAAGCACAATTTTGAGGTGTTTCCTACGTTACATTTCTTGTAATCCTTGGGTCAGAGAGAGTTCATCTGCAGGTTTTACTATCAAATCTGAAACATAAACACGAGCCCAGTTCATTTGCATTGCCTTTTTTTATCCTGCTGCAAACATTCAGGCTGGCATAAGACTAACCCAATAGACAATACACTGCTGAATGAGAGACACAGAAGAGGTCTGAGTGTGTCAGATAGCGAGGGACCTCCCCATCTATATTTTCTTTGTACTGCCTTGGGAACATGTGAGTGTTGGCTTCCAGCCACCTTTCCCTCACTGACTCTCTGGGAACCACCTCCCTTTTCCTGAAGGCCTGTTAGCAAACAGGTGAGTCTCAGGAGAGGTGATGGATGCAAACACCATAGAGAAAAAAACAAAACCATTTCTGTTTACCTCTTTTAAGTTGAAGCACAGGGGATAAAGCCAAAGATCATATAAAGTCATATGGGGCTGCAACTCCAAGTAGCCTAGGAGGTAAGCTAGGCTTTTCTAGGGTCTTTTGGTGACTTGTCAGAACCGCAAGTTTTTGTTTTCTGCCTTATTGAGAAAGTCTGAGCAAGGTCAGACAAATGGTCATTGAGAGAGACTGGAGCCTACAGTTGTTCTCCTTGGCCAGGTATCTGGGACAGGTATTGGCAGTCCTCAGCACAAGCCTTCACTGACAGTGCCTGCTTCTGTAGTAGCAGGCAGCATAAGGAAGTTGGGATGAGCATTAGAAACAAGATGCAGAGAGCCAAGTTTCAATTCTCTGCAGTAAGGGTTTCAAGCCTGTTAAAAAGAAAAGCAATAATATAATCTCTCCCTATGGAGCTTGTGAGGCTCAGAATTGATCTTTTGCAAGTCAAAAAATAAAGATGGGCTGCTAACTTTCTGTCTTTTTGGTCCTTCTGTCTGTCTTTCTCAGGGATCCTTGAAGAAGCTGAGTTCTATAACATTGGTCCTTTGATCCGAATAATCAAGGATCGAATGGAGGAGAAGGACTACACAGTAACACAGGTATGGAAAGATGGAGTGGGGTGGGGGAAGCAGGGGGTGTAAAAAAGGAGAGAGATGAGTCCAGAGCGAGAGAAGACTTGAGAGAAGCAGCAAGGAATGGAAGGAAACAACCAATTAGAGATTATGTGCTAATCCCAATGCAGCAAAATCTTGCAGGGGACAAGCTACCACCAATTTAGTTACAAGTTGCAGTCTTGCTTTGCATCCCAGAAGTAATGCTGGATGTAGCCCCTGAAACTAAGTGAGCTCCTCTAGCTTTTGGAAGAAGGCAGCTGGTTGCTGTGTGATATAGAGGAATGTTTGTGAGGAGAGCAAAGGTGTCATGGGGAGGAGGACTGGTGTGGGGAGTCCTGGGAGTGTAATCACAATGAAGAGCATGGAAATACCTGTAGAGAAGCTGGAGGAAATAGATGAAGAGATGGCTGTGAAAGAGTTAGATGCAGACAAAGAATCAATCCTGTGGCACAATCACACCCTGTCTTGGCCAGCAACCTTTGAAAATCTTTCTTAGAGGGAGGATTGTCTGCTATCTCACTTTTAATCTTGTCTTCCTCAGATTGTAAGCCTCCAGCAGCACAGCCACTTTGTGCTGCCAAGCCCCCTCAGCATTTGTTGCATTTGCAAAAATTATTTTGTACTTACAAGTGCATACTCCCCATCAAAAGAGGGCAATATCTTCTGGGGACAATGCAGGGAGCACTCAGCTCAGTCCCCACTCTTCAGAAGAGATACTGTTCTTGCCTCCAGTGACAACACAGGAGAAAGCTGGATTGTGGTTTCCACTCCCCTTTCACCTGGGACACGGGGAAGGGGACAGGTCTGTCAAAGAGGGGTATTACCACTTCATTCTACAGGAGGGGAACAGCTTTTAGCATGTGACAGTTGTCAGTGTGCTCTGCAATTTTGCTCTCAGGTGCCTCCTAAGCATGTCTATCGTGTGCTGCAGTGCCAGGAAGAGGAGCTCACTCAGATGGTTTCCACTATGTCAGATGGATGGCGCTTTGAGCAGGTATGGGTAAGGCAGAGCAGGGGGAGAAGGAGTTGTCTTCTGGGGAAAAGATCATGGATACCATACAGTTGCCAGGCAAGGCTCCTTCCCTCTCTGAGAATACTGGGTAAGTCATTGATTGACTCATCATGGTCAATCAATGACTCTTTCTTGCCCCTTTCTAGAGGTTTAGAGGATACTGTGTGAGGCCAGCCTGTTTTGCATCCTGGCTGACTTCTCTCCTGCTTCTCTGTGTTGTCTCCTCGGCTTAGTTATGAGGCCTTTCCAACAGGATTATGCATTGGACTCAGTGATGCATGATGGGCTTTCTGCCTTGCTCCCCAGGTGGAGTGGGTGTTTCCAGGAATATGTGCTTGTGATTTTTGCTCTCATCTTTTCTAGCTTGTGAACATTGGCTCATCCTATAATTATGGGAATGAGGATCAGACAGAATTCCTGTGCGTGGTCTCCAAGGAGTTGTACAACTCCCCCAATGGCCTGAGCTCTGAGCCCAGCCACAAAGCCAAGGTGAGATTAACTTTGCTATGGCCCTGCTCCCATTGCCTATGAGATCCTTTGCTCTTTGCTCCTTCTCTCTTTTCTCTCTCCCTTGCAACAGTGAGGCACCTCAGTGGTGAAATACAGGGGCTTGCCCTGGTGTTCAGCACTGTGGCATTACACCCGTTGCCCAAAAGGAGGAGTATGTGTGTTGGAGGGGTGATGTGTGGTTGTGTGTGGCAAATGGCTTTAGCAAGTCACCCTGGCACCTCTCATGCTACTCTAACACCCCCCTCATGCCTCCTCATGCCCATTCTGTGTGTATCACTGCCTATAGGGCATTATTTCCCTGAAGGTTTTGCAGCATTCTCTTCCCTTTTTGAGTCTCAGCCTGAGGGGCAGATATCTCCTGCTCCCCTTTTGAGGGAAGGACAGAAACATGTACAGTGCATGACATTCTGTAGACACCCAGGATGCAGGAAGGAACACTAGCAACTGATGGCAGTTGTTGGACGGTGGGGTCACAGCACTTGTAAGTGGGTTAGATACCCTGATGTGATACTCCAGAGGAAAACAACCCTCTCTGTTCCCTGACCTAGAATTGTCTTGGCCATGGGGAAAAGTCCCTTTTTATTCCAGTGTTATGACAATTGCTTTGTTCCGTTGTGTGTCAGAAAGAACTGCCATGGCTCATCTTGCAAGCATTTCCACTCTTTCTTCCTTTTGTCCCACATGCTGGGCCACAGAACACAGAGGAGGACCTGGAGGAGGAAGAGCAGGAGGTGGAGGAGGAGGCAGAGGCAGAAGCAGAAGCAGAGGAGAAAGGTGCAGCAAACCCCTGAGGAAAATGATAAAAATAACCCCCCAGGCATAGACTCGTCCACCTTTCTGGTGAGAGCTCACAGCTAGCAGCAGGGAAGGACTAGAACAGGTGTGGGGTGTGGGGGCTGTCCTCTCCAGGAGTTGCAGTCTCTCTGGAGATAAAGCTGTCAGGGGAGAGCTGTTACCATGGCTGCTGCTTTGTATTTTAAACTGTTTGGTTTATCTGCGGTTTTATTTTTATTTGCAGACCGTCCATCTATTCGGGATTGTGCTAAACTCTCTTCCTGCGGACCCTCCCTCCTGCTCCCTTCCGTGTCCATCCCAGCACTGCCATCTACCTCCCACATTGCCCCACTCGCCAGCCTCCAGCATCCTTCCCTCTGCTCTCCTTGTCCCTCAGGGCTCAGAGTGGTCTCTGCCCAGGGCCCTGTCTCTCTCTGCTCCTCACTTTTCCTCCTCTGCAGGTATGTCACCTGTCTGCACTCCCAGCTCCTGCCAGCCTGAGCTCTGCATGAGTGACTCACTTCCCTCTTGTGGGTATGGCCCTGGTTTGTAGAGCTTGGGGAGGGGAAGGAGGGAGGTGTGAGGTTGACTCATCCCTAAGGTGGCTTTACATATTCTGATCCTGTGTGTGCCTTTACCTGCCAAGCAGATCCTATGGCTGTGGACCAGAGGCTCTGGCAGCAGAAAGGAGAGTGCAGCTGGGAGAGGGGTGGAAATGAATGCAAAGCAGGCCGGGGTGGTTTGGGGAAGGGGTGGAATTTTGCCACGTGTCTGCGTGACATGCATGCCAGATCGCTCCTCCAGACTGCGTCTGCAGCTCCTTTGCCTGCCAGCCCGGGCAGTTTGCAGAAGGCAGCCTGTTATTTTTCCTTCCCTGAGCTTTTCCCCCACAGGCTCTGCCAGGGTGAGAGTGCAGTGGGAAAGGTGGCAAAGGCAGAGCAGAAGCAGCTGGTCCCCCCTGCAGATGCTCTCACAGCTGTGTGCAAAATGAGCCTCTCTGCTCTGCCTCCTGCTTAGGAAGGCTGGCTGGCCGACAAGCGTGGGGCTGGGTATGGAGAGTGTTAGAAGGAGGATTCCTCTTCATACTGCAGAACTGTGAGGCTCCTATTAAACTGGAGATTCTCAGATTCAATCTCCACCAGTCCTGATGGAGGGTACTTGTTAGCTGGCTGACATTTCTTTCTCCCTCTGTGGCTGTGGGACCTGAGTGTTATCTTAAGACTCAGTGTATGTTAATCACATGGACATTTTCTTCCTTCTGTTCTATTTTCCTACCCTCATTTATTTTCTTTTTCTTCTGTTTGTGTTTCCTCTGTCATTTCCCCTTTTCTGTTTCACTCTCCCCTCCATGCTCAGTTGCCTTTTTTTCCTACCATTGATTGTGTTTCTCTTTCTCTCTCCTTCTCTAGCTGTTACAAGCCAGAGATCTGAGGATGTGATCTGAACACTCCACTCCAGCCTTTTCATTTCTTGTTTATATCTTTATTTTTGTACTGCAGTGTATGGCAGCCCTTTCTCCCACCGTGACGCCCCCAGCCCCCTTTCACTCTTCACATGCAGCCATTTTTTTTTTACAAACTCACCTCGGAGGCCTGAGCTTCCAGCCCTGGAGGAGGGCAGATGCTGCATGGAGCCCCTGAGCTGCTGTAGGAGCGGGAGCCCACAGCCCCCTCCTATGCCTGGCAGTCTGGCTTTCCTTAATGTCACAGTGGCCCCTGCTGGGGACATCAGCGATCAGCCACTGCAGCCTGCGGGTCCCTTCCTGAGCACCCTGGATGCAAATGCGGACCGAGGTGGTGGCAGCTGTCTAAGGACCAGCCCTTGCCCTTTCACTGTTGCAGGCAACTAGTGTGGGCTTGTGGCCTGGGGACAAATGCAGAGCCACCGTCCTTTTCTGTGCCACCTGTATGGCTCGGAGGTGTCCCTGTGCTGGGTATCACGTTCCTTGGTGCCTCCCCCCCTGTCCCCCAAAGCAGCTCTGTGCCAGCAGTGTGAGAAGGAGAATGGTGTGCTGCCTGGGTACCATGAACATGCTGGTACCTCATGTTGTGTCAGCCAGCACCAAGCAGATCCCAGTTTTGGGGAGCAGGGTGTTTGCTTCACTGCTGTGTCTGAAGACTCCTGAATAAAATTCACAGTCTGTTCCTCCTTGCCGCCTCTCATTTTAAGTGGCAAGAATTCATTCCTGCTGTAAGGGGGTGGGAGTTGGAGAAAAGGAGTTTGGATTCATCACCTGGAGCCAGCAGAAGCTGCTTGTGCTGTGCCTGTCTTCTGGGGGCTGGAGGTGCTTCCCACTGTGTCTGTGCTGCTGCATCCCAGTGCAGGCAGCTGGGCTGCAGAGCAGGTTTGCTTATCTGCAGCCCTAAAGCATAACTGTAAGTGAGGACCACCTGGCTAGTGACCTTATTGATCCCAGGGACATCTCATGGGGGGCAGTGGGCAGGGGTGTGGAACCTTTTTCCAGTTGCCAGTGCCAGGACTGGAGTTTGGTCAAAAATATACAAACCTCAAGATAATTTTTAGCAGAGTGAGGCAAAATAGAGCCAAAAAACTCCTCAAATTAATTTTATTTATAATTCCAGAGAGTGGCCAATTATGTACACATACACACACACACACATACACACACGTGTATCTTTAGTTAAAAAACCAAATCTGCAGCAGTTGCAGTTTAAGCCCTGTGCCCTGAAACCTTCTCCTTCATCTCCTGCATTACCTGAGATAGGAGATGGGAGAGGTTGAGATGCCCTGATGTTAAAGGTATTTAGAAGGGCTGAGGGAAGGGATGGGAGTCTGCTCCAGCGTTTTTACTGGGGGAGGTGCAGCAGTGGAGGCTGGGTGCTGCTCCAGCAGGGAGGCAGGACACGTGTTCGGGGGGCGCGATGCTGGGCTCATGCCTGGGAGTCAGTGAGACGTGAAGAGTTGGCTGGCTGAGCTGAACAGCACACTGAGCAGCACACGCCAGCTAAGAAAAGAAGCAATTAGGGAGATGGAAGAGGAGGAGTGATGGGAGGGGAAGGGGGATGAGGGATAAGCAGCAGGAAGGAAGAGGGAGGCAGATTGATTTCACAGTTACTGGAATCTCTAACTACATCAGTCACATTTTCTTTCAGCAAATGTTCCAGCATAAGACTGGCTGAATCACATGGTTCATGGAAAGTTCAACTCCCCTTATTCCTCTTCTCAGAAACCATCAGCTTGGGCCTATTGCTGTGTGTCATTGCCCCAGACTCCCTCACCTGCCTCCCTTCTCCCTGCTTTTGGATGGATGGCCTAAAAACCCCTTGAGATGCTCCCTGGGAAGCACCAAGGGAGAAGAGGGTCTGCCTGCTTTTCTCCACAATCCCTGCAGCAGCCTTTTTTTACCGAGTTCAGAGGAGCATCCTGGGTCTGACAACATCCCACACTCTCTTTCTTTGGGAGGCAAGTGAGCAAGATGAGGAATGAGTGCCATGTGAGTGTAGGTGTGATGGGGAGAAGACAGAGTTGCACTTTTCTCAGCTCATGGTTTGGTTCATCCAGCCCAACACTTGAGTGATCCTGGTGTAAACTCCATAGTGATTTGCACGTGCACATCCCATTCCCCAGCTGACCAAACCAGCCAGAAACCATCTGCCACTGGGTTCTTTGCAGGCCAGTGGACCTCCAGAATCACCCTAGAAAAAAGAAAAGTAAAATTAAGTGGTGGTGATCCACCAGCTTCTGCTGCTGCCTGATTATGTTGTCTTTGAGCCCCTCTGTATACAGATCCCTGTTTCCCCTCAACTCATGCCTGGGACATCTGTAACATTCCTTGTACTTTTAGGCAGATGTCAAACACAGTCTCCAGTGCAAACGTCTGACGCAGTTATTCCTTCATCATGCAAATTTCTCCCCCTCAGCCAGGTCCCAAAAAGCTGATTGCTCTGCTGATTCCTCCTGGCCCACATGGCATTTCCAAGTATGTGGCAGGCAAGGATGATTGTTGGAATTTAACTGGATTCCATGAGGGGTGGCAGAGAGGAATTCCTTGAGGTTAATAGTAATGAAGGAGCACACAGGTTATTGTGTATGACAGGTGTTAAAGAGGCTGAGGGTGTAAGAGACTGATGTAGTCACCTGACTTGAAAGTGGGAGGTAGAGTGGCGAATGGGCTGAAATGAGAAAAGGGTAATTTAACTGTATTTAGATCCTAAGGCAAGGATGCTGGGAAGAAGTGGTCATGAGAGCTGTTGTTGGCTGCTTAGATCAGAGGAAGTGTTGGGAGAGTGACCTTATATGGTCTTTTCCCCCTTATTTCAGGCTGTGCATTGCAGTTGTGAGACATGGGACACATCCCACCTCTGGTAGTCAACCCTGATCCCACAACTCCTCTGTCACCTGGCAAGCATCCTTCTTGCCCTGGTAGTACCCAGCACACAGCATCCTGGGAGTAATCATGTAGTGATAAGCCTCACTGCAGATGCTCTGCTGGATGAGCTGCACGTCCACCTTCTGCAGAACATTGCTGGTATGCCCTGAAAAGTAGAGCACCAAAATTAGCACAGATGAGCTATGGTGGAACTTCCTCTAGACCATGGCCACCTCACTGCATGCTGAAACCTGCCATTGGAATTTCTGTTCTGCTCTCCACTGGCATCACAGTCTCTGAGTTTGAGCAGAGCACTTTTTTTCTGTGTGGAAGGCATAAAATTCCCCTTCATTCCTTTTCCTACAGGCATATGTTGTGGGTACTTCAGCTTTTGGGACAAGGGGTATTCTGCTTTGGGGAAACCTCTGGGTTGTCAGAGTCTTAGATTTGTTTCTCACTGAAAGGGATGTTAAGCTCTTCTGTTTAAGAGTACAAACCAGGAGTGTTCAGGTCTGTATAGTCTCCTGAGTGTTTCCAATTGGGAAGCTGCTGGAACAAGTCTGTAAGTGGGTGAAGGCAGTAAATTGACCTGAAGGGCTGTTCTAGTCTTGGCTATTCTAGTCTTTGAATGAGGAAACACACACTGTTCCCACACAGATTACCAGACTGCCATGCCTGCCTCTACACATGAGGTTTCAGGGCACTCAACAGGTAACTATGGTCAACCTATTACCAAAATCAAAAGGAGTGAAGGAGGCACAATGTTTTGGGATGAACAGAAGCCTGTTGTGCCTATGACACATCTGAACCTATGTTTCTGCCTCAGCACTGCTGCAGTAGGCCACCAAGAGACCTTGAACCTACCTCCTTCCTTGAGGGCTCCCCAGCCAGTGATCCAGCAAAGAAGGCCAGGCTCAAAGATGTGAGATGGAGCAGGCAAGCAGATGGGCTGGATTAAGGGTGAGATGATCACAGGATGATCCAGCTGGAGCAGGGCCACATCATAATCATGGCTGTCCTCCTCATAATAAGGGTGAAGAAAGAGATGGATAACCTTGAAGGACACCTCTGTGTGGCCGGTGGCATTTTGCAAGTATTTACCCAAGTAAACGGTCCAGATGGAGGGGGAGGCCAGCCTGTAGGATGCAGCAGAGGAGCATGGGACCCAAAGGGCACACTTTGCAGGTAATGCTATCCCCATCCTAGCACATGCTGACATCTCCATCGCTGTGACAGCGTGGGGACAACATAAAGCCAAAACAAAGGTGGAGCTGTGCAGCATCTTCCTCTATCACTGCCCCCTGGGAGCTGCTCTGTGAATCTCAGCATTGCCCCTTTTCCTCTGCACACACCAGAAAATACTGCATATATCCATACCCCTTTCTTCGCTTCCAAGCCATGGAGAAGCATGGCTGAGGTGCCAGAGGAGGAGTGCAGCTGCCCCATGACATTTTCATCAGTCATAAGAGCCTCCCATCACACATGACAAGGAAAGCAATGCAAATCTTTCTACCAGCACCTCCCCTCTCCGATTACCTCTCATCCTGGAAGCAGTGCGCGGCTGAGACCACCCAGCGGTCAGCAATGAGTGTTCCCCCACAAATGTGCCGGCCCCGAACTTGCAGGCTGGCCTGCCACGGCCATTCCCCTTCCACAGAATTCATACCACCCACAATCCTGCTGAGAGGGGCTTGCATCCCGCAGTCTGAGGAGGAGACACAGCAGGTACTTCAGGGAAGGAAGGGAACATGAAACACTGTGCCTGCCCTTCCATTCCTACTTAGTTGACTGAAGAGTTTGACCTCTAATTGCTTGTCTTACCCAGCCAGCACATGCTTTATGTACTACCCAGGACAGGTCTAGTGAGCACTCCCTCCTAGCATTCCCCATCTCCAGCTGCAGCCTGGGGATGCCTTTGGGGCAGCATGCTGACTGTGCTAACTGCTGTGCTGTCAGGAAACCCTCCCTGTCATTCTCCTTCTCTGCCTACTGAGGCTCCAGAAAAAAAAAAAAAAAACCAACAAGTAGGGAAATCAAAACATTAACTCTCTCCCTGCCAGTGGCCATGCAGACATGCTGGAGCCTTGAACAATGACATATTAGCTGACAGAGTGGTCAAACAGGCAGCCTGTAGGTTGAATCTGGCCTGTCAGGCATGTCTGTCTGGCCTGATGCCTCTGCCTGAAGGAGGCAGGGAGCAGCTGTCCAAAGAGCAAGAGCTTGCTCACACTCAGCACAGAGCTGGCTTGTTGCTGCTGTCCCTGCCACTGCAGGGTGGAGCAGGGACACTGGTACTGTGGGACTGAGGTGGGGAGAAGGTAGTGGAACAAGGGAGGGTGGCTGCTTCTTCTGGGTGGTGGGAGAAAATGGGGCAACTTGCAGCTACGTGTCGTCCTGAACCTGCCTGGCTGATGTGTGGCTGATCATTTCCTCACCACAGTGATTCTCATCAGACAGGTCCTTGCAGTCTGCAGTGGTGTCACACAGCGGGTTGGGTTTCTTCACACAGGTCCCATCTTCACAGCGGTAGGTGAAAGGACCGCAGGGGACCCCTGCAAAAAGGAAGGGAAGCCAAGACTGAGAGAGGGCAGCTGGTTGTAGATACAGCCTGAAGTCCTTTAAATGAGAAAAAGGGCAGCAGAAGAGCTTGGGGGAACTCCATAGACGATGACAGGGAATTTCCTGAACAAGCAAACGGCTCACAAACATTGTGAGGAGGCTGGGCGAGCTAACTCCCCGATGGTGCCCTTATGTCACATGTGGGAAGTACTCTACAGACAGCCTTGGTTTGAACACAGGGGTGGGCATTTGTCATCCCAGCACTGTCCCATCCCTACCTCCACTGCAGTGCTCCTCATCACTCCCGTTGACACAGTCCAGCTGCTGGTTGCAGACCCTGCTGAACTCGATGCAAGTGCTGTCCTCATGGCACTGGAACTTTGCAGGGCACACTGCACAGGAGGGAAGCATGTGGGAATCAGGCAGACAAGGTGTGAGGTCAGGGTCATAAGTCCTGCAGTCTCTGCAGCCTCTACCCCCACCTCATACATAAGCTGTGCTTGAGACCAGCTCTGGTTTAGTGCAGCTGTGTAGCTTTTGCCTGATCTGCATTCTAGCTATGCCTGCACCCTGTCTTACACTTCACTGTTGCTGACTTAACTTTTCTTGTCTTGGCATCAGACCCACCTCAGCACTATGTACTTGTCTTGAGGTCCACGGACTCTTCAGTTACCACCACCAGTCCTGGTCTGCTTGCCTTGTCAGGGTTTTGTAGGAGTGTATCCTGTCTGGTGAGGTCACTGTTCCTCCTGCCTTGCTGTCAACCCCAGCTCATGGGTAACTGTTCCACACAAACCAGCACTTCCCCTTGCAGCTGAGTCCTGAACAACACAGGATTCCACAATGTCCATGAGCTCTGGTGGACACTGGAGGATGGAGATGGGTCTAAGCTGCCTGCCCACCACAGAGTTTGACTTGTGTCCACAGATTTCCATAGCAGGAACTTGTTCTGTTTGTGTGTACCATTTTCTTACTGCAATGACTATATTTTTTTCATTATTAGCATGAAGCTTCTAGATGACTAAAGGTACATAAAGGTTTGAGGCAACTTGAACTTTGATTTTAAAGACAGAGATTGTTCCATACCAACATAGAGTGAATAATCAGAGATGCAGTAGTGGCAAGAGTATAAGAATGGAAGGAAATAATAATGTTTCTATTTTCTTTTTCAAATATAAATAATATTGGAAAACATAGAGTGTGGGGTTTCTGTCAGTCTTGGTGTGTGCCAACCTGTGGAACTGAATGACATGATATCCCTGGGGCCAAGGAGATACGGGGATTCAAGAAAAGATTAGACATTCATAAGGATGCAAATGTATCCATGTCTACAGGAGGGAAGCATGCAAACCCTGATGTCAGACAGCTGGATGATGGGACAAAGCACATTGTCAGCAACACTGCAGACAATACAAAACCCAACTTTGGCAATCCTATGTGAGGTCTCACATTTCTAGCACTGAATTAAAGCTTCTTTAGAAAGATTTTTCCTTCCTTTGACTTTAGACTTTTCCTGCAGCTTCCTCTGAATCTTTCAAAACTGGCCACTCTCTCCAGTGGTTCAGGGCTCTTTATCTGTGAAAGAAACATCTACAGGAAACAACTAATGAAAAGTTAGTGATGGCAGCAATATGATGAGCCTCCCATCACACCAGAGGTGAGAGAATAGATGAATTAGGTGCCATATCTAAGCCTGAATTGCTGTTCCTATGAGAATGGGGCTCTGCAGGAGTTCTGAGATGCTAAGAGTGAAGCCTGAATCAGCACTAACTGCTTTTGGCATGAAGAACTGATTGAAGCTGATCAAGGACTTTGATTCTCCCAAACTCGGGCAAAATATATGAGTGAGGATCTGTACAGATGAAGTGTCACAAATGGCTGGGGGGGAAAGCAGAGAAAGAAGGGCAGCAAGTGGGCTAGGGGAGGTGAGAGCAGGGAGGGGGATGCTGAGGGGTGTGACAGCAGAGGAGGCTCTAGGCCAAGGCTGAGGTTGGTTGTAGACCCTGGGTGGGAGGAAAGCAGGACAAGGTGGGGGACAGCTTGGGCAGGGGGCTTTTTTCAGGCTGCCTGGAACTCTTGGTGCTCTTGCTCCTAGGGGACTCTCTCAGGAAGGCTGTACTGTGACAGGAGCCAGAAGCATTACTGCTCTTTCCAGAGCAGGCTAAAGTCATATAGCAGTGGGATGAGACTTCCAAGGGCACAGAGGTTTAAGTTCCTAAAGTTGAGGTACAAGGCTGTGCCTTGGCCACCCAAATCTCCTCCCTGCCTTCGGAGGAGCAAGGGGCTGTGCCTTGCTGAGACCAGAGACTAGCAGGGAGAAGAAATCACTCACCACAGTTTCTCTCATCCAGCCCATTGGGGCAATCTTTGATCCCATCACAGGCTGGGACACACAAACCGTTCACCAAACACAGAAACTCCCCAGGACAGGCTGTGAAACCAAAAGAGAGTAATTAGTCCCCAGTGACTGGAAACCTCCTGGCAGCAGAGCACCATGGCTTGAACTGCACACTCTCCTGACCACAAGAGTGCTGCTGCAGTGTACTGCACTCCCCAAAATCTGCCATGTCATCTGCTCTTAACAGGGACATATGGAGCCAGGATATGCACCAGGGGAAAGAAGACTTTCACTGTTTTGCATGGTACCAATGGGCAATATCCAGGACAGCCGTCTGTCTGGCACACCATACGTCAGGATCATGGCTGTTTCATGTCTCCTGAATGCCACAGGAAAGCTGAAACAGGCTCTTTGGAGTTGCTATCAAAACTTACATGGGACCTTGAAGAGGTTGTTGTTAGACACGTTGACAGGTACACATATTCAGGGACCGGTGTGCATTACTGGCACCCTTTAGGAGGGAGATGGTGAAACCTTGGAAAGACAGACTGTGGGTGGCATTTGCATATGTGTGTATTTGTGTGCGGTTTTATTCGTCTCTTGTTTGCACGGATTCCAAGGTGAGCAGGAAACAGCTCTCTCTAAGAGATCTTGTAATCAAAACAAATGTTGCTTCAAGCAGAGTTGCTTTCTCATTGAATTCCCAAGGCCAGTCCGTGATGTTGACTTGAGGGGAAGATTTTAGGCAATTTTGTGACCTTGGGTTTTGTTGCATGGATGCTCTGGCCACAAGACGCAGGGCCACATGTGCAGAAACAGCTTTGCACATAATTGCCTCTTCTTTTGGGGGGATCACTGATTTGTGAGCATCTTCCGAAGGGTGGATGGTACCTAGGGCTCCTGACCTGTGCCTTGTGTTTTCTCCCAGGACAAGCCAAGTGCAGAGGGGCTGCTGGGCCCCCAGAAAGGAGCAGGGAAGAAGCCAAGCTTACGGTCAGATTGCTTGTACAGGCTGTAAGCTGCCTGTACGCCAGGGCCAGTTAAGGAGATCTGCGAGGTGAAGGTGATGGCGATGTCAGCAGAAGATGTGACTGGGATCCGCTCAGCGTAGGCTTGCAGGGTACGCAGGCCACACAACCTGAGGGGCAAACACAGGCAAGGTGGGTTGGACAGGGAGGCAGGGACAAAGCAGGGCAAGGGGGCTGGGTGGGGCTGGGGTGGGAAGGGGTCACACAGACTGGATGCTGCGGGCAAACCAGAAATACAAAGTGCTTTCAGTATGCATGAGTTACAGAGTCCAGAGGGACCCTCCTGTCTTTGGACTTTTTCTGCTTTCTGGAAAGCACAGAGATCAGGCCATACAAAGCAGTTCAGTTCTTATAGCGTAAGAAGATTCTCCTTCATGATCTTCCGGAAGAAGCCATGTTGTAGAAACTGTGGCACTGACAGTTTAAGAGAGGGAGGCAGGGAGAGAAAAAGTGGAAATCCTAAGCCAGGGTAACATAACTTCTAGATCAGATCCTTCCTAGGAAAAGAAGTTAGCCCTACAGGAACCATGGAGAAGGTGGATTGGGGGAAGTTTTGGAGGGAAACAGGCAATTTTGCAATAAGTGGGAGGAAAACCAAAAGCTATAGGTCCATCTGTCTCAGAGCCAGCTTTGGGGAGATGGGAGCACAACAGGTCTCCATCCTTTTCACCTGGGCAGTGGTGAGCAGTGGCCCCAGCTACATATGGATGCTATTTGTGGGAAGTCCTGCAGGGAAATGGCTGCAGTCAAAGCAGGAGGATATGGAGCTAAGGGGAAGATATGTACGGAGGTGGCTGCAAGGCAATGGCACACACAGATAATATTGCAGAGGTGGTGACAGGCAGATTTGCAAACACAGGAGACGTGGGAGGACACCAAGGTTACACACACAGGAGAAAACTAAGAAGCCTGATGCGAACAGCAAGACAGAGAAAGCAGGTTGGTAGCTTGAAGCAAATCTGTGAGAAATGTGTTCACTGGGGAGAGAGTGAACAAGATTAGCAGAAAAGCAGGAGGCACTAGCACAAAGAGTGGTCACTGAGTGCAGCTCAGTGCATGGCCCTTCTTCCTCACATATGGTGGCTGAAGTGAGCAGGGAACCTGCAGAGGTTTAATCCCTGTTTTATCCCAGGTGGGAAGTGAGAAACAGAAACCAGGACCCCACCACACACCTTCTGTTCTGAATGATCCACTGGCCTTGGGTACAGGGCAGGTCGTGCTTCTGTCTGCTGAGCGCGTAGGCATCGAACCAGAGGGTGACCCCATAGTCGAGGGATGGGACCTGCAGACAAGGGGGTGCAGAGCAGGGGCAGAGGGCAGATGGCCCCTGGGAGTGTTACAGCACACTCCGTAAGTCAGACATGAGCAGAGTAAATGGGAAGGCCAGGTGTCTCTGACCACACTGCAGTCAGAAAGAAGCACCCTCTAAACTGGAGCCATGCCACAGCCCAGGGTGGCTCTGCTGCTGGTATCAAAGCCTGGCAATTCTTATCAATTCCTATCAATCTAGTTCTGTTTTGAAGAACCCCTCCGGAGATCAGATTTCAGATTCCTCCTCAGCTACAGCATCTCTGTGCTGGCATGCAATATTAGACTTCTTCCCCTTCAGAAACACACCTTATGTGGAGGCTGGGCAGGCTGTCACCCTCTTCTTGCTTCTCATGATGATCTGACTGAGAGCCCTGGCTGTACCCCCACAATGTGCAGAGTGCTGCCCTGGTTTTGGGGACAGGGTGGATGCTCTTGTGGGAGCTGGCTCTTACCGTCATGTGCCAGGTGCACTGCGTGTTGGGCGAGTAGTAGCTGGGGTAGTGTGGGGTGCCGATCTTCCCCTGCAGCTCCAGGCTCTCCCGCAGAGTTATGTTCACTTCACAAGCTGTAAATACAGACATTCAAAGCCCTGCTCTCTGTCAGCTCAGCCTCAGCCCAGGGAGGCCATGTAACCTGCCTTTTACTGACTACCCCTGCAATCCAGAATGAATTCTGCCCCTAACAGGGATGCAGGACCTCTAGGAGCTGTGATACTGTAGGAGAAAACCAATTTTTACCTTGTAACTATAGCCACTCTCCTCCAGCCCTCCTCACCTTCGAGGGGCACCGCCTGTGCTGAGAGGATGAAGGGGTCATAGTAGCTGTACATGGCTTTCTTCCACACAACAGACATGACAGGGCCAGACGAAAGGACTTCAACTATGGGCTCCTGCCGGCTGCAGCCGTAGATCCTCAGGGAAAGAGATCAAAGGATGGGAGTGAAGCAAGCAGTAAACAAATGGAAGAGAAGAATGAGAAAGAGAGGCAATGGATATCGGTGTGATCCACACACAGCAGTTGTAAGGTGCCATCTGAGCCAAACAAAGGGCCAACAGCAGCAGCTCCTGCAGCATGGTTTTAAGACATATCCCACATCAGTGAGCTGAGCAATAACAGACAGGTTGTACATCAAGGAGAACCTCCTTTGATGTCGTCTGACACCTTCCCCTGCTGTGGTGTGTCATGCCATCCTGCCTGTCCCCCCCAGCATGTTCTCCCTGCTCAGGAGCCACCTACGAGGTGATGAGGTGTTTCTCCAGGGGCCCGGCTGCGTCGTACATGGCCAGGCGGTCCCTGCAGTCAGGCAGGGTCCACTCCAGCCGCAGCTTGATCATGTAGCCCTTGAGGCCATGGAGGTGCCAAAGACAACTGGAGGCCAGGTAATCAGGGCCCTCCAGCCTTAGGACATCATCCTCCTGGACATAGCTGTACCTGTAGCAACCTGAAATAGATGTGGTTGTATGAGAAATAGAGATATGGGATTGTCACTTGGTATATCAGTGTAAGCCCTTTTTTAGGGTAAGGCTGACTCATCCCAGTGATCTCGGTTTACTTTTACGTATGTTGTGGTGGCACTTATCCTTTTGTACCATTGCCCCAGTTTCTCTAAGAACTGTCCCCCCTTCCTTGGTTTACCTAACACTACCTCAGGCTTTAAATATCAGCACAGCACAGTTATCTTCCACTGGCTTTATTTACTTTTTCACCTCTTTCTCCTCTCAGCCCCATATTCTTCCTGGCTTTAGATCTCCCTCATCTGAATTCCAGGTTTCAGAAGACTTTCACATCAGGATTTTTGAGTAAATATCAGCTTAAAGGTGAGCTTCTAGTAGCATATCTAATGCAAGCTGCCAGACATAGAACTTACAACACTGCCGGAGAAAACTAAAAGCATCTTCAAACATTGCCAAGACAACAGACTCCTAAATGAGGCACATCCAATGCAAAACCACGCAGGAAACCCCCACCCCAACAGCAGCATGGCATGGGGCCTGGAATCAGCGCTGTGGTGCCAGTATACCCTGCTATTTCACAGTTCTCATTAGGACCAGGACAAGTCTGAGGTGGCTGCATTGCCCCTGGCAGCTGGCATCTCTGCCCAGAGCCATCCAGTACGTAGCAGTCATGTAGTTTGGATCTGGCCAAGCAGCAGCACTGATGCTCTCTTGCTGCTACTCTCCCCTCCCCAGGATTTACAACTCCAGGAGGCCAACAAGCTTTCTGTCCCCAGTGAAAATCCCTCCCTTAAAGTCATGAACTCAAAAGGAAAGGAGAAGGTAGCCTACCCAGAGTAGATTGCAGCACTACTATGTCTTTCATACTGGATTCTGTTAGAAAGAAAATACATGAAGGAAGATAAACAAAAATATAAACTGGATAAAAAAAGATAATCTGATCACCTTGTATGGTAGGTGAGGACTCCTTTCCTTCCTTCTGCAACTAGCTCACTTACAGCTTCAGCATGGGCATCCTCCAGGTACCTCTGTGTCTGCTTTCAGGGTCTTGTTTCAGTCCTGCCTTCCCCAGCCCATCTTTCTGGGAAATTTCTCTGCCCTTGACCCAAATCCAATAGCCCTAATTCCTGCTTTCCAGCCCACCAGGGACTTCTCTGCCTTTTTCCTTGCCCATTTTAGTGGGCTCTTCCAGGACCTCTTCCCCTTCCCACAAGGGCTGGTCATTCCCCTCCCCTGCTAGCCACATCACAGGGCACAGCCCCACTTCCCAGAGCCTTCTCCATCTGCTCTCCCACTTGAAAGAATGCCCAATCAAAAATATGGGAGTCACTGAGGGTGGAGAGGAGTTCCCTTTTGATGACCACTGTGCAATGAGTTACTCAATATCCTTGCAGAGTCTACCTTTGGAGAAAGGAGTTGCAGAGAAAGTGACCATCGGGGCTACAAATCTCTGCAAATCAGCCACAGGGATGATTTAAGAGATGGGCTTTCCTCCAGCCTCCCAGCTGAACTGGAATCAGCCAGAGATCAGGTGCTACTGGGAGTAATTGCCAAAATAAAAGGCACTGTGAGGTCAGCTGGGTGTGAGGATTGTTGTTGGGGGTTTGCCTAGGTCAGGGCTTTGGTTATTTGTAGCTTCCAAGCATATCCGTGGGGAGAGATGAGTGGTTTTGTCATAGCAAAAACAGCTGTGGAAAATAGGATGCTGCAGGCATAAGGCAGGCTCCTAGGCAAGCTCATGCGCTGTAGGGAATAGTCTGTGCAGAGCTGGTAGTAAGTACTCCTATATCTGAAGGTAATTAAATCGAGTTCCTGTAGAGAACAGCAAGTCCTGAACGATTTTTGGGGAAGGGGGGAAGGTAGTGTACTGCAAGGTAGCCACTGAGTGTGGCTGTTAGTAAAAACAAAGCACTGGAGATGGTGGAGAGCATCCTGCAGTAGTCAATGGTTTGCAGCTCTGCAAAGTCTCACGGCAGAGTTTAGAGCTGAGCAGGCCGGCAAGAGTCTGCCCGAAAGCAATGAAGTGCTAATGACTGCTCTTGGCTGGCTGTTTCTCCACTCTGTACTGGGCAAATGACACCAGAGGTGAAGTCACTGGCTGGAGGCCACCCTGGCTCAACAGTATAAGAAAATTTTGGCTTTTGTCTCAGTTATCAGACTGTGCTTCTGACTGGAGGGGGATAGGACTAGGGAAAGCAGAAGGAGCTGGATAAACTACAACTGGTGTGTTAAGTCAAAAATAGAAAGAAGTGTGGTCTGGTGAAATGAATAACACAGTGAAACAGATGCAGAGCAAATAAGAGGGAACTGGGAACGGCTAAAATTATGGCACCATCATTTTTATTTGTTTATGGGTTGCATTATGAAGTGAACAAATAAAAGGAAAATGCTAGATGGGCTGACTTGGAAGGATTTAGCATATTTCCTTGTGATATCTTTGTAAAGAAAGTTCATTTATATTGGCTGAGCATAGGATCTGGTATACTGGAAATAAATCATAACTAGAAGTAAGGAGCTAATGGTAACTGTGGGAGGAGATGTCTTGATGAGATGCTAATGCATCTTCTGCCTAAGACCTTAAAATGATGGTCTGGATGAGGGAGTGAAAATCATTTAGGGAAAATCGAATTTTCTTTACAGGCACCAAAAAATGACCCACAAAACAATTGGGATGTGGGGGTAAAAGTTAAAGAAAGTATGGTAGGATATAACAAAAGAAACTTCATCTTAGAATAATGCAAGATGCCATGCCTGGGGGGAAAAAACCCAAAACAAAAAACTTGGAGATTGAACATCTCATGGGAAGAAGAAACTTGGAAATAGGAGTCCCAAGAGGAGGAGAAGAAACACAGTGTATTTTAAAACCTGTGAGATTTGGTACTCTGTAAGAGGGATCAGACAAGGCTGGCAAGTTAAGCCTCATTACATCGATCAGATATAAATTCCATTGGACTTGTATGCATTGATTACATATATATCCTTGGCCCCTTACCTAACAACTGCTCTGGAGCAGTTTTGCATGGATGGCTTTTTAAACAGGCTGTGACCTTCACTGTGAGCAACAATAAATAATCCTTAAAATCATATGTCAGGAACTGAAATGACAATGATGCTTTGTCTCAGAGGAACACTTAGTGGTGACTCAGATATGTTGCTTTTGTTCTCTCTATCAAACAGTCTGGAATAATCTCCCAAAGGAAAGTAGCAAACCTAAGCGCTTGGTATTTTCAAGCTGAGCTGATCAAAGTCATGACCTAAGACCTTGCTCTACAGAAGCCAAAGCTGATGGGTGAAAAAAGAATCACCTATCTGATTGTGGTCCAGTGTATCTTCAATAATTTCAATCTTTCAAAGGAGGATATTTTTTTTTTTAATCAAACTTCAGTTCTTCTCTATCAGGAAAAAATGCCTAACATTGTATCTCCTGATCCTTACTATTTCCCTCATCCTCTTCAGGTTTCCTCTGTCTCCTTCAATAGACTCCTGGCCTTTTCTCCTAACCTTCTGCATCGTGGAGCATTCCTGACTGCTCAGGCCACAGCTGAGCAGCTGGTACTTACCCAGGAGAACCAGAGAGTCTGGGTTGAGCCTGTACTCCGTCTGGTAGGACAGGCTGCCTGAGCTGTTGAAGCTGGTGGAGAGCTCTTGGTGGAGCACTGTGTTTACCCTCTCAGCAGTTGCCTCCTTCTGCTGACTCTCAGGGATTTGGAGGGTGAACCAGAAGAAGAAGGTCAGAGCTCCCTCCCTAACAGAGAAATAGCATGTAAAATAGTCTTGCTCATCATCTCCAGAATTACTGGAGAGACAAGCCCTGGAGAATTACCCTCCCCACTATTTCTCCATAAATCAGATATATCTGTGTAGATTTTCCAACTCTGCTGCTGTGACCCAGAGGAACCTCTCTGAGTGGGGCAGGAGAGCTGCAATATCCATGGTGTGAGTCAGTGCTTTGTGGGAAGAAGCTGTTCCATGCCATCTGGCTTTACTGATGACCATATGAGCTCAAATTATTATGATAATTAATCAAGACTAGTCTAATGAGTAGTCTCATTTCAGGAAGATATGACCTTTGGGTACTACTGACCAGGGGTTGAAAAGAGAAGCTCAAGACTTCACTGTCTCATCTCCCAGTGGTGACAAGTGGATGATTTATGACCAGATACCTTACCTCAACCCATTAATGCTGGGCAGGCTAAAGCTGCAGGAGACTGTGCCTGGGAAAGTTCTGTTCAACCAGCTGGCTGAGAAAATTGGCTGGGGGAGGGCAAGGAGGTGTTGCAACACATCTTTGTTCAGTAAAAGGCCAGAAGAAGATGTGCAAGTGAAAATTTTCTTTCCCAATTGAAAGTGGAGTTATGTCAAAGTTGGAATATTCCTTAGGTAAAGGACAAATTTAGGGGTGTGGTTTTCCATAGGAATAAAATCAGAAGCAAATTACCATCAGTCTGGAAATCTTTTCTGCTATCCTGTTCTACTATTATGACCTGCAAAGCTGTAGGTCCTCTGTCCCATTCCCCTGTTATCCTGTTCCCAGGTGGTCCAGGCCTCTTGGCAGGAATAACTTTTCCATGCTGCAATCTGGCCTCTCCCTTCTGTGCCTAGAGTCAGGCCATAAAATAGCTTTCTTGAATTAGAAAAATTAATTTCCAGCTGCTTGGTTTCTATTGACAATGCCAAGACAAATTTTTTTTAATCTCTTCCCAATTATTTTTTTTTTACTCTCTTGAACTTTTGACTCTCTGAAAAATTTCTCAGTTTTGGCTTTTCATCATGACCTGGGATGAAGAGGAGCATCAAAATATCCCCAGCTCTATTATGCTGGAGCAATTCTGAGCCTTGACTGTCCAGCTTAGCTTGGAGGTCATGGCAGGGTCTGCAGAAGTTTGTCGTGGGCAGATTTCAGTGAAATCAGAGTACAATTTTCTGGAAGCTTTCACACAGGAGCAAGCAGATATGCTGCAGGTGCTACTCACCCAAAGGCATACACCGTGCTGGAGTTGTAGTACTGACCCAGCTCTGTGGCACGAATCAGTTCCTTCAGCTGCAACGAGAACGTTGTCCCATAACCGCAGGGCAATGTTACAGTGCCTGATCCCACCTTTCATCCCTCTCGCTGTACAGCCTGCCCAAGCCTGCCCTTGGATGGGGGTGCCTGAGCCCTTCCTCATCCGACTCAGTGAGCAGCCTCAGGGCTGGCTCTGTTGAGGAAAGTGCCCTCACCATGCTCTGGAGCTTAGCTGACTCCACCCAGAAGGCCCTGGACTCCACCTGCCCCAGCTCCGGGGAGTAGCGGCGGTTCAGGACCTGGAGGCTGCCGCAGTAGAACTGCAGGATGGATGGCTCCAGGTGCCATGGTCTGTAGTCTGCCAAGAGAAGACACTGCTGGGTCACCTTAGTGATACATAGGAAAGAGGGGGTTACCCCTGTGTGTGACTGTCTAAAGGCCACCCAGAGGCACTAATGTGCTCTGGG
Organism: Melospiza melodia melodia; assembly: GCF_035770615.1. NCBI lineage: Eukaryota > Metazoa > Chordata > Aves > Passeriformes > Passerellidae > Melospiza > Melospiza melodia. Next base: position 53,373,284 of record NC_086197.1, read on the forward strand.
CTGGGCATTGCTTTGACTACCCCCCCTCCGCCTCCTCTGGGGAGAAAAAACGTGAATTTTTACCTAGGAAATACCAGGTTGCTGCAGCAGCTCCAGCCAGCACAAGAAAGGCTATCCCAAGGGGCACATAGCGAAGGCAGCGACGTGAGTTAGTTTCTGATTTGTCATTTGAGAGGGAGCTGGAGTCTTCCTCCTGTTCCTCGGCCTCCATCAGGCACGTCTGGTGACACAGCATGCCAGTGTCAGGCTGGTTTTTCTGTTTCCCCTCACACCCTCTCTGAAGGTGTTATGCCAAATCTGTCCTCCTTTCCCAAGATGTACGGCCCCAAGAGATCACTGTGCAAATATCAAAGACTTTGCTCAGAGCAAATGTGAGTAAAACTGCTAAATCAGTGGGAGACAGGCTCCCAGGACACTGTCTTGTCTACATCTCCTGGTAATCCATTGGTATTCAAAGGCATTCCCTGGGTTTTTCTTCTGTCAAAAGTGCAAATTAGTACAATGAGTTTCTCTGAATACAAAAGTGTGGTCCTCCCAGGCTGGGAGTTGTTTTAAAACTGGTTTTTTTTTGATCTAGAAATCAATGTGGAAGAAAATTGGTGACCTGAAATGTGAGCAAAAGCTGCACAAAGCAGCCACTGCCTGGGAACCTGAAGTTACACTTTGCCTGCTGTTCCATTTTTATCTTGATCCCTAAAAGTAAGCAAATGTTGCCGTTCCCACCAGGCCGTGTGTTCCCAGGCAAAGCCAATGCTGGCACTGGCTCAATAGCTGAGCTAATGAGAAGAGAGCACCTGAATAATGTTCAGCCCTTCACCACCACCTGTTTGTGCCAGGGGACACCTTCTGTCTTCCTTTGCCCCTCATCTCCCCCAAACTGCTTCTTTTGCTTCTTCCTGGCTGCTTCTCTTCTGTCAGCCCCACGTTCTGAGGGTGAGAAATACCATTGCCCAAAAGAGCCACATTAATATTGGTTTTGTCACCCACTTTCCTTTGCCACCACACAGTACATGCCTGCCCTCAAAGGTTTTCGGTGTTTCTGTGGTTGGAGAGGAAAGGGATGTGGATGCATCTGCATGGGAGGACACAGAGGTCTTGTGGAATGCTTGTGTCCTGTCTGTGAGTCGTCTTTGTTCCCAATGGTGCATGTGAACATGGGGAGAGAAGTGCATGGGAGGGACTTGCTGCAGCTGGGGGAAGAGGTGGCTGCCCTCATGCAGGTATTAGCCCATGTGGATGCCACTGAGCATCACCTGATAAGGATGAGTGGGCTTTTCAGCCTTGTCCCCCCAGTTATGGAGCCCCAAGCCCTTCAGGCTGCCTTGCAACATGGAAACGCGTTTGCAGAATGTAAGCACCAGGTAACTCACTCCAGAACATCAAACCCAGCTGGTGAACATCCACACTCAGACAGGCAGTCACACATCCACTTGCTCTAACACACCCTTCCAGAGGAGCAGGTGGTACAAAGAGGCCCAGCGCAGACTGCCCTCCCTTGCTCCTTGTGGGGCACCTTCCTGTGCAACCCCTGGGAAGGCTCTACTCCCTAAGAAGCCAAACTGGGTAGTCCAGGAGAGCAAGGGCACCTCTCCACTACCACAGCATCCCTTCAGAAACAGCAGGCATAAGCACACGACACAGATGGAGGGGCAGGGGAGGGAGGGCAGGAAGCAGCAGAAGAGCCTCTTTGTTAGTAGATTTGATGGCAGGCACCTAGGTTTCCCCCAGAGCTACAGACCTACCTCTAAAGCCTGCTGCTGCCTGTGAGACCTGGCCCACACCCCAGCTCACACCTGCAGGGAGTGGGGGAGGAAGCAGGACATCTATTTACCCAGCTCAAGGTCTCCTCAGTGATCAATAACCTGGTGGCACGTCCCTTCAGCTCGGCCTTTGTCCTGCACCATGCTGCTGCGGTGGGTCAGCGCACCCTGCACAGCGGCTTTTTTCTTTTCTGAAATGGAGGGTTTGGAGGCTTAAAGCAGGGGAAGATCTGCAGGCTGAGCAGGGGTAATCCAGAAAAAGTCAAGGTAGGAGCACCTCTAGCTGTGCAGAGAGGAGCAGCTCAGGAGATTGGTGCAGATGGCTTACGTTGTCCTCCTCAGGGGACGGGGAGTTGCTGAGCAACTGCTGCATTTCTTAGCCACCCTCTCTGGTCCCATCGGTGTGTGCTCCCCAGCACAGGGATGGAGCAGATGCTGGCTGGCAGGGGTAGATGGCTGGAAGGAGAGAAGACAGCAGCAGAGAGCAGGTCTGGTTACCACAGTGTTCATCAGATGGAAGCAAAGCACAGTGCCTCTCAGTGCCGGCCTCAGAGACTCCCTCTTGTCTTCTTGCACTTCTCGCTGCCCAGTCTCCTGACACTGGGCTCCCCACACTCAGCTGCACAACCTCCCATGTCTCCCTGCATTGGCTTTTCTTCCAGCCCCAGGTCCTCCTCAGCTACTTTTCCTACATGACCTTCTGCTTACAGTCCTGCAGGTCTGTATGTGCCCCTTTGTCACAGAAAGCAGAGACTCTGCAGCTAGAGCAGAGAAAACAGAGTTACTCTATCAATAAATGGGTGGCTCCTGACCCAGGGCTGAGCTTAAGCCAGTGACATCGACCTGGGGTTGAGCATATTTGGGCCAGGGCTTGCTTGGGCTCATTTTGGCAGCTGTGCAGGGATAGATATTTTTCAGCTCTGTCACTGGACCAGGTTTAGTCTGGGACTGCATGAAGACCAAAAGCCATTGCTGTAGTTGCCTCATGGTGGATTCTAGTCGATAAATATTCAATGTAGGTAGAAAGCTGTAGTGTTTGACTGGGAATGCTTTCAGAATCAAGAGATTTAAACCTTATTTCACTTTTAAAAGTTACTTTGAACCAGAATTTCCACAGATAATAAGGGACAAGCAGCATCTTTAGGCACAAATGTATTTATATATAGCTTTTCTGAGTTTACACTATGAGGGGCTTGCTACAGTGGGTCAGAACCCATCTGAGCATATTCCTCAATGCCAAAAACCTTACTTTTTGAGTTAAATTTTCCTGGAAAGAAGAATCTAAATTTTCTGGTGTTTTCAGCAGAACGAAAAATGTAGAATCTGAATCTGATCAATCTAAGTAAGCATACCACATCTATCACCACAGGCTTTTGAATCAACCAAGGACCCAAACCCTTGATCAGATCTGACTTCAGAGGAATTTTTTTACTGCAAGTACCCCTTGCTTTCTGTTTTTTCACAGAAAAAAAAAAAAAAAGGAGATGTGGGAGGAGGCTGAGAGTGGTATCTATTTATGAACAAGGTATCTTGGAAAGGAGATGAGGGATGTGACAGCTATCTTTGCTGTCTCTGGGCTTAAGATAAAGAGAGGACTCGTGCCTGTGGCTGTTAGCTTGATATTTTCCACACCAATATTTTCCACCCAGTGCTGTTGCTCAGCTTTGGTTTGCCTCTGGTACTGGCAGACACGGCTGTGGCGTGTTTCTGTGGCTTTGCGAACCACACGCCGCGCTCGCATGGGCTCGCAGGGGAGAACACGGCGTGTGACTGCTCCCCGTGTGACATTTCCAAAGGGCTCTTGGGAGCCCAAAAGGTCCCCAAATCACTGAGGGTGTAATGACTCTGGCGCTCTCAGCCCGCGTTACTCACACACAGGACCACATGATCTCGTCTTCCTGGAAGAAAGGTCCGGTTATCGCCAGATCTGACGCTGAGCGCTTCCTGCCGCGGTGTGTCACACATCACACCCAGCATGGCTGCGAAAGCTGCGCTAGCAGCTTGCCAGCTCCAAAGCTGTCAACATTTTCACAAAAAGCGAGGGGGCTGTGTGTGTGTGTGTGTTGAAAATACTGAGCCAGCAGGACAGTCCTCAGGATCACCTCTAACTCCGCTCTCTTTTTTAGGTGTCTGAGTCCCTTGGGGCAGGGAGTAGGAAGGAGAGCTAAAGGTGTATTAGTCCGCGCAAAACTTTACCTAGTTCCCTGTTGAGAAAAGTTCTTAATCATTTCCCCTCACCCAAAGGACAGAAAAACACTGTAGATTACTTAATATTTTGTTTATTTACAAAAAAGCTAATCTGTTTTTTTGTACTCATCTTAGCAGCAAGATGTACTCAGTAAGAGTACAGATATATAGTTTGGTCCTGCAGAGAGAAAATTAGAAAGGAGAAAGTCCAGCTAGAACTCAATCTAGCTACTGTTATCAAAAATAACAAACACATTAATAACAAAATGAGGGTTAAGGAGAAGCTCCATCCTTTATTTGACTTGGCAGGTGAATATTGTCATTAAGGATGAGACTGAGCTACTTAATGCCTTCTTTACCTCAGTCTCTAACAGAAAGACCAGATGTCCCCAGGGTACTCACCTCCCTGAGCTAGAAGACAAAGACAGGAAGCAGAATAAACCCCCTACAATCCAGGAGGAAGTAGTTAGTGGCAAGCTGTGCCACTCAGACACTCCCAAATTTTTTGGGCTGGATGGAGCCCACCCAAGGGCACTGAGAAAACTGGCAGAAGAGCTCACCAAGCCACTTTCCATCATCTATCAGCAGTCCTGGGTAGCCAGAGAGGTCCCAGGGGACTGGAGGTTAGCCAGTGTGAAACCCATCTACAAAAAGGGCTGGAAGGAGGATCTGAGAACTACAGGCTCATCAACCTGACCTCAGTGCCACAGAAGATCACAGCACAGGTCGCCTTGAGTGCCATCACATGGCAGGTGCGGAACAACAAAGGGATCGAGCCCAGCCAGCATGGGTTTAGGAAAGGTTTGTTCTGCTTGGCCAGCCTGTTCTCCTTCTATGACAGGGTGAACTTCACCTAGTAGAAGAAGGAAAGGCTGTGGATGGTGTCTATCTAATCTTTAGCAAAACCTTTTACACTATCTTACCACAGCATTGTCCTGGAGAAACTGGCAGCCCATGGCATGGATGTGTGTACTCTTTGCTGGGTAAAACACTGGCTGGATGGACCAACCCAAAGAGTTGTGATTGGAGTTAAATCCAGTTGGCAGCCAGTCACCAGTGGTGTTCCAGTATAGGGGCCAGATATGTTTAACATCTGTTGAAAATCTAGATGAGAGGACCAAGGGCTCCCCTTTAGTCAGTCTGCAGATGACACCAAGCTGGGCAGAAGTGTTGATCTGCTGCAGGGCAGGAAGGCTGTGCAGAGGGCTCTGGATGGGCTGGAGTGATGAGCCAAAGCCAATGGTATGAGGTTTAACAAGGTGCCAGTCCTGTTAGCAACAGGGTCACAACAGCACCACACACTGCTGCAGACTGGGGGAAGAGTGGCTGAAAATCTGCCCAGTGGGAAAGGACCTGGGGGTGCTGGTTCAACACAAGCCAGGTGTGCCCAGGGGGCCAGGAAGGCTGATGACATCCTGGCTTGTACCAGGAGTAGTGGGGCCAGCAGGGCCAGGAAAGGGATCATCCCCCTGTACAGAGTCCACACCTCAAATCCTGTATTCAGTTTTGGGATGCTCAATACAGGAAGGACATTGAGGTGCTGGAGCATGTCCAGAGAAGGGCAATAGAGATGGTGAAGGGTCTGGACCACAAGCTGAGGGATTGCTGGAGCTGTTTAGCCTGGAGAAAAGAAGGCTCAAGGGTAACCTTATTACTCTCTACAACTCTCTGAGAGGAAGTTGTGGCAAGGTAGAAGTCAGTCTCTTCTTCCAGATAACAAATGATAGATCAAGAGGAAAATACTTCAAATTGCACCAGGGGAAGTTCAAGCTGGATATCAGGAAAAATTTCTTCACTGAAAGAGTGGTTAAACATTGGAATAGGCTCTCCAGGAAAGTGGTGGATTCACCATCTTTGGAAGTGTTTGGAAAACAAGTAGATGTGGTACTTTGCAATAAAGTTTAGTGGGCATGGCAGTATTGAGTCAAAATTTGGACTAGATAATCTTGAAGGTTTTTTCCAACCTTAATGATTCTACGGAGGAAAGTAGAAAAGCTTAGGAAAGTCTACATGGGGACAGTGCAGCTTGGATCCTTGGCCCATGTAGGATAGCAAACTGCCCATCAGAGGCAAGGGAGTCAGTGTCTCTGGGAGGATTTTCAAAGTTCATCTGGGAAGATTCTCAAAGTACAGGAAACAGCTGGCAAAGCCTTGTACTTCCCTATCGGGGAAGCTGTGTCTCCTGTTTTCTCCTGGACACAACGGAGCAGTCCGTGTCTTGAGACAGATGGTGAAGGAACTGATGAGAGGAGAGGAATAGTTCCCAAAGCCCTCCCAATAACAAGTAGGCTCAACTCCTCTGAACAGCCCTTTTCAGGTGAAATCCAAGCCAGTGGGTGACCCTGCACTTGGGACTCATAATGACATTCAGGATGCATACTGCAATGCCAGGTAACAGTGTAGGAGCAGGAATCTCAATGCTTGGCCAGACAGAGATAGGAAAGAATTAGCTCTAGCTGACACTCACAGCTGTGACAGAAGCATTAACAAGTTCAATATCCTTGAATTTTTGGTATAAATTCTCTTAGAAGAGTTTTTAAGAGATAAGAAGAACTCTTAGCACATGGCTGGTATTTTCCCACTGCTGAAAAGTCCAAAAATATGGCAAGAAAATAGACAGATGGTACAAACGGTGAATGCAGGGATCTTCCATTGCCTTAATACTTTTCTTCTGTGGCTTTTTCTAAGACAGATCAGGGCATGTAGAGGAAGAAGAAAACCGAAGTCTGTGCTATCCCCGTTCTTTGCAAATGGATTGAGGTTTTCTTTTCAGTAAAGGTGCTGATTCGTGGGTTAGTTTTCTGGGCTCATTCACCACATCTTTGCTGCTAATTAGGCAATGGTTTCCCTTCAGCAGTGGAAGGAATGGGCAGCACTGCTGTGATGTTTTCCACTTATACAGGATGTGGGATGAACTATTCTGCAATCAGCTTATCATAGTCAAATAACTCTAGTTTGCCAGCAGGGCAGAAAGGCTTTCGATTTCATGAAAAATATTGTAGCAAGAATGGGAAACTGTGTGAGTTCTTTTTACTGCCACCATCAGAGGTGGAGGAAAGAGAGGGAGGGGATTTCCCCAGTATTTTTAACTCAATAATGGGGATTTCTTTTTTACACTGCACTGCTTAGACAGCTGATGCTGTTGTGGCTCTGAGCCTGCCTTAGAGACTCTAAGGTCTAAAGTGTAAAGCTGGACCAAATAGCTTAGGATGTAATCTCTGATTAGAGCTTAAAGTAAGGACATCATAGAAAAAAAATCACACCCTTGGTCAGTCAGGAGGAGATGTCTTCATCCATTTCATCATCAAGCCCAGCACTGTTGGGCAGTGCTATAAAATCTAACATCCACATCTTCAGGCATTTCTCTGTCCCATCAGAGGTTTTTAGGCCAGTATGAGGCAAACTGATCATATGCCAGCTCAGCCTCAAAGCTGAGTGCTATTTTACACAAAAATGCAGAGCATGGAAGTGCTGGCACAGTCTCCTACCAGGAGCTGGGAAGGGAAAAATGAATTAGTGAGGTTTTGAATGTCACTTGAGAAATGTGAGGAGTTTCTATGCCATCGGAGGCAGTAGTAGAAGAACAGATTTGCTAGTGAAGGTAAGTCCTTGTTGGCTGGGTTTCTCCAGCCTCATTAGCGAGCAGTCCCGATGGGATTGATGCTGAAGTTACATTCATGTCCTGAGGAGAGAAATTGTCCATCTAGCCTTCCCTGCAGAGGTGGCCTTTCCCACTTGTGGGTCTCCTCCAGGCAGATCCTAGACAGAGCAATGGCTGTACTGGCTTTGGAGGTCCCTCAAAGAAAGGTAGGCGCCGGTGTTTGGGACCTGGCTGGAGAAGGCTGTTTTGCATGGCCCCTCATCCTGTCTTTGCATTAGAGGTGGAGGCTGTGGAGGCTGGGAGGGGGAAGAGGCAGCATTTGCTGCTGGTGGGCAGGGGTCAGCTGGAGGGCCCCCCTTCCCACTCCCCTCGGTTACACTGACAGTGTCGCTGTCCTGCAGGTCCAGTGGGTCAGGAAAGTCAGTGTCCAGCTGGCACACGGCCCCAGCCGGCTGTGAAGCTGCTTTGTCCATCACCTTCTCATCCTGCTCCACAAGCGGTGTTGGTGAGGTGCCTTCCCTCGACTGGAGAGCCCCAGGAACAGCCATAGCCTGCTGGGCTTCACCTGCTGTCTCTTCCATGAAGTTGCTCTTTTGGGAGCCCTGGCTTGCCTCGATACAGTGAAAGAAGTTGTTGGGCAGCACATTCATGTCCTCTGCCAGTGTGCAGAGGTCTGGGGAGGGGAGAGCCTGGTAGCAGTCGCCATCCTTGCTGCCACTGCCCTCCTGGCTGAAAGGCTCGTAGGTGAAGTAGACCTGACAGGGCTCGACCTCAAAGGAGTTGGAAACGTGGAAGAAGAAGTAGCCTTGGTTGGTGAAGCAGCTGGATCCAGAGTGCACACTGGTTTCTCTGGGAGGATCAGGTGTCAGGGCTCCCTTGGAAAGTAGAAACCGGGATTCCTGGTCATTCTTCTGCATCACCTCGAGCACGGAGATCTCTGGGATTGTGCTGTTCACGCAGTAGGAAGATGTGGAGAATGGGGAGGAGAGCCATTTCTGGTGGGGAAGAAACACAAGAGAGGGAGAGACAGTGACTATCAAAGTATAGCACTCAGAGAAGAACCAAAGGTTTCTACTGACTGGCCACAGCAATCAAGTGACCTCTTTTCTGTCCAAGCAAGGGTTACCAGAGATGGTGGGGAGGGAAATTCCCATTCATGATGTCTCATCTGCAGGATTTTCAGAGAGAGTATGTCATTCTGTCACATTAAAATTAGGAGTGGATCTTGTCAGCCTATGTTTTGAGATTTCTGAAGCAGCGAATTTAAGATGGAGAATTAAAATGAATCAAAGGGAATAAAAAAGGTAGGAAAACTCCTTACAACACCATAAGATGAAGTGAAGCATGGAAAACAGTATTGAGGTGTATCTCATGTAATCTATTCCTAGGTGCTGAACAGCTTCTGATATATCCACATGACCATATGCAGATTTCTTGTCTGAAGTGCTCCTCCAGACCCCTTCTGCCTAATTTTCACAGTCATCATGAGCAACATCCTCCAGTGCATCATTATCCTTAAAAATAAACTGGTTTCAATAACACCCAAACCCATTTTCTTTATGGCTTGTAAAACAAATTTTTCAAGTTCTTTCTGCACTGATAAAGTGTCTTGAGTGCACAACCCCATCCCCCTACTCTGTACTCTTTCCCTGTAGTTTAAGCTTTCTAAGTATTTTTATACCTTGGCTTTTCCAAAGCTTTGCTCTTTCTGAACCCTCTGCAGTTTGTTTCCATCCTTCTTAAAGCAAGATGCCTCTTGGGATCACCTCCCACGTCTTGCATCTGACGCTCCCTTTAATGCTGCACAGAGTGGTAATTGTCTCCTTGCAGCTGCCCATACTCACAGAGAGCTTAGGGGAGGGGAATAGTGGAGTGGGAAAAGAAGGGAAGCTGACAAGAATGCAAGGAATAGCTAAGTGCTATCCAGTGTGATGGCAATTCACAACAGGAGCAGAGGAGAAGCTCACAGCAGGAAATCTGGGGAAGAGCTGGGCAGCCTAGGGCAAGCAGGGGGGCACTGAAATGGGAGGGAGGGGGATCTTGAGAGGCCAAGCCCCCTCCTGCAGGTCCCTTGCTGTCTCTCAGGCTGCTGATTATGGGAGCAGGATGCTGTGCTTTGTGTGCTTTGCCATTTCTTTGTTCTGTAATTAGAGATTCCTCGGCTGCATGTCACGTTTTAGAAGGTCAGAAAACAGAACTTGAGCAGAGAACCCAGCAGCTGGTGCTACTGGTGCATATATTGTGTGTGCATGGGTAGTCTATCTGTCCTGGGCACGTGCAGCTGGGTGCTCCTTTCCCTCATTTCTCCCCACTCTGGTCCCATCCCCAGCCCCATACCTGAATGTCACCTCCGTGAACAGAAACAAGTGGGGGAAAAAACTTCTCAGGGTCTGGGATGTGAATCCTCAGGATCTTCTTAAACCTTGAGGAGAAACAATGAGAAGGACAAATGAAGCAGAGCCTGGTCCTGATCACTGTGACTGTGGTGGGGGTGAAAGAATGCCCTGCAATTCACAGGTACTGCCCTGGCATGGGGGAAGAGGTAAAGTCAAGCCCGGGGTCTGTCCTTCCTCTTGAGTGGTCTGAGAGGCACTACTGAGCCACGAGATGTATAGAGGTGAGACAGATAAGCCTGGCACTGGAAAATACATTTCCCCCAGCCTTTTCCCTGGGGAAAGACAACCCCTGGTTTTTCTGGTTTCTTCCCTGCCTTGCCTGGTCACCTTAGCCTCTCCACCTGCCCCCTTCAGCCCCTGTCCTGATGGCAAGCTGAGCAGGCCTCACTTGTTTCCAAGTTCCCGCTGCTGTGCGCTGATTTTTCTCTGTTTTGCTATCACCACAATGGCTCAGGACCATGTGGCCTGAGCAGGGCCATCACTGGGAAAGTTCTGCCGCAGCTCTCTTTCCTCCCAGATGCATGCTGCATGGCATAGCTGGGGCACACTGGCTGTGCAAGCCATCTGAGTGAGTATGCTTTGCATTGTCCAGAGGCCTCTCCTTCCTTGGAACCACTGTGTTGTCATCCTGAGGCAGCCTGGAGTGATCTAAGCTGCTCCTCAGCTTCTCAGAGTGGTTGGATCATCTTGTCATCCCTTTGCTGAAGCTTTGCTGTAGGATGTTGTAAGGAAAAACCCTCCTGACCTCTGGAGGCAATCAGTGTACTCTCTGAAGTATCAGAGCTTGCTAGCTCTTGCATATAAACTACCTTACATCACTGCAGATGCTATTTTTATTCATGCATGTCTAATCCTTCCTTGCATCTTACCTCAGCATTATTCTGCACTCAATTCCCCTAGGCTGATTATACTTTGTGGAGAAAGGAGGCCTTTTTAATTCCCTCTGTGCTGTGCATCTAGCACTTCCTCAACTTTGTGTAGTGACTCAGGGTAAAATAGTGACCGGTGACTTTCTCAGTATCAATCGTCCCTCAGCATGGTTCTCTGTCTTTCCTTACAAAGAAACCATCCAGCCTCTGCAGCCTCATCCCTGAGAATGTTTGTCCCTTCTCCCTGCCATGAATATCAGCTTCTTTACCCCTGACCTGAGATGAGAAAACCTGTGACTGTTTCCAACCTTCTGCCAAGCTGAGAGGTCGCTGTTCCTATTATTGTGTTGAGTAACCTTGTGAGACACTTTCAGTCCTTAATAAAAGCAGTGTCTGGGTAGAAACACTGGCAAAGAGGTCTTGAAGCATCATGTGGGTTTTATCAGTGTGTGAGGACTGCACAGACCAGGAAGAACAAGAATTGTGCTCCTCACTCAGCAGTTTTGCCTGCAGGCCCAATGTCATCTCATCCTGCCTGAGCTCTTGCTGGAATGTTTAAATGAGAAGGAAGTGGTAACCAGGTAACCAGGTACAGGGAGAGTTCCCAACCTGGTGACCTGCTTTTGAAGAGGCAATTTTGATGCACCCCTACCAGGAAACACCACTCTAACCCCTGGGTAACAGATGTGCTGAGGCAGCTGTTTTAAATTTAGCCAGGGCATGGTACCGGGTCACAGGAGAATGGCACAATACGACAGTGCTGGTGAAACCACATCATCTTGGGTGGTGTTATTTTTCCACAGGCAAATATCAGTCTCAGGAGTTTGGGCTATAAACCATAAATTAGTTTGCTTAAAGCCATCTCTATCCTGAGCAACACCAGGTGAAAAACAATCTGAGTTTTGAGAATACCCACAAGATACAGGAGAGGAACAGAGACTTAAACTTAATTCTCAATTACCATTTCAGGGTGCGTAAGTTAATGAGGAAGGCGGTCCCAATGATCACAAAGATGAAAGTGCTCACTATCAGAACTGGCAGGACTGGCTGGGATGTTCCTGCAAGATGAGAAAGAATGAGGAAATGGCTGTTAAAATCTAACCAGGATTCTGTAGGTAGAAGGTGCAGCCTTTCATGGCTGTTCAAGGTGATCAAAGTGGGCCTTTGTTATAATTTTATATAATATTATAATATTATCTAGAATTTTAATATACAGGTCAGTATATGTGAGTTCTGCTGTGTTGTGTAGGATGCCTTTGAGCTGATATGGGTTTCAGAGTCTAAGCATTGCTAAACAGATAATTTGTGCTGAACAAACAAAGCTTGAACTCCCTGGTCATAACAGCACCACAGCTAGGGGTGGCCACAGATGAGGTGGCACAGACTGCTAATTGAGGTGTCCACCAACCTGTTTCATTGCTAAGGAAAGCAGGGACTCCTAAAACCAGCTAAAGTGGGGTTGGAGGCTTGAAAGAGCATTAATGGTCAGTGGGGAGAGGGAGTCATGGGGTTCACAGGTCTCTGAGAAGGTAAGAAGATAAGGATAGAGAAGGTTAGGGATCAAGGGACTGGCTTCTTTCTTTGGGGAAGTGTAGGGAAGCGTTAGGCTAGGAAGGTTACAACTTTATACTGTATTTTAGTACTTGGATTGTAGAGTTAGAACAAAGAGACTGGGCTCCCACATTGCCAGGGCTGCCAGCACTCCTCAGGCTTGTTTGGCATCATCTCAAACATTCCTTAATCTGTCTCTTTCACACATATCTCCCCAGTGCACCTTTGCTTGGTCTTGCTATTCTGTGCCTGTTTCCTCTGCCTGCCCCTCATCTCCTCCCACCCCTCGTGTCCCTCAGCCTGGTCATGCAGAGAATCTCCGGAGCAGTTAGGAGAGAACAGAGAAAAATAAAAGACAGAGGGGACATTTTTAGCACATTCTTTCTTTCCCTGTCCTTGAGATGCTACTCAGATCACTTTGTCTCCTCTGCCTCTGGTACCCTGGTTATCTTTGGGTCTTGGTTGCTATGACAACTGGTTGCGGCTGTATCCTATTCACTGACATCACACACTGTCAAAATTTGATCGCCACAGCAACACAGTGCCCTTTCTAAACATAGCTCCTCTGTTTGTACCAAGACCAGGAACAACAGGGAGGGGTTGAGCAGAGGCAGGATAGGGGCAACGTGAGAAGGAATAACCTCTACCTGCTTATTTTTTGGAAATAGAGGCCACAGCCAACGACTCACTGGAGGGCTCTTTCTTCCAAGGCTGGAAGTTCACACAGTGACTGATGCAGATCTCAGCAGACCTTTTTTGAAAGAGTCTTATCATGCTTGTAAGTCAGTAAGTCTCTCCCAGTTTCCATGAGACTTTGCTTCTCGAGCTTGGTGTTCCTCAGCTCAGGAGCTGAGAGCTGTTTCACTGCATTTCACTGATCAATACCTCCACTAAACTGGGCCATTTTAGGAAGCTGGGAGAATGTTCCCAGCTAACATTAGCATCTGGGAAAATGCCAATCTTGGCCACTGCATCTGCTGGTTAGACATCTGGCCTTACTGCTCTGGGGAAGCAGTCCCTGATTTATACCTTGTGCATTTTGCCTGGCTTCTGGAAGTCAGAGAGGATTTTCTGGGGTCAGGGGGTCTTTGCCCTTAAGCTGTGATGCTGAGATGATCTCACCTAACTGATCAGGAGGGACAGTTTTCAACCTTTCTATTACTCTTTGGTCAACACAGCTCTTCCTACACATCTTCCTTCAGCTTCTCACCCTGTTTTGACCATTCTACATTGTTTGCCCTGAGTCCCCATTTTCCCCTCCAGGTCAGACTACCTGACTTACCCTTATGGTCAGCATGTGTCCTCCACAGGACCGGCTTGCTCCAGTCACTCCACACGCCTTTGTAGTCGCTCCTGGCACTTGGCCTTGCACGGACAGCTGCTTCATACTTAGAGTTGGGTGAGAGTCTCTCAAAATTTGCCCACATCTGGTCCTGCTCAATGGGCAAGTTTGCAGCCTCCTGGGAGTAGGGCAAATTTAGAACATCATTAACACCCTGGTTTACAGCCTCACATACCCATCTTCTCCAAAACCCTCAGAGAACACTTGTCTCAAGTCCTTATACCTCGTGCACGGCTTGTTCACCCTGAAGGAAAATTCTTCTTTGCTTTACTTTTCCCATACCTTTCAGGTCTGTCCTGAAACTGTCTAAATTTTTTTGTGACAGCACTAAGTAAAATAGGATCCCCATCTGCCTCCTTTTCATCACCAAACACTGGCAGCAGGTGACACAGATAAAAGGGCAGGGGCTGTCATCCTCCCTCCAGCTTCACCAAAACTGCTTACATCCTGAGAGGAGGCCCAGGAGCAGGTCCTGGGGGGACATAAACAAGACCAGGATTCTCCAGGACTCACATGGAAACACATCCCAGCTTCCCCCTCTGTACTCACCTCCCAGGACTGACTCACGTGTCGGAACCGCACTTGGTACTCCCGCTTCCCATCCAAATAGTGAGAGGAAATATTCAGGCTCCATGTTAGGTTGGAGGTGTTTTCAGTTATGTTAACCAGCTGAAGGTCTCCTGGAGGCCTCAGCTTTACTGGAAAGAGAGAAGAAGCAGGGCTGATGTCCCCATACTCTGTCCGTAACAGGACTGCACACCAAGCCCCTCAGCAGCAGGACATCTCCTTGGGATGGGTAAACTCACACAGCCAGCAAACAATGTCCCTAGCAGATGTTTTTCCTCTGGCTTAGTGACCTGAATCCTTTCAGCAAAGACTGAAACATGCCAAAGCTGTCTTAAAGAAGCGTGGGAGCACATAACTAGAGGGGGGCAGAGGAAGAGCAGCAAGACTTTCTGTCCTTCCTGCAGCACACATTTTTCGTGAGGGCAGCTGAACCATCATGACCTGTTTGAAGCCAGATATGGGACAGGACAGGGTGTGGCTGGCATGGCACTGTGTGACAGAGGAGCCAGTGGCAGGAATCAACATTGTGCTCATTGTAGCAGGGGACAAACAGACAAAGGCCTAAAATCAGCTGTGGGTGTTGCATAGGAGTGGATGAGGAAGGAAAATTAGCTATCCTCTCATGGGGAAGCTTCAGAGACCAGAAGACAGATAAGTACTCACTATTTGCAAATGGTTTGAAGTTTTTTATTTGTTCAGGTATTTTGGTTTTGTTCTCTCCAGTGTGGCAATGGACAGACAAGTTAAGACTGTCTGCAATGGTGAAGCACTGATTCTGCAGGGAAAATTAACCATTAGTGACAGTGAAACCTTGTGAATAAGCATTCAAATTTCTAAGCATTGCCTACACATAAGATGATTAGGCATACTTGACAATAAATATGGAAGGTATTTGTAGCAGAAAGGCATAAATCTCAGTGGTGAGTGAGGAGCCAAAAATTTACATTTCATGTGGTTGGATTTTTTTTGTTTGTTTATTGACAAGAAGGGCACAAAATATTGTGATACACTAGTCTCTTGGTATTCCTGTGTATGCTGACTAAGCAGGAGAAAAAGTTACTCTCTATGGATTATATTTATTGAGAAATTTTATTTTTACCAGAACATTTTATGTTCCCTGGTAAAACTGAGACCGCATTAGTATTAAACTTGACACTTGAAATGCAGTGATGCTGAAGGGCCACATACATCATACAATACTGAATAAGCAACAGAGAAATTAGCTTGATTAGAAAGAAAAGATTTTGGAGCTATGTACCAACCCTGCAATTTGTCTTTGCACATGATATGCAAATGTATGAAAGCCTGTCTGTCATTAGAACTGGTTGTGACTTTACCAATAAAAATATTAGCTCAAATTTGGGTGGATGTTTTCTGAAAACATGGGAACTGCAGTGACACTGGATGTGACTGAAGGAAGTACATAATGGATCCAAAATAAGACTGATTTAAATAAAGAATAATAGGTGGAAGATTTGCATCACCATTAGCTCCAGTGATGTGTTGCTGTTGCATCTTGCATTAGACACATCTAACCACATTTCACAGTAGCTAATGATCTGGAAAGTGGTATTGATAATTTCTAGGAAAAAGAGTTCAAGAGGTGATCTCAGAGCTGGTGGTGATGCCCATCCCTCCTCAGAGGAAGAGATTTGGGCCAAACACAGGTGACTGAGACATGGGACACTGCTGATGATCTGTCTGTCCTGCAGCTCTTCTGTACGTGTCAGCACAGCTCACAATGAAGCCAATCCCTCCTGCAGGGGAACCCACGGGAGGCACATATATCAACAATACACACCAAGCCCCATCCCAGATCTGCACTCAGGGATTAGGTTTGGCCTATTTATACTACTCCTGGATGTTGCACTGTTTATACACCCAAAATGCATATGTAAATCCTTTCTCCTTTGTCCTTAGCCAGGACATCGCAGATGAATTACTCACATTAACATTTTGGTTGAAGGTTTTGATGCATCTCCTCAGTCCTGTCATATGCTCTGCCTTGGGTAACTTGCAGTGCTTCTTGGGTTTTTCAGATGAGGGACGTGACTCCAATGGAAAGCTATAGCTGGAAAGTTATAGCTTTGTAGTTAGTCAAATACTGTGTAATACTAAAGGGCTTTCAAAGCATTTTACATTCTACTGTATTTGCTGAAACGGTTACAGGAAATATTTAATCCTACTTTCTCTCCCCACTGTATCACTCAGACAAATTTTATGTGCTGGCACAAAGAAGTCAATGCACCCCAGTTATTTCAAGGCAAAGATAACATCAGATTTCCAGTTTCAAAGATTTCACAAAATCCTCTTCCTATTGTCTCTGCTTCCTGTTGATATCAGAGGGCATACAGAGCCCAAACTCACCTACAGCAACACGGCCCTGGAAGACAGATGCCTGTTCCAGCCCCTCTAGGCTTTACAGGTCTCCCTCCAGACACTGACAGTGCTGTAGGATCTCAGATACTCAGTGACATGCACCTTCTGAGCCACGTCACATCTCAGTCAGCCAGGACAGTACACCTCAAGTGGCATCACTACATCGAAACCTCTCCTCTGCCCCGACAAGGGAGCCCCAGCTGAGCTCTGGCGTGGGGTGTGGCAGGGTGGAGAACATCTCTGGGGCTGCAGCTGGGGCAGCGTCTGACTGAGGCTCCTCTTCCAGCTCTAAGGTCAGATCAGGCCTGGGACTCGCTGACAGTGGGGAGGGTTCCACATCCAGCCCCAAGTCCAGCCACAATCTCTGATTCACACTCATGGAGCAACATCAGTGTTTTAGCTTTCTAGGGACATGCATCAGCCCCAAGATATTTGTCAATCTAACCCAACTAGAGGTGCCTCTATGACAGTGACAAATAACCCAGCCAGTGACAGAATCACACTGAGCCTGTCCTCAAGGCAGGCACCCAGGGCAGACCTGGGCTTGGCTGGTAAGCCTCTTGGCTGCAGATGTCCTATCTGGAGATGACAGAGACTCAGCCAGCCCCCAGTGCACTACTGGCCAAACACCTCCCCTCTCCTGGGAGGCATGTAAAAGAGGAAAACAGCATGAACTGGAAGAGATGAAAAAGACAGGGGAGAAAAAGAAGGACAATATTTTGCTTCTCTCATTATTACTCAAAACACAACATCTCAGCTCATCTTGGCAATCACCAAATGGCCTCTGTATAACTTCAATTCCACCCTTCTCCAGCCCCATCTCTATACATCCTCATTTTCCATTGAAAATGCCTTTCAGTCCCCAGGGTGTCTGCCAAGGAAGAAGGATTTTTTGAAAAGTGAAGTTCAGATAGAGCCATGGAGCTGGAAGATGGGTTGTGCTAGACAGTTCAGGACTGTCAGATGGCAAACACTGAGCAGTAGCTGCCAGCATCTCAGCCCACATAGAGATATAGAGTTCAAGACAAAACACCTCAGCTCTCTCCACTACACCTGGCCTGAGAGGGGGAAGCCTACATTTTTCTAAAGTGGCATTGTTTTCCCTCAGTCTCTCCAGTCACCCACCTGTCACAAAAGCCTTTCTTTGATAAAATCTCCAGCTGGCACGGTGCTTCAGCCAGGTCCCTGCCCGGGTCCCAGTCACAGAAGAGAGCTGCCCGAGAGTCATACCAACAAGTGAGGCTGGAGGCACCTGCCAGCAGAGAAGAGACAGACAGCAATGTGGCTCAATTAGCAATGATGCTTGGCATTAATCATCACCCCAGACAATGCTGCCCCATCCCAAACTACTGACTGAATCCTCTGCTGGCACGTCCATGTAAGAAAGACAGTGCCACTCATTTCTCTATATCTTTGTAGGCTGAGTGCTCATCAGAGACCTGTAACATTGCAACCTCCCCTGGCTGCACAT
This sequence comes from Melospiza melodia melodia, assembly GCF_035770615.1. Taxonomy (NCBI): domain Eukaryota; kingdom Metazoa; phylum Chordata; class Aves; order Passeriformes; family Passerellidae; genus Melospiza; species Melospiza melodia. The sequence goes on from NC_086197.1 coordinate 53,391,407, forward strand.
TACAACACAAACATTGCACAGCAGCATACGTGGGGCACACACTGCCATGGCTGACTGCCCTCCCTGTTCACCCAGCTGGCACAGGTGAAAGGAATCGCTTCTTACCTTGTGCTGAGTCTGAGGCCCATGAGGGAGGCATGAGGCTGAACAGGCAGAGGTGAGACAGAAGCAGCAATGAGGGCTTCATCAGTACTGGTGACACACTGAAAGAGAGAAGACACCCCCACAACACAGCTCAGCAATGGAACTTAGGAGGATGTCAAGATGTCATCTCACAGGAGGCATCCACTGTCCTAGGATGCAGTGCCAGTCTTGTAGGTCCAGAAACTCATATCCCTTCCACTCCGGAGCCTGCACCTTTCCCTCAGCACCTCGCTGTTCTCCCGCCTTGGGTGCTGTGCTCAGCAGGGAGGCTGTTCACAGGGCAGCACAGGGGCTGTGTGCAGGAATCTTGTCCTCTGCAAACGCGAGAGTGAGCACGCAGCAGTCCGTGCGCGCTGTCTCAGGCTGCCTGCTGACTCAGGTAGAGAGTGCTGCCTCGGCTGTGCACAGCTTGCGCTTTGAAGAGCTTCTTTTTTTGGTAAACCCTAGGGCTGAAATAACTAGGTGCTTGCTGAGTAAGAGGGTCCCTGGATGCAACTGACAGAAGTTAGTTGCAGAGCTCATGGCTTAGGAGGCAGGTTTTGAATAGCATGTTTGGGACAGGTGGGGGAATGAGGGAGAAGAAAGTGTTTACCATGTTCTAGAAAGTGAAGGCTTTATAAAATATATTTATAAAATATATACCATATAAAAATATTACATAGTAGTGTACAAACAGTGCATCATCCCCTCCAAGTAGACCCTTTCTCTGCCTTGGAAGTTAATTATTTTAGCTGAATCAGAAAATTTGGGCTTTGTAATTAGGAAACTCAGCAGCAGCTCTCATCCAGACCAGGCATCCAGGGAGCCTCCTTGTCTTACCATGCCTGTACAGTCGTGTTCCATATTAGACAGACTGGCCTTACAGTCTTCTCATGCAAACCTCTCTCTCTCCCCGTCCACCTGGACACCTGGACCTTGAGATCAGCCTTTGCCCACAGGAGAGGAGAAGGAGCTGCCCTCACCTCTCACCAACCCTGGAGCTCAGGCAGAGCTGAGGAAAACAAAATGGAAGCTTCACTGGACCTTGCCAGGACTGCGAGAGGGGTGTGAAGATAGGGTTTATAAAGGGCCAGCATGAGCTTAATACCAATTTCCATTGTGATAAAAGATTAGATTCAGAGGAAGAAAAATATGATGACAACACATTAGCAGACAGGGGAGAGAAAGAGAGAAAGCAGGCGGCATGGTTGTGAGATGTGGGGTATGATTTGAGAGGATTGTGGAGAGACAGAGAGATAAATATGTTCTCAGCCCTTCCCAACGGTGAAGTGCAGTTTGTCAGATTGAAACTCCTTCTAAGATGCTTTCAGATCAGCCACCCCCATGTGGGAGAGAGCTGGCATTACCCCCTTTACCTTCCAGCTCCAGGCACTGAGCAGTCCAGATGAAGGGAGTCCCTAGGGTCGTGAGACTGGATGGCAGCAGGTGCTGGATGTCAAACAGTGAGGGGAAGGGTGAGGGGAAGAAGGGAGAGTGATGAAGGCAGATATCCTGGCTCAGTGCATGTCCGTGGGAGAAGCGGTGCCTGCAGCCCGGCAGTTCTGCTCCAAAGATGTTTCTCTCATACGCGCATGGTCTCTGCCTCCTCTCTCTCACCTGTGCACAGGAAGCTGCTGCTTGCCTGCCTTGTCAGACTGAGACAAGGCCTCAGAGTATTGAAAAGGCTAGCAAGGCCAAGAATAAAAAAAACCAAAAGCAAACCGCATTTTACTTCCTGCTTATGATAAAGCAGTAAGCACAGAAACAGGTCTGGAGGGGTCAGGTATTAAGCAATGCTCAGACATTCTGGGACCAGTTTCAAACAATTGCTGGGAGGCAAAAGAGAGCAAAAAGGACCTCTTGGGATACTGGCAAGACCCATATCTTCCTCTTTGAGGCAACCAAATGGATCACTCATATTGCTCTCAGGGTCTACACAGGTTTACAGATCACTTTGAAACTGGGGGCAGGAGTCTGTCTACAGTAGAAATACCATGGACTACTTTGTGAAAAATAGCTGGAGTTGCTGACCTGAGCAACACCTGAATGAAACCAGACATGGTTGCCCCAGTTTTAGAGGATCCGTGCTGGGTCACAGTGGGAGTAGAACCAGGTCAATGCTGAGTGTGAACAAGTTTGAGGCACGCCCTGACACTTGCAGATGGTGTGACACCACAAGAACACCCATCCCACTGCCTCCCTACCCAGCCAAACACCCCATTCACTCCACAGAAGGAAGAACCACACTTCTCTGACCTGAGCCTTGCAGCTAGTCCAGCCAGGCAATAACACCCTGCAGTAGCTGCAGTGCCTGTTTGGCATGGCTTGTCCATTCAACAGGCCAGAAAAAGATAAAAAAAATATTTTCACCTTCTTCCAAAGCTTCCCATGCCCTCACCTTTGCAGACAGATAGCCCTTTTCTCTGCCTTCACATCCCAAGCCAAGGCAGATGTACAAATGCAAATCCACAGCTTGATGGTTGCCCGGTTCACAGATAGATACGGACCTGCAAACATGTTCTCACACCCCTTTCTCTTTTCCATACAGAAATAGAATTCTCTGAAGTTCAGCACATCACATTTCCTGTCTGCTCTGGGCTGTACAATGATGGCCATTCTTGTGAGGCCGCATGGTGAGAGTCTCCTCTTACACGGACAGCGGTCACTCCTTCTCTCTTAGAGCAGCTCAAGGCCCAAACTCAGGTTTGGCAAGAAGGTTTTCCTGACCAAAATTTGCCAGAGGCTAATCTCAAGTCTCCAGGCAGTTCTTGATTGAGGACTCTGTAAACCTGGAGGATGGGACCTAGTATAACAACGAAGTGATCTTGGATTCAGGTAGTGGAAAAAGGGTGTAGGAGGAAGATAGGTTCTTAGTCACAGGAAGCCCAGCCCAGAGACTGGATCTCAGAAGATACTAGACCTCAAAAAGAAATTGTGTTGGAAAAAAACACAGTAGTTTGAAGGCAGAGCCATTCTGCAGAAGGGTGCAATAGTCACTCCTCATGGCCATTTCTAGGAAAGCGTTGCAGCTGATCCAGAACTAAGCACTCACTTAACCAGCAGTAGCAGAGTGCACCACCTCTTTCTTCATCACACACAACAAGGACCAGGAGTCTTGAGAGCTGTCATTTGAATGCATCTGAAAGCTCTTGTCAGGCCAGGCTTGGGGAGGACAACTAGGGAATCAAAGCCAGCCAGCCTCTGCTGAAGAGGAGCAGGGGAGAGGATGGGCTGCTGTGTGCTCTCCTGCTGTGGAAACTGCTGGCTGGGTATGCTGCACCTTGGAGGCTCCCATTGGGATGGAGATGTAATGGATTATCAGGCCACAGACCACCCTTCCTAGGAACTCTGAAAATGAATGCAGCTTGCTCTGGCACAGAAATCCTCAGCTGAAGCAATGAAATTCTCTGTAAGTTCTTGGTATCACCACCATTGCAGCTGAAATGGATCATTCATATTAACCATAATTTTTCCTGTTTGTCCTTCAGGCTAGAGAAACCTACACGTTCCTTAAGACCAGAGATCACTTTGGAAAAGCAAATGCACATAGCACAGGTGTTTTATTGTTCAGCTTATCAAGGAAAAAACCTCCACTGATTCCCTTTTTTTCCTTTTTTTTTTTTAATATATACATAAAAATCCTATGAGGTTGATTGTGCACTATGGCACCTGAAATAGTAGAAGAGGAAAATTTAACATGTAGTCACCTCCTATAGGGGATGGGTGGCTGATGCAACTGGAAACAAGGATTTGTGTGATCAGCTGCCTCTCTGGAGGCTGTGTTTTTCTAGATCTGTTTCTCTATGATAGGTTCTTGTGCAGATTTTCTGCTGTCTAGTAAGGACTGATGTCACATTGAAGACCTTCCCATGGAGGGTCCCAATGGAAAACAGCACTCCTCTATCAAGATACCCTTGCTCAATAAGGGATTTACCTCTTTGTCAAGGGCAACTGGAATCGATTGACTTTTCCAAAACTGTGAAGGGAGGGGGAATGATCCCATGGATCAGCTACAACCAAACCTCAACCTCTGTGGAGGCAAAAACTTCCTCAGCATATTTTCCTTGGAAACACAGTTTAAAATGTATGAAGCAATGACCATGTGGCATAAATTAGAGGGTTTCCTCCAGAGACATGATAATGGCATTACGTCCAGACCCCACCTGGCACATGTGAATTTTGCTTGCTGTCAGCACAGGTTTTGAACTTGATTGCCCAAGATGCTGTGCTACTGAGAATGTGTTGTTTTTTATCTCCTTCACACTGATATTGTTAGGAATTGCGCCATTCTGTAATGTGAGAAGCCAAACAAAACCACACTGTCAGCAACACAAAGAGGTGTTCTTGGCTTTACCTTCCTGTCCCCATAATGGTGGCTGAGATAGGTAAACTCTGCAGTCAGTGTTGTTGCTCAGTGTTAAAGTAGCAGGTAAAAGTGTGATGATGGAGGTTTGGTTAAAGGTGTTGTTTGGTACAGATTCGTTTCAGGGGCAAAATAAGTTTTAAAAATACTCAAGACTGAGGCACGTACTTATGCACAAGACTTTTTGCCCTCACATTGCTTTCATTGGAGGAGTGCTGCTGAAACTGCTCATTTTCAGTTGTGTGTCCACTGAGAGTCTCTGCAAAATGGCAAAGGTGAATGGGGGAGCAGACATAGAAGAGGCATGAAGGGCAAAAGCATTGTGTGGTGTCAAATTACCCCACAAATCATCAGCCCATCCTGTTTGTTAGGCTGGGGACACCCCTTCCCTTTGCTGGCTCTCAGTGGGACCAGAGTGCCAGGTTAACTGGGGTGCCTTGCAAACTGCCCAGCTCACCGGGGTGAGCTCAGTGGAGGGCTCAGCAGATCCATCTCGGTGTCCTGTCCCCAAGGCCCTCTGGAGTGGAGCAGTGGAAAGGGCACAGCACCAGCAGGAGGTGAAGGCAGGAGGGCAGAGATACCCGATGGCCACTGAAGTTCGCCGCTTGACAGCATACAGTGAAGGTCTCTAGAAGCTCTGCAAGTTATTTCTGGTACTTTCCAAATAATGTTGTTTTAACTATAACCTTTGCATTGAATTTCCTGCCAATCGTATGCGTGCGCTTCTCAAAACTACGCTGTTGTTCTACATCGGCAGTAATTTTCCCCTTAAACTGTGGTTCTACTCCGAAAAATGTCTGTAAAAATGGCCTTGTGGGAAACCACTGCTCAGTGTATAAGTGAGGTCTTTGTTGAATTTGTTCACATTACAAGCCTGTAAGAGGTTTTCCTTTGTATCAAAACAGCAAACTTGGGCTGATGTGAGAGAGATTTTTTCCCTCCTGCTCCATGATTCCTAGAGATATTGCTGCTACAGGCTAAACACTGCCCTCAGATAATCTCCATCACTGTGTTTAAGTGGAGAGGCATTTAAGCAATAGAGTTTAAGATCTGGAATCGGGTACCACAATGGAGTAACAATGCTGGGCAGCAAGTGCTAAGCCTACCTATAGGGCAGATGATATTCCTGCATGTTTTCCTTCCAAATTCTGCCCTACAGAGTTACCTGGTAGACATGCCTGATAAAGGCAGTAGACATGAAATGTACACATGAATACACAAAATGCTCAAAAGTAGGGACAGCCCTTCTGTAGCCCTGTAGGCTATAGAAGAACGTGGACAAAAGTGGTAGGAGGCTGAGGCATTCACAGGCACCTTCACTCAAGGCAAGTCGAAGGTCAGAGGTGGGAGGTGATGGAGGAGGTGTTCACTTTCACTCCTTGACAGTGATGGTCACAGCCCTAGAGAAGTGGGGGAAAAGGGTGGGAGGGAGAGCATGCTACTTTCAAGCACTTTCACTCTTAGCCTGCCTGGCTGTGAACACACTGCTATGATCTCATGAGGAGGAGCATGGGACAGTCACGAGATGCTCCTGCTTGGGACCTGAGCCCTGGCTCCTCACTATGTTTGGGCTGAACTAGACAGTGTCAGGACTGGCTGGAGGGGCTGGAGCCAGCAGCAGAGCCAAGCTTTAAGAGAGCTCCTAGGAGGGGATGTCTGTCTCCCTGATGAGTGCTCGGGGTGCCACAAGGGCTGTTCAGACCCAGAGTTCCTCCCTAGAGACTCTCAAGGAAGACCTGGGCTGTCACCCTGGGCCTGGCTCAGCCACATGAAGGAAGACCACTGCCTACACCCTTGTCTGAGCCTGGGGACATGGTGTCTGAGGCCCAGCAGGCATTTGAGCCACAGCAGTGTGGCAAGTGATCTCTGTCATCTTAATCATGGTGCCTCTGTATGCAGATGGTCTTATTCTGGGCACGCTGCAATGGAAAATTCAGCAATGGGAACTGGAAGGAAGGTGTGTACCCAGGGGACTATGATCGTGTGTGCACAGCTCTCACATCCTCTCTGAGTCTCAATTTCCACAGCAGAGAAAGAGACATAAATGACACCTTCCCATCTTCTTCAAAAACAGACTCACAGACCAGGCTCTTGCATCACACCCAGGTGTGCACTGCCCCGGTCTGTGGGGCCATTATTGACTTACAGTATTTAAACATGCCTCTGCAAATCCCTGAGGGTTCTCCTGGCACTGAATACTGAAGATGCATGGCTAGACTGCCTACAGAACTTGCTCACAGACCTGTATTGAAGATGGATTACCTGTACAAGTGACATGTTCCACAGGAAGGCAGCACAGGACACAGGGAACAGCCTTACACCAAGTGTATGCCCAAGCAAGGTAATGAGCTGAATGCTGGCTGATTTCCTATTCAGCGTCAGTGGCTGCTCTTGTCCTTGAGGGAAATCATTACCTTATTACCTGGGCAGTCTTGGAGAGATAAAGCCCTGCTCTGTTTTTCAGCCTGTCAATGTGTTACATCTCTCTCTGTTTAAAGTTAGAGGGTACAAATACTTGACAAGCCTAATATGAAGCAATGACAGCTTCCAGACCTAATAAATTGAGAAGAATTTAGGGATTTATTGTACATTCAAAATTGCTTGAAGGCAAGACACAATACAGTAAGGAGATTTTTGAGAATAAACCCTCAGGTATTTTGATTATCAAGGCTTGCTTCCAGTTTAATCACATTTCCCTTCCTTCTCCAGAGGAAAAAAATCATTACAGCCACCACCCCCATTCTGCTCAGAGCTCTCCTTGCTCCTCCGTTTTCTTCATCTCTCTGCCTGAGCAGCTTCTAGAAAGGGAGTTAATTAGATTGTTGATTTTGTTTTAAAATATGGTTGGTGATGTCATGCTTATCCAAGGGCCAACCTCCTACTCCCCCTTAAGCCCTTCTGGGGGTTACTGATTTGTGACTGCAGTAATTATTAACTTTCATGTCATTAAAATGCCTGAACAGAAATTACTTGTTTGGAGGCAGCTTCCTGTCTCCTTACAGCTCACTGCTCAGGAACTGCATTCCTCTTCCTCCCCTGGGCTCAGCCTGAAGTGCTATTTTCCCTCTGCTCTGTCGTTTCCTGGGTTCAGCTCTGCCCCCATTTGCCCTCCAATGTTGCTGCTCCCCACCTTGGGAGGCAGAAGGTCTGCTGAGAAGGGCCACAGCCAGTGTACTTGGGTGTAAGGAGTGGAGGGGAAGGGTGGTGTTCAGGTGAACCACCTGACCCAAGGACTTGAGGGCATTTCACTCCCTCAAGGGATGTACCACTACCTTGTGAAACAGCTCAGAACAGAGCCCCCCAGGCCTCCTGAGAGCACACCTCTGACAGGGTTTTACCTCTGGGACTGCTCCTCTGAGCATTTTCCTCCTATGGAGCCCTCCTGTGAGGTGAACTGCCTGCAGCAGAGTGGCTCTGGCCCCATGAGGCTGCACGCAATCAAAAAGATTATTTTGTGCCTATGGGTAGGTAAGGTTGTATGTTACTGGAGACTACTAACAAGATCCTAGTGAACATTGCAAGACCACCACTTGGAGGAAAAACAAGCTCTGTGGACACTACTGTTTTCCTCACTGTGGTCTCTAAGGAACCTGTAGATGGTCCTTGAGAGATCCAACCCAGAGCCCTGTCCGTATGGTACCTGTCAAGTTTGTTGCCATAACAGAAAGCCCAAGCTGCAGCTCACCTCATCTGCTCCACAGGCTGTGCCCCTATTTGGGAAATGGGATGTATATGTCTATGAAAATGGGACTTAGTTCACTGAGAGAAAGACAAGCAGGGTTACACTTTCCTCCTCTTCTCTTCCTGACTGATGTGCTTGGGCAGGGGGAAATGTCATTTTGTGCATCACTGTTCCCTGTTGCTCTGGTAGCTCCCACATGAGAGGCAGGAAAGGGCACAGAGCATGAAGCAGTTCAGAATTTCACCCTCCCTCTCCCTGCAGCTGCAAAGAGCAATTGCACAGGGCTGGGAGGGCTATTTTAGGCAGGTGCTGTGCCCTGCAGTTGGAGCAGGCTGCAGGGAAGGTCCGTGGGGGCACTGCCCTGTGCCTGCACCTGAGCACACAATTGTGCACACAAACACACAGAGAGCACAGGTCAGGCCCAGGGGGAAGCATGGGGGGCATCAAGCGCTTGGCTCCACTTGAATGCTTACCCTGGAAACAGGCCAAGGACAGCACGTGTCCACAGACACCACAGTCCCTTCCCTTAGCCACAGCCCACACAGGTGAGGCTTTCATTCTAATAGGAAACATGAACTGTTGCTTTTATATTTTAAGGACAAAAGCGTCACTACATTTCTCCAGTGCTGACCTTCTGTGCACCACAAAAGATCCCCCCCTTTCTTGCTACTTTCCCCACCCTCTTTGCAGGCAGCAGGTTCCTTCATCAGAAATGCTCAGTGTTCAGAGGGAAGGTGGCTGATGGAAAGGACTGCCCAGGGTTTTTATCCTTTTGGTCTTGGAAATGATGCAGGCAGGCTGGTGCAGCACCTCTCCCTCCTTCCCCCTCCCCTGCCTCAGCCCCCGTGCTGGGGGAGGGAGGAGCGTGGGCGGTGGAAGGAGCTGTGGTCCCCAGATGTGTGAAGTGCTGCCGAGCAGCAGTCGCGCACCACGGACAAACCGCAGCTCAGCCGAGAGCCATCGCTCTGGGCTGTCGTCACTGACCTTTTCCTCTCGCCTTCTCTGTCCTCACCTGCCCTCCCACTGCTCCCCTGCTCTTTGTGCTCCGAGAGCTCTCTGCACAGGGCTTTGAAATGGTGAGGGGGACTGGCACAGGAATGTAAAGGAGGAGGAGGAGTGGAAAAAAAAAAAAAAAGATCTGTAGCAAAGAGAAGGCTGTGCATTCATCCTCTCTCCATTCTCTCCATTTCCTTCAGGCTCAGCTTGCCATCCTGCAGGACAAGAGAGTCGTGGGCTGAGCCAGCTCACCACTGCCCCTGCCTGCTCTACCCATTGAGCTGAAGGCTCAGATGCTCTGCCTCCACAGCTGGCAGGACTGGGGATGAGGGAGGAGAAGGAAGTCTGTCTGAGGGTCAGGGGAGTCTTCAGTATCTGCCATATAATGAACAAATCAAATTAAAAAAAAAAAACCTAAAATCATGTGGTACAGCTGTCAGAGCCTGTGAAATTCTCTTAGACTAAAACAATGCCACCAGTGCACCACACATAGAAAAGTGGGAGTTGGGGCAAAGCAAGGGCTTGAGAGGTGTTTTGGATTGTGTGTGGAATAGTAATCCTGTGGACCCTTGGCCCCAAAGATCTGCTGGATTGCCGGCTGTGGCTGCAGGTGACAGGGCTTTGTTGCCTGGAATGTGCTTTCTAGTGATCTGCCCCATTCCACTATTTCAGGGAAAGAACTGAGGACATGTGGGGAGAAAAAGAGTGTCTGTAGGGGTGAATGTGAGAATGCCACAAACCCAGAAAAGCATGTGTGGGGCAAACAGAATGCTGTGACCTTCAGGCTTCCCATAGAAGATGCTTGCTCTAGGGCACTGTTGTGTCAAACACCTGGAAGGTGATCAGGGCTCCAGAGCAGGGGATCAGAACAGCGAAAATGATGCCTGCAGGATGTGGGTCAGTTTGACAAGAGACCTATTGTCTTCCTTCTTCTCTGTGGACCATTTCTTCCTCTGGCTACTTTGAAGCATTGCATCTGCCCTCAGCAGCACCTGTGAGGCTTGGGCACATCTGCCCCCTTAGGGGTGCACTGCAGCTCACACCAGCAGTGGAGGCACCTCTGCACTTCTCCATCCTCACCCACACTGGCAACGGGTGCAAGTGTGTTAAAATGGATCAAGATAAAACACAGATTCCTGCCTCCCCCTCACCCAGGGCTCCATTTACAACCTGCCCAGGTAGATGGGGAGTTCCCTAATCCTCAGCTTGTCCAAGCTGAGAGCTCTACATCCTACTCCCTCCCATCTTACTTGTTGCAAACAGACACTGGGGAAAGTGTGAAGTTTTGCAATAATCCACAGGTCATTTGTGAGTTAAGTGACATAAACCCAGGAGACTGGATGGTCTGTGGAATGAGAAACTGTCGGAAGCCTTTGATTTAAACCTCCTGCCCTGGCCCTCAGTGTGGTGTAACTGCAAGGCACGAGATCACAGAGATCTCGTGGGTGAAGGAGAAGGTATTTCATTAGTTGAGGGAGCTGTGCTTGTACCAAAGAGGCCTGGAGCCTCAGCACCCTCTGCCCACCTCCTGATAGCATCTTCAGAGTGAGCCAGGCTTGCAAAGGGCAACAGTTTCCGTTGTCAGGAAGGTGAGAGGTGTCCATGCGAGGTTGGTATGTGTGTTGGCATGCGTGGGTGTCACAGCAGAGCGTGCATTGAGCTGGCCCCTGAAGCATGGCATGACTGGGCCAGGGCCTGCCTTGCCACTGTGGTCAGAGAAGGGCCACACCACACGAGGCAGCGTGCATTTCACACTGCCCTCAAATGCAGCTGTGCCCCACCGTCCACATAGCCTTGAGGAGGGTCCACGTCCAGCCCTCTAAATCCTGTGGGAGCTCCCAGCCAGCAGGGGGAAAGGGAAGGTGAGAGAAAGGAGATCTGGGCAGACTGAATCCACTGCTGGTGCCTGGCTGCAGTGTGCTAGATGGAGGGAGGTGGCAGCTCTGCTTGTGGCACTGGGTGATGCTGGCTGGGGTGTTGCTTCCCCCCCTCTCCCTCTATGGGCCCTGGGAGATGAACAAGGCTGGGGTGTGAGTGAAGCAGGCTGTCTGGGAGTTTTGGGAGAAGAGGAAGGACAGCAGGCTGCAGCAGAGGGGAAACTTGCTCCAGTGCAGTGTGGCAGCCCCTGAATAGTGCACTGATGTGGGGCAGATCTTGCACAATAGCTGGCAGCTGAGGCAAGGCCAGAGACTCTTCCTGTGACTGCCCCTCCTGTGACAAAGGCTCTGAAGGGATGTGGAACCAGGTCTTGTCTTGTGTCCCTGCTCTCCCTGGTGCTTTGGGTGCAGGCACATCCGCCTGTGCCCACCTGCAGGGTCAAGGGCCTCCTTCATACTTTTCTTGTCCTGCTTCTCTCTTCCCCTTTCCCACAGCTACCACAGGGCAAAGAGCTATTGCAGGGCCTTCAGCTGCTCCTGACTTGTCCCTGGCATGTGCTTCCTTTCACAGGGACAGCTCCATGTCCTGCACTCCACCTCCTTTCTCCCGCTCCCTTCCTTTCCTACCTGCAAGACCAGAGACCTGCAGGAAGGCAGTTTTCAGGGACAGGCCTGTGATAGATGCCTTGAACAAACTTCAGACATGTCCACAGAGCCTTTTGCAGCAGAGCTGAGATCACTCCTTCAGGGGAAAATAGAGGCACAGCTCCAGGGGTAGTGCTGTAGCTGTGCATCCCAGGGAACTTGCTTGTCCAGGAGAGAGATTCTGGCTGTCACCAACCCCTGAATTACATTCCACAGGGCAGCTCCATTGCATGGAAAAAATCACAGACCTGGGGTGAATGAATGAATGAATGAATGAATGAATGAACAGTCTCATGGCCTTCTAGGCATGGGTGCACTCACTGGCAGGCCAGCAGGGCTGATCTGCCCCATTCTAGACCTTGTTTCTTCAAAGCATTGCAGGGTTCCCCTTGCCTGATCTGAGCCCCACCTGCAGCAACTCCCTGGTCAGGCATTCATGGTGTGATGGGTGGCACCAGCTACAGACCCTGCCTGTCACCATGCATCTTACCCCAAGGGATTTGGCTGAGGAGACTTCAGGGGCCAGGCTGAAAGGTTGAATCATAGAAAACTTTTCTTGAAGATCTGACTGCACATTTCCTGTCCTCCCTCCCTCCCTCTCTCCTTTCCTCACCTTTTGTAAGTGTGACAAAGTCACTTCCAATCTGCCAGCATCTCACCTCAAGGAACAGGAACACGCACAAACACAACCACTACACTTCCTGAGGATGCATTTTTATCTGCTTCCTCAGAAGTAAATAAAAAATGGGAAGAGGGCTGGGCTCTGACCTGACAGAGCATTGCATTTACTAGGATATATATAGCCCTTGCACTGGGCCTGTCACAGGACCAAAGAGGCCTGTAGGGATGTGTATGATTATGTATTCCACCCTTTGCCAAATGAAGTGTCTGGTACACATCAAACCACAGCAGAAACTATGTGAAGGCAAATTAAACTCAAAACAGAAGGTCCTATATGGGCACCTCATCTTGTTCTTTTGCCTGTCCTTCTACCTCAGCAGGAGTCCCCTCAGTCCAAAGATGATAAACAGAACCCCACATACCTCTTTGACTTGGACTGAGACCCCAAAAGGCATCTTCCTGTCCTTAGGATTCTATCCTTCCAGATCTTTCACTCAAGCCCCAATCTCCAGGCCCTGCTCACATCTTCCCTTCTCCCTCAACTTTATGAGCAATTGCCACTTGTGCTTCCACCCCTGACCTGAACCTCAGGCCTTTCTCATCACACACAGATCTTCCAAATAAGCATTCCAGCTTAACTCTGGAACTCCCACTCATTCCAATATTAGGAAGCATAAGTGTCCAGTCAACAGTTTACTGTCCCTCCTACACTCTGCTTCCTGGCCTTCAGCTCTTGGCAGAGAAAAGAGAAATGCCATAGGGAAAATAGTGCTTACCAAATACTTGATAGAAGAATGTGCTAAAAAAAAATCATAAGATAAAGGGATCTGATCTCCTTTAAGAGAACTCCAACATTAACCCAGCCTTCCTCCATGTAAATAAGTAGTTGAAGCCTAGTCCTACAACTCATCGTATTGTCCTGGGAGTTTTTTGGTGATCTCCAAAGAATCCTTTTCTGAATTTGCTGAAAGCTTTTCCAGCAAAAGGGAGAGGGTTGTCATAATTAGAAGTGTTCAAGCAGTTAATATTTTAAGGTAATAGTTCCTTGCAAAGTAAACAGACACAAGATTGCCAAGCATTACCCAGGGAAGTTTCAGAGCTGAGTTAAACTCTGTACCTGTCAATTTCAGGCCAGTGTCTTTTCCATCACATCATTCAGCAATAACCAGTGCTAGAAGGATTAGGTTGGGAGAGAAAAACAGATTTAAGTGCAAAACAACCAAGGAAAAAAGTTTAATACCACTGAAAAAATATATATATACAAAAGTTCTTGGAGTTTGTTTGGTTTTGTTACATAAAGCACCATTAATTCCAGAGTACATCACAACTCAGCCTACTACACTTTCCAGAAAGCACCCAATACTCCTGAAATCTGATTTAGCACCAAGGGAATGCCATCTTGTTTAGCACCAGAAGCCTGTTAAACACACCCTTTGGTCCCCCTGCCCTGCTCTCTCAAGTGCATCAGGCACCCTCTGGCTGCTCATGCATAGCACAGGAGACCTGTCACCAGCATTCAATCACCAAATAGGAAAGGAGAAAGAAGGAAGCTTGTTTATGGAGATATTCAGTGTTAGAGAGGCTTGCTTCTCCTCAGGGAGGCATGGGGCACTGTAAATTGACTATCTTTGGATTTGCAGCCTGTTGAGGGAGAGAAAGGGATTCAGTCCCGAGCATCACTTCCAGCTTTCTGCTTCCTCGGCTATCTGAAATCCTGTCTCTGAGCAATTCCACACACTTGACCTGCTAAGGGAGAGGAAGAAGCCCACAGTCTCCTTTAGTTTCCATGATCCCTTCATCACATGTTTCCCTGTGAAAAAATCAGCCTTGCCTTAGTGAAACTTTGTTTTTATACCCATTGCCTCACTGACAGTGGTGGGGAGGATCCAGAACCAAGTTCCTGAAACTCACTGCAGTCTGTGCAGCTTCCTTAGAAAAGCATGGAGAGTAAGCAAACAGGATAAGAGAGAAAATGCCCTGCAACTTTTTCAAGGTCAATTTTAATATTTCACCCTTGGTCCCTGTTCTTTTGCTATCCCGGGCTGGGTGTACCAGACATAATCTTGTACAATGATGCACATTTCTTTTGGGAGAGCCCTGGAACTCCCAGGTGCTATAGGCAGAGACCATGGCAGAGAGACAGCAGAACCCGGGTAAGTCCAAGGATTTCATGACCAGTGATGAGCAGAGGAGAAATATGTCTCTCCTGCTTGTCCTGTCCTGAGACTCAAAAAGGAGACAAGTCCTGGCTCTGCTGTTTATGGGAGCATCACATGTGGAAGTAGGTTTCCTAAAGTGCTGAGCCAGCCTCACCTGCTCCCCCAGGACTGCAGCATCCCCACCAGAGGGATGCCAGTGGGAGCAGTGTGAGACCAATATAAATAGTACTAGAAAACCCTACCACTGGCATTCCTTTCTCACTGCGACATCTCCAAACTGACAAAAAGAGCGAGGGTTTGTTTAGCCACGTGTTTTCCTCACTTACTCTGATGAGATTGCCAGAAAAGGGCATAGAGCATATGGCAGGGAAGCTTTTAACCCTTGGACAAGGTGCTGTTGTCTCACCTCCATCTCTGTTCCATCACAGAGGCAAAGACAAGGCAGCTTGTCCACGTTTGGAATGGATTGAACTGCAATTGCCCCTACAGCCTCAAGCTCAGGCCCTGAAACAGTGGTCCTTCAATACCAGTGTGGGAGAACTACCTTCAGGAGGACAATGAAATGGCACCTCTGCCAAAGGAGAGCAGATTTGGGTTCCCTTTCTGGACTAGCTTCTCATAGCTGATAAGCCAAGACTGAGTAGCACCCCAGGGGAGGTGTGGGAGGAGTTTTCAAGGTTTTCTCTCTCTGTCTCTCTTTCTGTACTCCTGATCCCTAGTGGAAACAGAATGGCTGTCTCTACTGAATCATGGGCAGATGCCCATGAAGGGTCTGGCCAGGTGTCTGGCCCTTCATCCCTTTGGAGAGCTAGAGGTGGCACAGAGGAGGACAATCCCACCAGGTCTAGGTTTGATGGCCAGCCTGGAGTCTGAGACACAGAAGAGTGTCTGTGGAAAGCCAGTTTAGAAGGCCAAGTGTTCTCCTTTTGAAAAGACAATATCCTCTCCCAGTGCTCCTACATCTTCCTTGTGGTACAGGAGACCATCAGACCTCAGTCTGCTCTCCAGACTACAGATATCAGAGGTGACATCAAGACCTTGTTTCAGGCTGCAAAACTGCTATGTCTAGTTGGGATGGAGAGGAGCCAGGACGTACCTCAGCAGTGGGGACTTTCTAGCCCTTTCCACAGGAGTCCTTTGTGTATGAAGCCCCAAGGAGGGATACAGGCCCAGGAGCAGCATTTTGGCTTCCTCTTACTCTAGAACCCTAAATGCCAGAGGCAGCTTGCTGGCAGATTGAGAAGAAGCCAATAACCTAAGTTGGGGTTATGAGGTGAGGGGCAAGAGGCGGTAGTGCCATGATGTAAAATGGACAGATACAGGTCTGGCTACAAGAGAGCGTGAGGTGGGAGCCAGTGTGGCAAGTTTCACACTCAGTGCCTGAGATTTGACAGGCCCATTTCCAAGTGATTTGCAGTGGTTACGGGCAGTAAAGAGAGAAAGAGAGAGAGAGAGAGAGAAAGGAAGAGGGAGGAATAAGGAAAAGGCCAAAGAGCCCTAAGGAAGAGGAGTTATTCAATGCTGGGCTTGACCAAATACCCGCTGAAGGTGATGTACACATCAACATCATCACTGTAAATGGCATTCTCCCGCTCCCGCTTGTAGAGCCTCACCCAGATCTCATCATTTTCCTGGAGCTCCAGCATGAGGCTCTGGCTCTGCATGATGCTGCGGTCGCTGGGTTGGGCATACAGGATGACAGCCTCCTCTTCGTTGTGCATGATGTGCATGTAGGTCTCCTTGAAGTTCCAGGTGTGGACATTGAGGCTGAAATAGTAAAGTCCACCCACTGAGCAGTAGAACTTGCCATTGAACATGTCGAAGTGGCTGTAGAGGTTGACGAAGACGGTGTCAAAGATGAGGACCTGGAAGCCCTCGCTGCTGTGCAGCGCTTTCTTGCGGCCCACGGAGAACGCAGCGTACTGATGCTTGCAGGGGTCTCCCGCCGTGCCCATCTGTCCCTTGCTGCCCTTCTGGCCCTGGGCACCCCGCTCGCCTCGCGGTCCTTCTTTGCCCCACTTCCCTGGCATCCCAGGCTCTCCCCGGTCTCCTTTCTCTCCTACAGGAGGAAGCAGAGGAGACAGCTCCTGTGTGATACCAGAAGATGTGGAAGCGGCAGTGAGAAAGCCTAATGAGGAAGAGGATTGCACAAGAATGGGGCAATGCCAGAAGAAGGAACACTTCTGAGGGTGACAATACCACTGCTCTTCATGGGAAAGCAGCTACCAGAACTCTGGGAGTGACGGGAGTCTCTTCCCCAATGAATCCCCTGCTCACCAAATGATGTGGCTCTGCTGGAGGCACCAGGATGTCTCCCTAGGAGACTTCAGCCTCAGAGGGAGCCCAGCAGCCCAAAGTACTGCTGGGGCTCTTGGCCTCTTCTTCCTCTCCCACACTCCTTTACCTCCAGCACAGCCTTACTTCCCATGCACCTCTCCTATGACCCAATTATCCACAGAGGATGCACACTGGTCTGGCTGTAGGCTGCAGGAGGGGAGGAACTGCTAACACCTGTGGGGGAATATGATTAGGGAGGCACAATAGGGTGGGTCAGAGGGAAAAGATCCAAACTGGACAGGGTAGATGGAGCACTGCAGCTTAGAGGGATGATGCTTTCACAATACTGGCATGCTTTGAGCATCTTGTATAACTAATACTGCAGTTCTAATGTGGAGTGTGTGCACCGCCCATTACACACTTGGGCAGTCATCAATACATAGAGAGACCAGCACCAGAATGTACTTTGTGTATACAGAGAAGACATGGGACTCAGAGCAGCCTCCAGCTCTAAGTGACAGCATTCAAAATCTGTATCTTGTTCTTTTCCTCCTCTCCATTCCCTGCATGGTATTGAAGGTCCCCCTATGACACCCCACTCCAGTCTAGGCCTCTATCTGCCCTTCTGAGCTTTGATGGATTACAGCTACTTCCAGGCAGGGCAGGGAAGGGAGAGCATCCGCCCAGTTAACCCAGAAAAACCACAGAGCTACAAGAAGCATGTGGCAGCACCCAGCTGGGAACAGGCTTTTGCCCACAGCAAAGGCTAAAAGGGGAGTCCTGAAGGGAGGAGCTGATCTAAAATAGGGAACCCTTTCCCATTAGCCAAGCCAGCCACTGCAGGGTGGAATGAGCTGGGGGTCACAGCAAGTTTAACCTGGAGGTGCTTGCAAATAATTGCTGTTTCCCTTTGCCCTCCTCACGGTCCCAAATGCACATGACTCACGGAGCTGGAGAAGGTTTCCCCACAACCTCCCTGGGTGCCAATGCCCTTCAAACACGCTTATTTTGCAGTTGATAAGGAGTGTTCCTTCCCTCAGGCACTACAGGACTCTAAGTCTGAGACAAGGAATGTGTCCTCCCAGCTTGGCAATAGGCTGTCCTGTGTCAGCAAAGAGGAAGAATTAGCAGCAGGCACATCCTGAGATCCCAGCAGAGATAGCACTGACTTCTATCCCCCCATGCTACTCCTCATCACAGCACAAAACACCTAAACCCTGGGCACAGTGTGTGTAGTCACTCATCCTCCAGGATGGCTCCTGGTGGTCTCTGGACAGCAATCCAGCTGTCACCTCCACTGCAATGCCATCAGTCCATGAGCCAGCCTTGGCATCCCGGGGCAAAGACTTACCCTTCAGAATGGTGATGTTGATGTAAGGACGGACCTCTGGCACTGGGTAGGGAAAGTGGTGGTGGCTGGGAGGGACTGGTGGGGTATCTGTGGAAGAGTCCAGTGAGTCACAACAGCGCTTGCAAGCACCAGGGCCTGGTTCTGTGAGGTTGGGTTCATCAGCGGGTGCCCCAAACACAACAAGAGGGAGAAAAAGGAAGGTCAGGGATGTGCGCAGGTAGGTTATGTCCATGGTGACCTGGGAAAATACGAGGAAGTGCCAAGAGTGAGGTATAAAGAAGGGAGAGGACATAGGGGATGGAACAGAGATCATGATAAAACATCTTTCTGTGACTGGAGCTGGGGTGGGATGAAATGGCATTGTCCTGTGGAGGGAGCTTACAGGCTTGGTCAAGGCTGCAATCGGAGCAGCAACTGCATGGCCCATGAGGATGCCCCACACCCTTCTGCCCAGGCCAGGGGAGACTCGGTGCTGACCCTGGGAGAAGGCTTGGTGCTGACTAGGCAAACCATTAAAGCCACTAGAATATGCAATCCCCAGGCTGGGATAGAGGAAGGAGACAGAACCATAGAATTGTTAAGATTGAAAAAGACCTCTAGGGTCATTGAGTCGAACCTCAACAGCTCTTTAGCAAAAGCATGCTCTGGTAGGCTGCTCAATCTGTGGGAATCACTGTAAAAAATTCTCCAGCCCTCCTATCACTGCATACCAGCTCTTTATAGGAATCTAACTCCAAAATCCCCATGTCCCAGCAGAGATGCCTCTTCCCCTGTGGGCTGGGAACCTAACTCCAGCCCCCTCCTTTCCCCACCGAATCCCACCCGCCGGCGGCTCGGTCCCCTCCCAGCGGGTTCCCAGGCAAAGCCCAGCACCTTCCCGAGGGGCCGGCCGGCCCCACGCAGCCTTCGGGCGGGCCCGAGGGGAGCTGCCTCGCTGCCGAGGGCGAAGGACGTGAAGCTCCGCAGCTCGCAGAGAGTGTGCTTACGAAAGACAGGCCCGCCAAGCAGCGGAGAAAGCCCCTGTGGCGGCCTGTGCCCTCATGGTGCTGCCTGCCCCGGCGCCGCGCAGTGCTCACCCCGCGGGCCGCAGGGTCCCCGCTCCGCGGCCCAGCCCCGGCTCGCCGGCTCCCCTGTGCCTGCGGGGCAGGCCCCCGAGCCGTGGCTTTAAGGAAGCCGGCTCTTGGCACAGGCGCTGCTCAGCGCTGGCCGGGCGCGCAAGCCGGGCTTGGACCGGCTCCCTCCCCTCTCCTCTCCCGCCTGCTCCCTCCCTGGCTTTTGGGTGCTCTCCATCCCAAACCGGCTTGGGTTTCAGCGTCTTTTTAACTCTTTCGTAGGAAGCGCCTTTTCCTTGCACACGATGTTGGTTTGGTTTTATTCTCTGCCTTTTCACTTCCAGCCAGCAAAAAAAGCAGGCAGCACAGACTGTGCCCTGTGCGAGGGGTGGACAGCAGCAGGGCAGTGTCCCACCCTTGGCATCTCAGGATGGACAAGGTAAGCTGCAGTGGTGCAAGAGAGACACTTTCCTTCAGGCAGGGTGCTGCAGAATTCTGCCCTCAGTCCTTTGTGCTAGTCCCTTGTCCCAGGGCCATGCTTGGCCATGCTCTCTCCCCAGCTGTGCCTGACCCACTCATGGTCCCCAGACTTCATCTTTCATTCTCTCCTGCATTGTTTTTTCTGCACATCACTGTGGCCTCTTGCCCTAGGCATGATATTTCTAGCAGGAGCAGCTGCCAACTGGGAGAGGCATCAGTTTTTTCCCTCTCTGGTCATCCCCTCTGCCTGGGCAGAGCCCCAAGCCTTGTGCTCCAGCACGTGTCATCCCTCGGTCATGTCCCCTGGTTAGGTCCCAGGCTGAGCTTTTTGGATGGGAGGGGTGTGCCTGCTCTGAAGCAGAGCCTGGCTGCTGGGAGCTGCCTGCCAGCAAAACTGGGGATCTGGAAACAAACCCTGGCTGTGACCATTGTCCCCAGCTTGGCGCCAAGCTGACAAGCTTGTGCCTTTGGGGTAAGCACAATGTGGATGCACCAGAACATTGGAATGAAGGGCATTTTGGAGGGGAGAAGAATGCAGGGTGGGAGAGATGAGAGATTTTTCTCACACTGCAGAGTCTGTTGGGAAGAGGATTGGAGGATTCTATCCTGCACCAGAACTAACCTGGGTATTTATACCCTGGGTATGTTTGGGGTGGGGGGTGTGTGCACACACGGATCTTTGGGAGGCAGAAGGAAGGGTGGACAATATCTCTGCTCTGCAGGGGTCAGAAATGCCAAGTCAGCACTGTGCCTCCTGCAATTTCCAAGAGGAGCTGCAGAAGGCTCCAAAGTTTCTGAGGGGAATGAGGTTTTGAGCGTGTCTACGTGTGCTGGGACTTTTTTTCCCTGTTTCCCTTCTCCCATTTGTTTGGTTTAGGAATGGGAGGCCCCGCTTCCCAGAGAGTGGCTGGCGTTTGGCAGGACCCCAGAACCACTGGAGAAGCAAGCGGAAAACTCTGGGAAAATATGCACTGTGAGCTGAGGGGGAAGGGAGGAATGGGGGCTGGGAGGCCTGGAGATATTCTCAGGCTGCCTGTCAGCCTGGAGCTCAATGAACATGGAGTGAACATGCCTTCCAGCTGGGGCAGGAAGAGGATGGAGAAATGCACTGCTGAGTGTGCGACCTCCTCACCGGGCTCCAGCACTGATGTGCAACGAAATCCACTGCAAATTGCCCATGTTTGCCTGTGCCTCAGTTTCCCCTTTTGGGAAACGAGGTGGAGGAAGTTTAGGGCAATACATCTGCTAATGGAGCCTTACCAGCTGACAGAAGAGGAGTTTTGTGATGACTTGTGTTGTCTACTCCTGGCTGCTGCTGGTGGGAATTTTGGCAGCTGACAGTACTATTAAAGGCAAGAAGAATTTCTGGGGTGCATGAAAACTTGGAGACTGATATGGAAGACAAAGCTTGTGCACTGCCGCTCTCAGGTTTTCCTCCCTGGCTTATTTCCAAACATGACATTACCCACTTGGGCTTCTTGGCCTTATGCCTGGCCTCTTCCACCTTTCTAAGGGAAACAGGTAACAGGGAGGCCATTGTCCTCATTTCCGTCCCACATTTCCATCTGCATTCCTGAGCTGCTCACAGCCAAGCAGATGTTCTTCATGGGGGACCTCATCTGCTGGGGCCTTTGCCTGTGTCTCCTCTGATTGCAAGAACAGCTCTCACAGTGGGGAGTGAGCAGGACTTTGTGTTTAATGTCTCACCCGGGCTGAGCAGGGACCTGCCAGGAGCCAGCAAACAAAGATGTGCTCTGGTGGCATTGCCCAGCTGGGCAGCAGTTTGTGCCAGTAAAGACACTTTTGCTAGGGTAATACTGCCCAAAGGGAACAGTGTGTACCAGCAATATTTCGCTAGGGCTGTTACATTTACAGGAGATTTTGAGAATTCTATCCAGGAAACCTGTGCCAGCCATGCTTTAAAGTGCAGTCCAAGCCTGAGGGCACCTTGTGTGCCCAACAATCTTCGCTCTCCCTCATCACACACTTTGCCTTGGAGGCAACCCAGGCAAGCACTGTCCAGATTATACTGCAACAATCCCTGCTCAAAAGCAGCTGTTTCCTCCTCCTCCATTTCCTCCCTTTTCCTGTACCCATCACAACCCTGGCAAAGTAGGGGGACAAAGGCTGTCTCTACCTCAGTGGCTGCATCCATCCTATCTCCCCACTCTACCACAGGTATGGAGAAGGAAATTGATGCTTTCTCTCCTCTCTAGCCCCTGTGTACAGCTCAGCTCCCCTGTGGCACATGTGGACCTGTTGCACACACACACACACACACACACACCCACGCACAGACACTCGCCCTTCGCAGCTCCTCCCTCACCAAACCTCCAGGGTGAAGGGGGATCATTTGCACCAAGAGCCAGAGGAAGAGCCGCTTCTCTTCCCCTTCCTGACTGCTTCTCCTGCACCACAGCTGCCTTTCCTTCCCCACGCTCCCCGCTCGTCTGCCCCTGATGTTCCAGAGCGCCAGAAGCCGGGCGGGGCAGCGGAGCAGCCCTTACCTCCGCTCCCCTGGGCAGGGTCCCGCGCTGGGTTATCGGTATCCCGAACCCTGTATCCCGTATCCCGTATCCTCAGCTGCTCCTGCTTAGCAGCGCAGGAGAGAGGGAGGGAGCGAGGGAGGGCCGCCGGGGCCCAGCTGACTCCCGCCAGATGCTCGCCAAGTGCTCTTATGTAATTACTGTCTTTTCCATCCTGCCTCCAAGGCCTTTGTGAGTGCCTCCCCTCCTGCTCTGGCCCGTGTCAGGCTTGGCTCTCCCTCCCTCTCTCCCTTCTTCCCTCCCTTCCTCCCTCCCTCCCTTCTTCCACCCACCCTGCACAGCATCACAATTTGCTCAGCTCAACAGCTGATTCCTTCTGGAAGCAAAGTTCAGGCTTTTGGCTACTGCTGTTACTACCCTTGGAGAGAGCTCACATGTGTTTCAAGAGCTGGGAAGGGATCAGCAGCACTGCTCTGCACTTACCTCCTCTCCATCCCAGCCTGGCTGCTCCTGGGTGCCTTTGCCTTGCCCTTGCATAGTGCCTGTAATTGGGGAGGGGTGCACCTGAGACATTAAGAGGTGGCAGTGTGGTTTTTTGCTTCAGTAATTTGTGGTGCCCTCGGGTTATCCTGTAACAGCAGCTGTCACTCTGCTGTACCAGGATCGCTGATCATCTCTGGCCAGGCAGCAGAAGAGGCTGGGAAGAATAGATGACCTTTAAAGGTCCTTTCAAGCTCAAACTATTCTGTGATTCTATGATTAGATGAATCTTTTCCAGCCTGGGGACTCCACGTCTGTGCACAGGGCTTGTGCAACAGCCAGCCTGTGTTACTCAAGAGCACCAGCATGGTTCAAAATTACTGGTTTAGAATACTTTCTACGTCTCTAAGGATGGGCAGACTTATTCGATGTCTGCTGCATGGCTACATTTCTCTTTAGACTTCTGCCCATGTGGTGCCTGGACCAAGCAGAAATGACACGTTCTTTGGCTTTATGCAGGCTGCTGCTGAGTTTGAAGGCACTTCTGCCAGCAGGGATTTCTGCTGTGTGCTGCTTGGCGGCCTGGCCTGTCTCACACAGAGATCAAGGCCTGGCAAAGACTCTGCTTTTTTTTTTTTTTTTTTTTTTCTTTTTCTTTTTGCTGTGCATTGCTGAAATGCCACGTGGCTGAGGAGCAGCTGGAAGAGCCTCACCTGCACTCATTGCTAGACCTGGCAGTCTCCAATACTGAGCATGAAAGTGTGAGCTTGTCTCCTACATCCCAGTGCCCCCGCAGCCAGTCCTTGTGTGACACAACTGAGCAGGGAGGGAGTCAGACACTGGCTCACAAGCTGCATCAGCTGGAGATGCCTCACAGCATCACCCCGGCTGCCCCTCTCCTCATCAGCAGCTTTTCCAACTTGAGTGTCCCATCTGTTACCCTGGCCTTGTGACCCTGCCTGTGAGACCAAGGAACTGTGCTGGTACCCACCCCAGGCTCTGGCATATGACTACAAGGACTGTCCCTCTTCCAGCAACCAGGAAGAGTTTGCTGCCTTGTGAACATCCAGATCCAGCAGCTTGGCGGGGTGGGAGATACCAGGTGACATTGTAGCCTGTTTGAACCAGTTCTTAAAAATAACCTTCAGGCAAGCCTGCTGCCTTCTGCTTCTCAGAATCTACATGAACCTGAAGGCCCCTTCCTCCCATCCACTCCTGTGTAGACCCAGAAAATTTTACTCTTTTGCCACCTTCTTCTATGCAACCCCCTCCTCGACCTGCCCGTACCACTTATCAACAGTAGATCACTGCTCAGGGCATATGAGCTCTCACAGGGAGTGCTGAGAAAGTTGCACAGCGGTTTGGGTGAGAAAACTTTCTTCAGAGATAGCCATGAGCTTTCTCACCAAAGAAACAAAATCTTTGTGCAGGGAGGAGGGGGTGGTGGGGCATGAGAGGACAGGTGGATGGGCAAGGAAGCTGGTGTTTAAGAGCTCACAAACTCTTGGATCTGTGAGGGGTGCTTTCTGCTAAGGGAACCACACTGGCATGACAGAATTATAGAATCACAGGGTGGTTTGGGTTGGAAAAGACCTTCAAGATCATCTAATTCCAAGCCCCCTGCCATGGGCAGAGACATGTTCCAGTAGATCAGGTTGCTCAAAGCCTGGCCTTGAATGCTGTCAGGGATGGGGCAGCTACAGTGTCTTTGGGCAACCTGTGCCAGCGCCTCACCAGCCTCACAGTGAACAATTTCTTCCTCATATCCAATCTAACCCTGACATCCTTCATTTTAAAGCCATTCCCCTTTGTCCTATCACTACATGCCATTGTGAAAGGTCCCTCTCCAGCTTTCCTGTAGTCTCCTGTTAGGTGCTGGAAGGGACTATAAGATCTCCATGGACCCTTCTCCTCTCCAGGCTAACAACCCCAATTCTCTCAACTTGTCTTCATAGGACAGATGCTCCAGCCCTGTGATTATCTTCATTAATGTCATCTTGGACCTGCTCCAATATGTCCATGTCCTTCATATATTGGGGCTCCTAGACTTAGATGCAGCACTCCAGATGGAGTATCACCAGAGAGGAGAAGATGGCAAGAAGTGCTTGCCACGTTTCGTTTGATGCAGCCCAGGACACAGGTGTCTCTCTGTGCTGCGAGTGCACAGGTCCCTGCGGATGTCTGACACGCGGGGGGTTAGCACGGAGAGGCTCCAGCGCCGCTTGGCAGCCCCGGTGAGCAGGGCAGGAGCCGCTGCCGGCCGGTGTCCGATCCCCCTCTGCAGGACGCGCCGCGCAGCGCCCGTATCCGCGCATCCCCCGCCCCGTATCCCCGCATCCCCCGCCCCGTATCCGCGCATCCCCCGCATTCCCCGCATCCCCCGCATTCCCCTGCCCCGTATCCCCGCATCCCCCGCCCCGTATCCCCGCATCCCCCGCCCTGCCCTCCCGCCCTGCTGCGTGTCCTCCCGGCGGTGTCCCCCGTGCCCGGGGGCAGGGCAGCACCGGGACGGGCTCTCGCGTCCCCTCCGCCCGCAGCTCCGCGGCCGCTCCGGCTGCCGGGCACGGCGGGGCACTGCCTCCCCGGGCGCTGATTGCCGGTCGAGGCATCCGTACTGCCGTGCCCCGCGGGCCTGTTTGTCACGGAGAGCCGGCTGCTGCGCTGCGGCCCGGGCACGTGTCCTTGCCCGGCTGCATTGACGCACTGGCTCTGTGTCTGTTTGTGCATGACGCGCCGAGTGCGAGATCTGCGTGAGCCGGCTGCGTGGTGTGTGGCGTTTGCACCGTTGATGCTTGGGAAGGCAAAGAACAGCAATTTTTCATGAGCAAATATTTGCATATTTTCCACTCGTTCGAGCAGATAAAGCATTTCAATTCTCTGTCGGATCCTCAGGAGAGCTAGGAGCATCTTCTTTTGAAAGGTGTTTCCCCTCTTTCTATTCCCCTGTCTCTTTTCTCTGTAGGCTACTCCATTACAACAATGCTTCCTCCACACAGGGCTTGTTCCACAGCCCTGTACAACAGCAGAAAGCAGAACATGGCCAGGACAGTTTTGCTGTTGCCTGATCTGAGCTGCTGTGATTCCCTGCTGATGACAAATACAGCGGCTCCCTAACAACAGCTTCGAATGACATTATGTGTGGGCTGTGCTGGTAGCAGCCTGGAAACACACCCTCGGTTCTCCACACTGGAGCCCCTCTGCCATCACTATTCAACACCCCTCCAGTTTTCCTCCTGAAGATCCACTGCAGGGCAGAAAGGCCACACTGAGTGGGTCAGGAGCTGCTCCAGACCACTGTTGTGTGATTGGGTTTGGTGTGGGTATGTTTGTGTGTGTGTGTGTGTGTATGTGTGTGTGTGGGTGTGTGTGTGTGTTTGTGTGTGCGTGTGTGTTTGTGTGCATGTTTGTGTGTGTGTGTGGGGGCGTGGGGGTGTGTGTGTGTGGGTGTGTGTATGTTTGTGTGCATGTTTGTGTGTGTGTATGTGTGTGTGTGTATGTGTGTGTGGGTGTGTGTGTGTGTGTGTTTGTGTGCATGTTTGTGTGTGTGTGGGAGTGTGTGTGTGTGTGGGTGTGTGTGTATGTTTGTGTGCATGTTTGTGTGGGTGTGGGTGTGGGTGTGGGTGTGTGTGTATGTTTGTGTGCGTGCGTGTGTGTGTGTTTCTGTGTGTGTGTGTGTGTGTGTGGAGGGCCCTTGGCAAGGCGCAGCTGCCCCCTCCCAGCCTGAGCCTGTTGCATTAAGGTGAATGTGCTGAGTTCTTGGCGTTGGTGCTTAGGCTGAGCAGCGCACACAGGTCTGGGTGTGTGGGCACCTCTGTGGGTGGCCCCATATGGTCTCATGCACACACATATACGTGCTTGAATCCGTGCATGGCATGAACATGTCTGTATGCTTATACACATCCATGTCCACACACACACACACAGAGGCATGCAATCATGCAATAAACACTCATTTGCATGCATGCATGCATGCACAGCACACACAGATGCCTCTCTCTATCTGCTCTTGTGGACTCTGACGTGTGTGCACAAACCCTCTGACAGAATGGGGTCCCCATGTCTCTATCACCCCATCTGTAATCACATGTTTGCTGGGAAGAGGATTGCACAATGCTGCTGAAATCATTGCAGCCCTTTCTAGTCTTGCAGCTCTGATCACTACGTGACAAGAATGAAACCTTTTGTGCAGCACAGGGCTTGATGAAGCCCTTATCTCTGTGTCTCTGCACCCAAAATAGAAAAGCACTTTTCCATAGCTGACTGGAGCAAATCCCCCCTGAACACTTCCAGACTTTCATTTAGCCACTGCACATGGTCCCCATGGCCTCTGGGCTGCCCAGGGCCAACCACAGCATCGTTAAGGAGAGAGAGAGGGATCACAAGGGCAGTCAGATTAATGCCATTACCACAGACAACTCTGGGGATTCACCAACAGGGAGACAGTGCTGAGGAAAGAGCAGGGGTCAGGAGACAGTGACCTCCTGATCATCATTCCAAATGCCTGTTCCTATGAAAACCAGCCTTTAAATCAGTGGTGATAGTTTGAAAATTTTTGTGGCATTTGTCTTCTCCTCTTGAATTTTGGACAAGGAATACCTTTTCCTTCCCCTCCCCCAGTCTTATTTTCTGTTCATCTTCATTTTTTATTTCCCTAATTTGTCACTGCAAAACAGGATACAGCCTAGGGGGGCGAAGAAAACACAAGACAGAAAAACGTGATGCTTGTGTCTCTTTTCTTTTAAACCCCTATTTAATCTAAAGATCTCCAGTTGTTGGGTTGGTTTTTTTTTTTTGCAGATCTCTCTGGAACACATTTTGTTTGCCCCAGCAGGCTGCCCTGCAGAGCTGCCTTGGTGGGAGCTCAGATTCCGTGTGTCAAAATGATGTCTCCTTGGCACGCTTGCTTGGTGCTGGCATCACAGTGCTTGGGCTCTTAAGGAATGTTGGTATTTTAAGAAGCCAACCAGTCGACAGAGTTTCTTGAATGGTGATTTGCAGCAGATGGAGCTGCAAAGGCATGTGAAATGAAGTCTCAGCTCAGTTTAGTGGTGAAGGAGACTGTCTCCGTTAAGTGTGTTGGCAGCTGAGGAGCTCCCCCCATCTCCCCACAGCAGCTGGGCTGCCTCTCCATGGATAAGGAAACCCATCCTATATCTGCCCCCCATCATCCTGAACTGCCTCCTGCAAGGTCCTTGATCACAGCCACATGCCTTCTTCAGTGTCTGGTCATCAACCACGCGCAATGTTACAAGCTCCTCAGACAATACAATCTCTGCTCTGTCCTACAGGGATTGCTCTGCTGGGGGAGTCCAGCATTCACCTGGCTCTGCCCTCTCTGCAAGAGGAGCAACACAGACCAGAGTCTAAAGTGCTGTGTTGTCCATCTATCTGACCATTTGGTCGTCAGCCCTTTTAATCTTTCCACCGCTAGCTGCCCCTTATATAGGCAGAAGCTTTGGCAGTCCATCTTTATTCTTCCAGGATTTCTTGGTCATGTTGCATCCAGTGGATGTTGTGGGAGCTCCCCAAGAAGCTAAACCAGAGGCTTTTTTTAGTCCAACAAACTTTATCCCACGCCCGTGAATAGTTTGGCTGCTTTTCTGACTGGGGCCCATGGTGTGGGAAGCTGATGCACGGATTGAAGGAGAAAAAGATGTAAAGACATAGCAGAAGATAGAAACTGGCTCCCAAGCTCTTTCTTTTCCCCATGAGCTGAGCCTGCACTCCTGGGAGTCTGACTGCTCGTGCTCAGGGGAGCGCTGTAAGGGCAGCTGAGCAGTTCCTGTGTGGTCTGGCAGGCAGCTCAGCTCCAGAGGCTGAGCCTGCAGGCATGGACAGCGTGGCACCACCATCCCAGGCTTAAAGAGGAAACATGAGGATATAGGATTTCAGGGGACAATCGTTGTTGTGGAGGTGATGGCAGTACCAGTGGCTGAGAGCACAGCTGAATGTGTTTTGGTTGGTTGTGTCTGCAGTCCCTGCCTACCCTTCCTCTGCTCTCTCACCTGGCTAGGAGATGTCTGTTCATCTGACACCCTGTGACAGTCCTTTTCCAAAGTTGGGTGTCCTGCACTGCAGAACACAGTTCTGAGGCCTGCCAGGCCTTCTCACACTGCCTTTGTGTGACCTTGACTCTTGCTTCCTCATAAAGTGGTTCTGTTCCCACGATCCTCAGCTGCTGCAGCTTGTTCTACTTCCCAGTCCACGACTTTTGGCTTCTGTCCCAGCACACCCAACCCCATGCCACCCCTTCCCTTCTCTTACCTCTTCTCAAGTGACCTGTGAGATATCTTTCCATTACCCAGCCATCTCCCATAATCGACCTTCCACAAGTGACCTCCTGCAACATCTCCTGACCTCAGGGAAGTGTGTGTCCTTCTGGTGGGTCCCTCCTTCCCACGTCTCAAAATTGTTTTAGAGAAAACTGCCCAAAGGGCTGTGGTATGAGGGTCATTTCAGTGTCTGTAACTTAGCAACCACATTCATGGAGAAGTTCAAAGTAATTTTTACAGAGCTGCAGGAATGAAGCCAAAGTGGAGAGGGAGACCTTTATTCCACCCACCCTTGTACAGTGCTGCTCCTCTAGCCTGCACACTCAGATGGGCCCATCCACAACTTCCCTCCAACAAGCAGTGTGCAGGAACAAGCTCTCATCCAACTCCACAGCAGTACGTTTGCTCTCCAGCTCTTATCCAAGCACTCATATCTGTACTTAAACATCCTGCAATTACATAAACACACTCCCTCACCTGTGTTTGTGTACACTTACACACATGCATGTCCCCTTAAGTACCCCTGCACACATGTGCACGCCCCCAGCAGATGAGCATCAGTGCCCAGGACTGGCACCAGCCTCCCACCAGCCCTGACTCCTTGGTCTCTGATACTCTTCAGCCAGCCCCCTACACGTACAGTCCAGGGAACAAAGTTTTGCCTACAACTGCCTTTGTACACCTGCACACATCATTTGTTCACCATTCTGGGCCAAATACTCTACCACTTCCTACAGGATAAATTGGTTCCTAGTATTGCCCCGACTCTTTACAACCACAGCTCTGACACACTGGAGATCCCCTGACCTCTGTCTGCTTCCTGCCCCCATCCTGTACTGAGAGCTGCCTTCACCTCCTGTGCCAGCCAAACATGACTCTACAGAGATTGACTCAGCTCAAAGACATTGTGTATTCTCAGGAGAGCAAATCTATAGCATTCCTTCCCTAAACACATAGAATGATTTTGCCCACCTGGCCTTCCAAGTCCAAAGGCTTTTTCTTTATTTATAGTAAAGCTTAAGGAGAAGGAAAGAAATGCTGCCTCCAACTCATGTCTCATTGTCTTCTTCTCTACCCTTGTTACACCTCCCACCAGAGTGCAGAGGCACCAGGAGAACCCTGAGGAATGTGGGGTGTAGGAAAGAAATTATCAAACTTTTTGTCCTAGGTAAGTCTCGTCATCCTGCCCAGAGTCCATAAGAGCTCTGAAAAGAAAGAGGAGGTTTTGAGCAGTCAGTGGTCTCCAGCCAGACCACCACAGGCAGGAAATCTGTTCCCAATACTTTTTGAAGAACTAGAGAGGGCCAACCATGCATGCAACTGGCTAGTATATCTTTGCTACAGACATTTCTCTTTCCTGTTCATCTTTTAAGGCAGACCGCTTCTCATGTTTATAAGTCGGTTGCCTACATGTGGTATATGCTATCTGGGGACTTCCTCAAGGTGCCACCATGAGATGGCAGCCTATGCCCTCCAAAGCTGGATCATCTAAGGGCAGATCATCACTCTAGGGCTGACCTTGCTTCTCTGTACTCTCAGTGCCCATCACCTCTTCAGCTCTCCCTAAATGCAGTCTGCTCTTTACCTGGTGTTGCCAGATGAAAAATCATTTGCTCCTGGTAGCGAATACGATGCTTATTCTTCAAAAGCCATGGCCTATGGAGCTGCACAATGTTTATTCTGTAGGAAGAAGAACTCAAGCAACCAGCCCAGTTGTGCCAACTTTTACCAGTTCACCAGGCAGTCAGGTATGACTTTGGGGTCACCAGCCATAGGGGACCACCAAGAGACTCC